>NW_022103900.1:24872205-24932289 GCF_000313985.2 Echinops telfairi
TTTTGAGAATGATGATGGCAACAAATGTACAAAGGTCCTTGACACAATGGATGGATATATGGATTGTGATGAGAGTTGTACAAGCCCCCAATAAAATAATTAAAAAAATTTAAAAAGGAGAAAAAAAAATAGAAAAAAAATAAGTGGCTGGTCAGTGATGGAGCTAGAAATTGAGTCTAGGCAGTTTGTCTTGAATATGTATGCTTTTTATCCTTAAGCTAAATCACTGGTCTGTGTTTATATTCACCCCCAAGTAATTGTGAAAATCTGACATGTGAAGTCTATAACTTATCACATAGAATGAGGTGATAAAAACATCAAAGAATTTGAAACGGACAAAAAGAACGAGGGTGCTGGATTAGCAGGATCCTTGCCCTCCTCCTTCCGCCACCTCTATGCTGAGGGGGCAGTGCTGACCGTGGGTAACTCGCGTGGCAGCTTATAGTTGTGCCCCATAGGTTTTTAGTCGCCGGTTTTTCACCATCCAGGAATTCCACTTAGAGGTCAAGTGCACCTTTTGCACATTAAGTAGGCCTGTTTTGTTTCTTGCTCCTATTGCTATGGGAGAAGATAAGTAGGAAGGAACTTATTGATTTCATCCAGGGAAAACTTACTAATGGCATTTTGCCTGGAAGGGGTTCTGCAGCCTAAATTTCCCAAGGCGAGAGGTTATTATTGATCACAAGTGCATAATACTGTGAAAAGCCCTTAGCCTGCCTAGACAGTGCAGTTATTCAATTCCTGAATATATAAACATGCATGTGTGTATGTGTGTGTATAAAAAAGTTGTTTTGATTCTTTCAAACAATTCATTTTTCTCTATATGAAATTTCAAATTATGTCTTTCTCAAATGTTTTAAAGCTAGAAATAACGAAGTCTTTGAAGACTAGAAATAATGAACATAATGAAATGCCAGGAGGTTGTTTCTATGTATGTGCTAAATATAATTGATTTTAACCAAAATAATTTTTACTGAGTTTTCAATTTTTATAAAAAAATATGAAACATTTGACATAGCAATATTAAGGACTTGTTTTTTCAGGGGGTAATTCTTAATATCTGATTTATGAATTTTGAGAAAAATATGATATAGCCATCTGGACCAGTAGAGATTACACATATAAGATTAGACTAATAACAAACTGCATTTTAGAATAAGTACAACAGTACACAAAGTGACTACTTTTAATTTTTTCTTAAACACTGGATGACTCATCAATTAGGACACTTCACTTTCATCTTCAAATAACCAAATCCCTGCTGTTACTTCTCTTTGAGAGTAATACAGGGAGTTGCCCAGGTAAAAAGTAGTTTTATTGCCATCAATGTCGATATTATTTATATTGTTTGCCTTTATGACTGTAATCAGTGGTTCATGTTTGAACCCATTGTTTTTCTTTTCTGTTCAAAGAATCCTAATACATATGAGAGTTTCCCCCCCAGCTAATCAATCAACTTAGTGTCTTATGCATTTGTTTCAGCTGCTTCCCAGGTTTTCCTGAAGCAAAGTTAGTGAACATTATCTTATAGCTCATGTTTTATATGCAGGTCCAAAGAAGAGCTCCAGTTTGATAAGACTATGATCAGATCTTCTGTTCGATATAGTAATAGAAAACCAAGAAGCAATTTTTTTTTATCCAGACTAGAAAATGACAAAGAGGAACAGGCAAACAAAGATGAAGCAAGAATGATAACAAATTCTCAAGTCTGATTGAAGATTGACCAAAATTAATCTGGTAAAATTTAACAGAAAACATTGTAAAGCCCTATTCTAAGAGCAATCTGGTTAAGTAAAGGTTGAGGCTATGAAATTTAATTTGACTAAAATGGATATTAGAATGGCCTCTCTAACAGCCAAATAAACTCTAACCAGTAGTGCAGCTCCCTTTTGTTGTTGTTCCAACCCATCGAGTCCGTTCCAACCCATACTGACCCTGTGGACACCTGAATGAAATACTGTCTGGTCCTGCATCATCCCCACCATTGTCCCTATACTCGAGCCCACTGCTGCAGCCACTGTGTCCATCTTTCTCTTTGAGCGTCTTCCTATTTTCACTGCTCCTCCCTTTTACCAAACATGCTGTTCTTCTCTAGGGACTGGTCTCTCCTGACAGTATGCCCAAAGAATGAAAAATGAAGCCTTGCCATCCTTGCTTCTCAGGAGCATTCTGGCTGTACTTCTAGGAGACAGGTCTGTTTGCCCCTTCAGCATTCCATGTTACTTTCAGCATTGTTCTCCAGCACCACAATTCAAATGCACTGGTTCTTCTTTGGCTTTCTTATTCATTGTCCAACTTTCACACGCAGATCAGGCAATTGAAAATACCATGGCTTGGGCCTCAAAAGAACATCCTTGCTTTTCAATACTCTAAAGAGGTCTTGTGCAGCAGATTTACTAAATTCAATGTGTTTTTTTGTCTCTTGACTGCTGCTCCCATGAACATTGATTGTGGATTCAAGCTAGACAAAATCCTTGACAATTTCCACCTTTTATCATGATTTTACCTATTGGTGCAGTTGTTAGGATGTTCGTCTTCTTAACATTGAGTTGTAATCCATACTAAAGGACACGATCCTTGATCTTTATCAGTAAGTGCCTCAAGTCCTTCTTACTTTCAGTAAGCAAAATTGTATCATCTGCAGGTTTTTATGAAGCCACGTTTCCCCATATAAATCAACTGCTTTGATGATTTGCTCCACATACAGATTGAATAAATATGCCAAGAGGATACTACCCTGTTGCACAGCTTTCCTGACTTTGAGCCATGCAGTGTGCTCTTCTTCTCTGTGCACCACTGCCTCATGATGCAAGTACGGTTTCCACCTGAGCACAATAAACTGTTCTGGAAGTCCCATTCTTTCAAGGTTATCCACAGTTTATTATGGCCCCCACACTGAAATGCCTTGGGACAGTCAATAAAACACGAGCAAACATCTTCCTGATATACTCTGCTTTCCGCCAAGATCTATCTGACATCAGCAATGATATCCTTTGTTCCATGTCCTTTTCTGGATCCAGGCTGAACCTCTGGCGGTTCCCTGTCAATGTACTGCTGTAACAGTTGTTGGGTGATCTTCGGTGAGGATTTACTTGCATGTGATATCAGTGATGTTTTTCTATAATTTGAGTGTTCTATCGAGTCACCTTTCTTTGAAATGAGTACAAATATGGATCTCTGCCAATCAATTGGCCAAGTAGCTGTCTTCCAAATTTTGTGACATAGACAAGTAAGTGCTTCCAGTGCTTCCACAGCTTGTTGAAACATTTCAATTGATAGCCCATCAATTCCTGGGACTTTTTTTTTTTTTTTTTGGTGGCTAATGCATTCAGTGCACTTTAAACTTCTTCCTTCAGCACCATTGACCCTTGAACATAGATCTGCTGCCGCCCCACATGGTGGACTGTCAACTAGTTCATTTTAGTATGGTAACTCTGTGTATTATTTCCGTCTTCTTTTGATGCTTCTTGAATCATTCAATATTTTGTCCATAGAAAATTTTAAATTACAACTCAAGGCTTGAAATTTTTCTTGAATTCTTTCAGTTTAAGGCATGCTGAGCATGTTCTTCCTTTTTGGTTTTTTAACTTTAAATCTTTGCACATTTCATTATAATATTTGGCCTTTACTCCTTTATGATCTTAGAAGCCATTAATGAATAGCTTACTTGACACCTATTATAACAAAAATTTTCTGACTCACCTGGTATATTGTTGAGTTAGTTAATTGTGCCAACCTGGCCGATAATCACATGTGGGGCTAGTTGAAAGGTGGAGGGATAAATGGGTGGTGAACCTCGCCTTTCTAGTTCTCTGGCTTGCTTTGTGATGGTCGCACCAGGGTGCAGCTGCCTTAGCAGTTCCCTGCTTCAGCTTGCAAGATTGACTTCCTACAAGACATCCTCAAGGAGAAGCCACATGGAGCTATCCCGATGCAGCCCTGGGTGCTGGAGCAGCCGTGTGGAGACCCCTGCTAGTGCTGAGATGCTTATTCGTTCACTGACTCAGCTTTCCTCCTGCAGTTGGCATCATTGCCTCTGTTTTGTGAGGTGGAGGACTTTGTGGACTGGTGTTGGGTTAATGGGTTAATGTTGGACTTGAGGGTTTGGGCAGCATTGGGTTGGGATGTTTTCGTGATGCACACTTTCTTTACATAAAACTCTCTTATACATGAGTTGCTGTGGATTTGTTTCTCTAAAGTACCTAGACTAATACAATTGTATACCCTTAAGTTAGAATAAAGCATTTTCCTAAGAAGCCTTGATTTCTTTTTTTAATAATTTTATTAGTGGCTCATAAAACTCTTATCACAATCTATACATCCATCCATTGTGTCAAGCACATTTGTACATTTGTTGTCCTCATCATTCTCAAAACATTTGCTTTCTACTTGAGCCCTTGGTATCAGCTCCTCATTCCCACTCACCCTTACGAACCCTTGATAATTTATAAATTATTATTAGTTTTTCATGCCTTACACTGACCAATGTCTCCCTTCACCCACTTTTCTGTTGCCCATCCCCCAGGGAGGGGGTTATATGTAGATCATTGTGACCGGTTCTCCCTTTCTCCCCCACCTTCCCCTTCCCCTCTTGGTATTTCTATTCTCATTATTGGTCCTGACCCTTCTGTAAGGGAGTTCCAGTTGCATACAGATGGGCTTTGGGTCTCCACTCCTCCCCCAACCCCATTCATAATGATATCTTTTTTTGTTCTTTGATGCCTGATACCTGATCCCATTGACACTTCATGGTCACACATGTTGGTGTGCTTCTTCCATGTGGGATTTGTTGGTTCTCAGCTAGATGGCTGCTTGTTTATCTTCAAACCTTTAAGACTCCAGACTCTATCTTTTGATAGCCAGACACCATCAGCTTTCTTCCCCATATTTGCTTATGTACCCGCTTTGTCTTCAGTGATCATGTGGGGAAGGTGAACATCATGGAATGAAGCCCTGATTTCTTGTGGAAACAGAATTTTAAGACTGCAACCAGGTTGCTATGGATGCTTATTGCTACTCATCAGTTCTAATTTTAGGCGCAAACTGAAAAAAGAAAATATATCTATGAATAGATTTGTTTTAAAAAAATTATTTGTTAGGTTGTACTGTTTAGAGAAGCAAAAAAGTTATGCGTGTGCGTGCGCACACACACACACACACACACACACACATGAAGAAATACATTTATATCAAGAAAATGGCTCACATAATTATAGAAGTGGGTAAGTCTAATCTGGTTTAAGTCCATCTTATTCAGGTCAGATATTAAGCTGGTGACTTTTCCTGACTCTTATAGTTTCCAGGGCTGATGAAGTAGGAAGGAGGAAGTGAAGCAGGAAGACCACAGCTAGTAGATGCAAGATAGATGCATTCTAGTTCAGAAGGTCAGATGGCAGGCTCTGATGGCTCTCAGGATTGGCAAGCAATATGGCAGATCATTGGTTCAAGTCCAAAGAACCACAGTACATGGGCCAAATGAAGGATCTTGACCAGCCAGAAGTGAAGAAGCTCTCCACAGAGTCTACTTACAGATGAAGTAGGCCACAGCTTTGAGGAGACGTCATCAGAGTTGTGATCTGAGTAAGGAGTGGCACTCTGGCCTAATCTTCACACAGGTGCTTGACTATTCACAGTAGATCCCAACATGGAATTGATTGTATTATATTAGATTACATCATGGGAGGGGCCTCAACTGCCAAACTACTGTGAATTCTGTCTCAGTCAAGTTGACACAAAACCTATCAGAATAGTTTATATAAATATTTAATTTATTTGTATCTGTATATATTATACATTATAGGAGCTCTGGGTGACATAGTAGTTATGCATTGGGCTGTGAACCACAAAGTCAGCAGTTTGAAATCACCAGCAGCTCTGTGGGAGAAAGATCAGGTTTCTATCCCACAAAGATTTGTAATCTCAGAAATCCCCAGACGAATTTCTGCCTTGTTCTGTAGAGTCACTATGAGTATGAATTAAATGGACAACAGTGAGTTTTTTTGTTGTTGTTTGGTATTTATCATATTATATATCTAAAAAATCAAACCCAAATCCTGTGTGTCTAGTGGACTTCAACTAATAGCATCCCTGTAGGTCACAGTACAACTGCCTATAGGGTTTCTAAGGTGGCAATCTTTATGGAAACAGATTGCCTCATCTTTCTCCTGTGGAGCTGCTGGTGGGCCTGAACCCCTAACCTTTTGGTTAGCAATCAGGGCTTTCTAAATCCACACATCTATACATATATTGGAGAAACCCTGATGGCACAGCTGTTAACCATAAAATCAGTGGTTATCTGGCTAGACCAGAGGGTGTACACTGATACAGATAGGAACTGGAAACACAGGGAATCCAGGACAGATGATCCCTTCAGGACCAGTGGTGAGAGTGGTGATACCGGAGGGTGGAGGGAAGGTGAGGTAGAAAGGGGGAACCGATTACAAGGTTCTACATATAATCTCTTCCCTGGGGGATGAACAACAGAAAAGTGGGTGAAGGGAAATGTCAGACAGTGTAAGATATGACAAAATAATAATATTATAAATTATCAAGGGTTCATGAGGGAGGGGATGGTGAGGAGGGAGGGGAAAATGAGGAGCTGATACCAAGGGCTCAAGTAGAAAGCAAATGTTTTGAGAATGATGATGGCAACAAATGTATAAATGTGTTTGACACAATGGATGTGTGTATGGATTGTGATAAGAGTTGTACAAGCCTCCAATAAAATGATTTAAAAAAATCAGTGGTTAAAGTCCATCAGTCACACAGCAGTTGAAAGATGTGGCAGTCTGCTGCTATAAAGATTAGTCTTGGAAATCCTACAAACTGTTCTACTATTGTCATATAATCCCAGTATGAGTGATAGCATACAACAAGAACAAGAACAAGAACAAGAACAACAACAACACACTCATATTCAAAGGAAAAAACCTCACAAGTTCATATAACCCAAACCAAACCTACTCTCATAGAACTGATTCTGACTCAGAGCATTTCCAGGGCTGTAAATCACTATGGGAACAGATACCATCATCTTTCTTTTTAAATTATATTATTATTATTATTTTTTACCATCACCTTTCCTTCAAGGAGCAGCTCATGGGTTTCACTTGCCAACCTTGTGGTTATCTGACACACCGCCAGGCTCCTCCAAAGCTCATGTAACTAAAAAAACCCCAACATTCTGCCACTGAGCCAATGCTAACTCATAGCAATGCTACAGAGTAGAAATGCCCCAGTAGGTTTCCGAGGCTGTAAAAATTTGCTGAAGTAGAAAGCCTTATCTTTGACCCTTGGAGCACCCGGTATGACCTTGTAGTTGCAGCCCAACATGTAACCCACTACTTCACCAGGGCTCCTTGCAATCTCCTCCTCACCTCTCTGCCACTGAGTTGGTGCCAACTCGCAGCGACACGATAGGACAGGGTCGAATTGCTCCTGTGAGTTTCCGAGCCTGTAACACTGTACTGGAGTAGAAAGCTCGATCTTTCTCCCACGGAGCGGCTGGTGGATTAGAATTGTCCTCCTTACAGTTAGCAGCCCAATGCATAAACACTATGCCACCAGTGCTCTTCGTTGCAAGGTAGTTCTGCATCATTCAAATGAAGAAATGTAAGAGTTTTACTTATATTCTTACATAGTGAATCGACCCCTACTTCAACACTGGGTGTCAGGGTTATCAAGGACATGAATAAAATATTCTTCCATTATTACACTTCCCTACATCACACAAAGGAGGATCCCTGGTGGTATAGTGGTTACATGTTGGGCTGTGAGCCACACCTTCGGTAGTTCAAAACCACTAGAAGCTCCGAGGGAGAAAGAGGGAGTTTTCTACTACCCAATAGGAAACTCACAAGGGCAGTTCTACCCTGTCCCATGGGGTTACAGTGAGTCAAGAAGGACTCCATGGCAGTGAGTCTGGTTTTTGGGAGATTACACACAAGGAGCCCTGGTGGCACTGAGGTGTAGTGAATTAACATGGCTCTTCTAGCCATAAATTTTACGTGATATATGATAATTCTGAACTCTATATGCCAGTGCCTATCATCCCATTTTGGAGGGTGTTCTCTACTGTACTAATGGACAAGGTTAGGGTGGGTTTCCGACCAGATTTTAGTAAAGAGTGTGAACCAAGCCACACCCTTTATTTTCCCAGGGCCTTCCCTATACCCTATTTTAGTCATGGGTGTGGCTTAAGACACAATCCTTTGTTTTCCTTGCATGGGGTGTCTAGATTGGTACCATAGCACAGTTCTTACACACATCATATTGCTTGGCAAGCCAGCCCTCCATTTTCTGATTGCAATTTGCTAGAAGCAAGACCTGCTGTGACTTTGGGACATTTTAGTTTCCTGGCTCTGAGTTCTGCATTTGGTTGGTCTCTGCCTGACTCGAATTTGGCTTGTTTTTATCTGGAACTGGTCAGCACCCACTACCTTGTGAGACATTTCCTCAAAGTTTCTAGAATGAGATAGAGCAAACTGCAATATCAGTTTGGGGTGTCTTTACAGTAGTGGTAGTAGAGGGTCCAACTAGAGGTATGAAAAGTGTAATGAGAGTCCAGGGGCAACCTCCAAATTGGGGAATGTCTCATCACCAGGGTTGGTGGGGGCGCTGTGAAGGAGTGTAGGGGGTGATTTGATGGCAAGCCTCAGTCTGTTTCACCCTTGAACTTGTGTCTAAAAACACAAGTGCCCCCTCCTACTCCCCTTGTACTTCCCAGTCCAAGGCATGGCTTGGAAAGGTTTAATCCAGCCAATAATTTTCAGAATTTCTTCAAAACTACAAAAAGAAGCATATAATCTAAGTCAAGCAATGTGATTTTATTGAAACATAATTAAAAGAAAACTTTTATTGGGTGAAGATTTAGAGTAGATGAATTTTCCATTCAGCACACATATTTTTTCAACTCATCTATGGTAATTCTCTCAATGTACCTTTACTTAGCCCCCTCCCACTCCCTGACCTTGTTTCCGGTTTCTATTCCTCCCGTCTTAACCTTTTGAACGTTGTCCTGCGGCAAATGCTGCCCTCTTGCTCTTAAACGGTTGATCCTCCTAAGGTGTTCTACATTTCTAGTGTTATCAGTCCCTTTCTTTGGCTGAACAATGAGTCAAAGGGCAAGGGTGAGTTCTCTCCAGACCTTCTCTCTGCCCTTGAGTCAGCGCTCTCATTTGCACTCCCTGCAGGTTTGTGAGATGGTACCTGTTTACGGAGGTAGAAAGTCCAGTCTCTCGAGCTGCAGTTTCCAACTCTCCGACCATGAGGATCATATCCCATCACATAACCACTGCACCACAGTCACGTGGTTCTGTTAGGTTTCTTGGGTGGAAATACCTCCATCCTTGACTCCCAATGAGAAAGAATTCACTCCGAAGCCTGTTTGTGATCCAATTGAGTTTTTAATAAAGGACAGCAGTTTCAGGTTTTACACAGGCACCCTCAGGGCACTTCACACCAGCACATGGAGACCTGAGGCCGGGGTGGGGGAGGGGGTGGGGGGGCGGGCACTGCCCCCAACCGGCTGAGAAGCAGCTTGAGAAAAAGCAAAAGGCCTCAGGCCTCTGAATCTGGCTTTGTCAGACCCTCTGCTGGGAGGCGTGGTCGATGGTACTGGTTGACCCCATTGGCTGAATTAACTCACCTGGCCCAGACTGGGGCCCACCCAGGTGTACCGTTCACCTAGGTGTGGCACCCTTCCTGGCTTGGAGCCTGAATTTTGGAGCATGCCCAGTGGACACCCTGGTCCCTGTTTTGACTACCTAACAATTGCACTTGGTCCTTTTTAAAAAAATCATTTTATTGGGGGCTCTTACAACTCTTATCACAATCCATCCATCCATCCATTGTATGTCAAGCACATTTGTACATTTGTTGCCATTGTCATTCTCAAAATATGGTCTTTTTAATGATTTTGGGTTTGGGTCCATGTTGTCCTTCTGTCCTATCCATGAAATTTTTTTTTCAGGCTTGTATTTATGTCTTTTTTTTAAAAACAAAACTTAATCATTTTATTGGGGGGCTCTTACAAATCTTACAAATCCATCATTCAATAGTATTAAACACATTTGTACATATGCTGCCATCAATATTTCCCCAACAATTTCTTTCTACTTGAGTACTTGGTATCAACTTCTCTTTCCCCCCACTCCATCCACCACCCGCCTACCCTCATGAATCCTTGATCAATTAGATATTATTATTATTTTGTGTCTTACCTTGCCCATTGTATCCAGGAACTTTTAATGTGATCACTTTCAGAGTAGTTGGTGGTAGTAACTGGGAACCTTCTAGTTCTTTTCTTCTCAAGGTCTTCCTATGTTCACATTGCTCTTTAGTCTATCGGACTAATTGTGAAACGAAACTTAGAGAACAATGTCCTATTGTCTCAGTTCAAGCAGATTGCTACCTCTGAACTCATTCTTTGTAGAAGTTCTGTAGCTAACACTTGTGCAGGAGGACATATATGGTGCTTTGGTTGCCCAATACCCATTTTCATTTTTTCAAGCATGATATATATATTTGGTGGGGAGGGATGAACTCTGCCTCTGGAAGTATTCTACTTATAGGGAACTAACTACTCTTTGAATACACTGATAGTTACCAGACTCCATGGACCTTGTGCCCATGGCTGAAGTAAGGCAGAAAGGGTGAAAGGTGGTTGATAATTCATTTATTACTTTATTGACTGATGTATTTTAAATACTTAAAATAATAACCACAACATAGTAAGGGTTAGAAATATATATTTTTTAATTAATAAATTTTAAAGACATGGCTTTTGAATCTTCCAATTTTCTGTAGGAAGCTATGCTTCTTGCTCACTTCATTGTAAAACTTTGGCGTATCCTTGCTGCAGATGGTTTTGCATGTTATCACCGTGTGGGCTGGGAGTGAAATGTAATTACATAGAGGAGAGTAACCAGCTGCTCTCTACCTCCGAGGAAAAGAACAAAACTCTGGGCTCAGATGGCTAAATTTCTATATGACCTTCCAGATCTCTATGTCCTAACAAAATCTCACTTTACTTTTATGGGAAAGTGAACGTTTTAATGTTATAGTAAGGTAAAAACAGATTTGATCAAGGGGTGCAAAGACAATGCACTGACTTTGTGAAGAAAAAAATTAATATAAAAATTAAAAATGTGTACTTACTGAGGACCCAAGGGAAACTGATCTCGTCACCAAGAAGAGTACCTTAGCTTGGTAAGGATCGCTGTAGAAGTGAAGCTCAGAAGGAGGCGATTACCAGAATATTGCAGTTACGAGTAGAAGGTATAATGAGCAGCTAATCTTCGACAGGGAAGAGAAGCTAGCATTTGTTGAGAGAGTATAATATTCACATATTAAAACGGCTCTAGTTTTCTACAGAAGCCGATTGCCAGGAGTTTCTTCCTTGGAACTGCTAGGTGAATTTGAACCTCCAACCTTTCAGTTAGCAACAAAATACTTACACCTTTATGTCACCAAGGCTCCTTTGATATTTTATAGAGATTTCATCCAACCATGGTTGCAACAGCACTGACGGGGAACTGCCAGAAGTTCAGACCAGATTCAGAAGAGGACGTGGCAAAAGGGATATGATTATTGATTTCAGACTGATTTGGGCTGAAAGCAGAGAATACCAGAAAGATGTTTACTTGTGTTTTATTGACGATGCCTAGAGATTCGACTATGTGGACTATAATAAAGTATGGATAACCTTGAGAAGAATGGGAATTTCAGAATACTTCATTGTGCTTATACACACAATGAACTTGGACATGGATCAAGAGGCAGTTGTGGGAACAGAACAAGGGAATACTGCATGGATTAAAATTGGGAAAGGTGTGCATCATGGCTGTATCCTTTCAAAATACTTTGTTCAATCTATATGCTGAACAAATAATCAGAGAAGCTGCATTATATGAAGAGTGTGGCATCAGAATTGGAGGAAGGCTTATTAACAACCTGTGATATGCAAATGGCACAACCTTACTTGCTGAAAACGAGAAAGACTTGAAGCATTTGTTGATCAAGGCTTGTAGTCTTCAGTATGGATTACAACTCAGTGAAAGGAAGACCAAAATCCATACAACTGGACCAAGAGGTGACATCATGATAAATGGAGAAAAAGTTGAAGTTGTCAAGGATTTTGCCTTACCTGGGTACATAATCAATGCTCATGGAAGCAACAGTCAAGAGATCAAAAGGTATATTGCATTAGGTAAGTAAATATGCTACACAAGACCACTTTAGAGTATTGAAGAACAAGGATGTTACTTTGAGGACTAATGTGCGCTTGGCCCAAGCCATGTTATTCTCCATTGCATCATATGCTTGTGAAAGTTGGACATTGAATAAGAAGGACAGTGGAACAATTGATGCATTTGAATTGTGGTTCTGGAGAATATTGAAAGTGCCATGGATTGCTAAAAGGACAAAGTGATCTGTCTGGAAGAAGTAAGGTCAGAGTGCTCCTTAGAAGCAAGGATGACAAGACTTTGTCTTACATACTTTGGACATGTGTAGAGATCAGTCCCTGGAGAAGGACATTATGTTTGGTAAAATAGAGGGGTAGCAGAAAAGAGGAAGGCCCTGGATGACATGGACTGACCCAGTGGCTGCATCAATGGGCTCATCAATTGTGAAGATGGTCCATGACCATGCAGTGTTTTGTTCTGTTGTGCATAGGGTTGCTATGGGTTGAAGCCAACTCAATGGCACATAACAACAACAAGGGTAATAAAAATTAATAAACTTGTGTCCAACAAACATATGTCCAACTCAGAAACTGGCTCAGGTCAACGAATTCTAGAATTCCTACAGTTTCAATTACACACCTCTAACAAGAATTTAGACATCCAACCTGAGACTATAGAAACAAATGCTTTTCTCTGTTTAAAGATGGTGCATTGTGTATGGGCAAACACTACCCCTCTTTTGCTCTGTCTGCCTTCCTACCCCTCACAATAAAGCAGTAAGGGGATTTTCCTTTTTAAAGGCATGAACACGAAGGAAGCGGAGAAGAGACAGACAAGAAAATTTGGGCAGGGAGAAGTAGATGGTAAGGTGCTAATTGAATAAGCATGCCTGAGAAAGTTAATTCTAAAATTGTCACTGGGGAAAATTGAGTAACAAATTGATTTACACTGCCAAATTCCCATGGTTTCAGAATTACAGCAGTTAACTTTGTAAGTGCAAGGAAAGTAGTCAGATTTTGAAACAGATCTCCCAGCTCTCCATCTCAATTCTACAAAGCTCTAGAATGGTTTGCTTCTACCTCATCCTGGAGAAAGATGAGCATTTTATTCTCTGAATCAGGTACTGCATAAAGCCACTGAACTAGAAGATCTCACATTCACTCAAGGATAGGGAACCATACTGAAAGGAGGTGGAATTAGGTATAGTTTACATACTTAATGCCATTTGCCAGAAAAGGTATCAACCAGGCCCATATCCTGTCAGCGAGGAGCCTGGAGAATTTTTCTCTGATGAATTTAAAGTGTTCTTGTCTCTGCAACAGGAAAGACCTCTGGAGAATCTGAGTACATCATACATCTTCACAAGGACAAAAAAAGATGACTGGGATTGCAGGTTATTAGGGATTATTTTCTAAATTAACTTGCCTCATTACCTGGAATTTCAGCCATGGGAAATGAGCCCCATCTTTCCATTCTTAAATAAATACAGACAATCTACAATCAGCCGTTGTTATTTGAGAAAAGCTTCTTGCATGGAAGATGGAGAAGCTAGAACAAACAAACAAAACAGACTAATTAGGGATAAAATAGCCTCACTAAAGCTATAATTAGGACTCAGAGAATAGAAAACAAGATATTTATTTTATATTCCCTCATAGAAGGGTCACAAGGAAGGACTGAGTCATCCAAGGTGCAGCATTGCGCTGACAGAACACACATCATTCCTCTAGTTTTTTAATGCTTCCTTCCCCTATCCCCTGCCCCCACCCACTATCATGACCCCAGTCTACCTTACAAATCTGGCTAGACCAGAACATGTACAAGGTGTAACATAGGGTGGGAAGGTGGGGGAAGGAGGGAAAAAAGAAGAGCTGATACCAAGGGCTCAAGCAGAAAGTAAATGTTTTGAAAATGATGATGACAACTTATGTACAAGTATGTTTGATACAATTGAAGTATGGAGTGTTATAAGAGCTATAAGCGCTCCCAATGAAATGATTTATTAATAAAAGTATTTATCTTAAAAGGACATTTAAAGAACATGAAATGCAAACAGAGTTCTTGTAAAATCTCAAATGAATAGTGGGAATATAAAGCTGAGGAAATTTCTCAGAAATAGTAGAAAAAGGAAAAAAATAGATGGGAGTATAAAAGGTAAGGAAATTAGTCAGAAAATCTAAAATAATAGGAGACATAGAAAGAGAGAACAGAGAAAACGTGGAAGAAAAAAATCATAAGCAAAATAATTGCTTAGGCCTAAAAAACACGCATTTCTACCTTGATGGGCCCACCTAGTTCCCAGAACAAGGGCGCATTGTCATGAACTCTCTGTATACCAGGAACAGACATAGCACCTTAAGACATCTGAAATGGCGAGAGAGAGAAAGAGAGGCAGAGACCGAAGAATGAAAAAAATACAATGTCATTGTCATCTCAGAAGCAGTAGATAAAAAGAATGGAGTAAGGTTTTCAAAGGTATAGTGGAAAATTAGCTTCAAATTTAAAGTTCCATACCCAGCTAAACTTTCTTAGGATATGCAGTATTTAAATTCATGAGTGCTAAGGCTCTGCTTTATTATTCAATTGTATGGGTGCTTTTGTAGAAATTAAAAAAAAAGGACAGGTCCCTTCTCTGTATCTTTTTGGCTTGTTTTTGTATGAACTTCTAATTTTAGAATAATTGCAGATTTATAGACAAATTAGGAAGATAGTACAGTTACCCCGATGACTAACATCCTATATTAAGTATGATGTATTTGAAAATTTATGAAGCAGTATCGATACAATATTATTAAATAAAGTCGATAATTTATTAGGATTTCCTTAGTTTTTTATTTGATGTTCTTTTTCCATTTTAAGAAGCAAGTCTAAGTCATGATGTCATCCAGTACACCACTTTATATTTCGTTGTCATGTCCTCTTTCCTCAATGGAAATTCCTTATTTTTGTTAACGTGATAAATTTGAGGCTTGGTGTCGTTGTCACTATGTGCTGCCAAGTTGGCTGCAGCTCAACATCAGGAAACACTGCATGGTCCTGTTCCTTCCTCACATCTGCACAATCATTGCTGTGTTTGAGACCATTGTTGCAGCCAATGCCAATTCACTGTGTCTATTTCTCACCGATCCTCTAGTTTACCAAGTGTGATGCTTAGATTTTATGTCAACTGGAAGTACCTGAGTGAAGAGAAGGGTGGGGCCCACACTTTCAATCAGATCATAGTCTGAAAGAACCTGAGAAGCACTGAGCTCTCTCTTCATCTTCTGGGTGCTGAGGCTGGTTCATCACTCCCTCATTACATGGTCTGCTGACCCAGGGTCCATCAGAGGATTGCTGACATTGGATTCATTCTGTGGACTTTGGAGTCATTCAGCTCTGCAGCCACCAGCCTGTGGCCCTCCCACGTCATCTTCCTGCTTCCTATTCGTTAGCTCCTGCAACTACACTAGTGGGAGAAGCAGCCAGCTTACATCTGATCCACATACTTGAACTAGACTGGAACTTGCCTACTTCTCCAGCTATGGGAATTATTTCTTGATATGAACCTCTTTCTATATGCAAACACATACAAGCATCACTGGTTTTGCTTCTTTCGAGAAGCCAACCTGACACACCAAGTATGATGCCCTTCTCCAGGTCTGCTTCCTTCAGAAACGTATCCAAAGTAGGTGAGAGAAAGTGTTACCATCCTTGCTCCCAAGGGACATTCCTTCTGTACCTCTTCCAAGACAGATTTATTTTATCGATCTTCTTTACCAACACCATCATGCAAGGACATCAATTCCTTTTCTGCCCCACATATACATTTTCCAGCTTTCACATACATATTAAGTGATTAAAAAGACTATTACTTCACGTCTTTTGCCGCGGTGCCCTCCCTCCTCCCTGTGCCCCTGGCTCCTCTTTCTTCGGGGAAATCCCACTTGCAGGCCCTGCCCCGAGTCTGGGCCCCCAGTTTTCCGGCCGGAAAAGCCTGGGAATCGCAGCCGCTTCCCACCTGGGGGTAAGTGAGGCGGAGTCGCTACCATGGCTCATAACATGCAGACTGCCCGCAAGTCAACCGGGGAGAGGCACCCAGGAAGCAGCTGCTACAAAAGCCGCTCGCAGAGTGCGCGCTCTACTGGAGGGGTGAAGGAGCCTCGTGGCTGCAGGCCTGGGACGGTGGCTCCTCGTGAAAGCAGACGCTATCAGAAGTCCACCGCACTTCTGATGCGCAACCTCCCCTTCCAGCGTCTGGTGAGAGAAACTGCTCGACTTCAAAACCGATCTGCGCTTCCAGAGCGCAGCTATTGGTGCTTGGCGAGCGAGGCCTATCTGATGGCCTTTTTGAAGACCCCAGCCTGTGTGCTATCCATGCCAAACGTGTAACAATTTCGCCAAAAGACATCCAGCCAGCACATCGCATATGTGGAGAGCGTGCCTAAGAATCCACTATGATGGGAAACATTTACTTCTTAAAAAAAGATTCTCTTCCTGTTACTGGTAGTTCTGAACGTGAGGTTTTTCATTTTTGTTTGTTCCCTTGGGGTCAAAAGGTACGCAAGTATATGATTGCGAATGGTAAAAATAGGGGACAGAAATCAGGTATTGGCAGTTTTTCATTTTCATTTGTGAATATTTAATAAAATGTGGGGACATAAAGCATTAATGCAAGTCAAAATGTTTCAGTGAACACGTTTCAACAGTTCAACTTTATAACAATGATAAATAAACCTGTTAAATTTTTCTGGATAATGCCAGCATTTGGATTTTTTAAAAACAAGTAAATTTCTTCTTGAAGGAAACTAAATGGTGTTTGTAGCATTTTCATCATACCGTAGATTCCATCCATTCACTATACTTTTCTAAGTTGTCTACATGCGCAAATAGATGTTTTTAATGTTGCCTGTCTTCTGTGCTGTTCCTGTAAGTTTTCTATTAAAATGCATTAAACTATAAAAATGAAGACTATTCCTTTGGGTCAGGCACATCAAAGTGACATCTTGCTTTTTCTTTTCTTTTCTTAACACTTCAAGGAAGTCTCTCACAGCAGATTTGCCCAAGGCAACATGTCACTTGATCTCTTGATTGTTGCTTCCATGGACATTGTGAATTAAATTACAACAAAATACTTGACAACTTCAGTCTTTTCTTCATTTATTATGATGTTGTTTACTGGCCTAGGTGTGAAAATCTTTATTTTTTTATGTTGAAGTGTAATCTATGCTGGTGGCTGTAGTTTTGGCCCTCATCAAATAAGTATTTAAAGTCTCCTTTACTTTCAACAAGCAAAATTGTGCATCTGCATATAGTAGGTTGTTAATGAGTCTTCCAATCCTGATGATGCATTTTTCTTTAGATAGTCCACTTTCTTGGAGTATTTGCTTAATACCAAGCTTGACAAAGTGTGATGGTATGGAGAAAGGACACAACTCTGGCATGCATCTATCTGCGTTTTAAATTATGCAGTAACCCCTTGTTCTATTCCACACATTTCTCTTGGTTTATATACAGCTTCTGCATTAGCATAAGTATTCCAAAATTGCCATTCTTTACAATACTATCCATAATTTGTTATGACTCACAAAGTCAAATGCCTTTGCATAGTCAATAAAACAAAGGCAAATATATTTCTGATATGCTCTACTTTAGCCAAAATTCATCTGATATTAGCAATGAGATACTTTGCGCCTCATCCTCTCCTAAATCTAGCTTGACTGTCTGACAGTTCCCTGTTGATGTACTACTGCATGGCTTTGAATTATTGTCAGCAAAATTTTACTTGTGTGTGACATTAATGATATTATTTGATAATTTCTACATTTTGGTGATTTACCTTTCTCTGGAATGTGCACATATCAGAATATCTCCCAATCATATGGCTAAATTTATTGGCATACATGAATTGAACACCTTCAGCATTGCATTCGTTAGTTGAAGCAGCACAATTGCTATTCTGTCCATTTCTTCAGTTCTTTGAGCTTGAGAAATCTCTTCTGGTTCTCTAACTCCAGGTCTTTGTGTGCTTATTCTAATGCTCAAAGGGAATAAGGGAATACTTTTGCGTGTTAAAATCAGGGAAAAGAATCAGGACAGTCAGGGTTGTATTCTTTCATTGTATCTATTCAATTTTATGCTTAGTGCATAATTTGAGAAGTTGAACTAAGGAAAAGAATGCAGCATTAGGATTGAAGGAACGATTATTACCAACCTGCAATATGCAGATCACTTAACCTCCCTTGCTGAAAGTGAGGAGAACCCAATTGATGTGTGTATGGATTGGGATAACAGTTGTATGAGCCCCTAATAAAATGTTAAAAAAAAAAAAAGAAAGTGAGGAGAACTTGAAGCACTTGTTGATGAGGATCGATAGCTGAAGTTTCAGTATGAATTGTGACTCAATGTAAAGAAAGCCCAAGTCCTCACAATCCAACCATTAGAGGACATCATGATCAATGGAGAAAAGATCGACATTCTCAAGGCTTTCATCTTGCTTGGATTCACAATCAATGCTCATGGAAGCAGCAGTCAAGAGATCAAATGACACATTGCATTGTGTAAATTGCCGCACAAAATCTCCTTAAAGTGTTCAAGAGCATAGACGTCACTTTCAGGACTAAGGTGGATCCTAGCCCAAGTCATGACATTTTCAACGATTTCATATGCATGTGAAAGTTAGATATTGAATAAGCAAGACAGAGGAAGAATCAAAGCATTTGAATTATGGTGCTGGTGGAGAATATTGAAGTTACTATAGATTGCCAGAAGGACAAACAAATCTTTCTCGGAAGAATGTTTCTTAGAAGTGAGGATGGTGAGACTTGGTTTCACACACATGTGACATGTTATCAGGAGGGACCATTCACTAGAGAAGGACATCGTATTTGGTAAAGGAGCAGATCCTCCATGAGCTAGATTGACAAGGTAGCTGCAACAATGGGCTCCAACTAGCAACAACTGTGAGATGGCTGTGGGCTGACCAGTCGTTAGTTCTGCTGTGCATAGAGTCAATATGAGGCAGAACCAAGTCAATTACACCTAACAATAACATTACATACAGTACTGCAGTACACAATTTGCCGATGCTGTCATTCTCAGAGGTAATGCTTCTAACCTCCAAAGACAAATAAGATCAGATTTATAAAGATTTCATTAATAAACTAAACAATAATGAAAACTTAAAAACAATAGCATATTTGATTTTCATCAGACCAACATACAACAAAGAGTAGCTGGAACAAAACAGCTTCGTAACTCAGGGTCTACCTGCATTGGTTAATGGATATGTATTTTATACTTGAAGTTATAATACCATGTGCTGTGTGCTGTCAAACCAGCTCCAAGTCAGAGTGACTCTGTATGACAGAGAAGAACTGCTCCATCGAGCTTCCTCAGCGGTGACCTTCTGGAAGCGGACCACGTTTCTCCTGTAGAGTTGCAAGTAGATTTATATTGCCAACCTTTTAGTTAGCAGCTACGTGCTTAAACACTGGGCAATCAGGTCTCCGTAATGCAACATATATGCTTTGCTGTCTATTTCCTTTCATAACCCTTATTTGGTTTATCATGATGTTACCTATTGGTCCAGTTGTGAAGGTTTTCGGTTTCTTAATGTAGAGTAGTAATCCATACTGAAAGCTGCAATCTTTGATCTTCATCAGCAAGCGCTTCAGGTTCTCTTCACTTTCAGCAGGCAAAGTTGTGTCATCTGCATATCTCAGGCTGTTAGTAATCTTACTTTCTATCCTGATGCATCGTTCTTCTTCACGTAATCCAGCTTCTTTAATGACTTAGTATACAGATTGAATAAGTATGGTGAAAAGATAAAACCTGGATGCATACCTTTCTTGCTTTTAAACCATGTAGTATTCCCTTGTTCTGTTCCACCTCTTGATCCATATACAAGTTGGAAGGAGCACAATTACATTGTCAAGGATTTTGTCTTTCTTGGATTTATAATCAATGCTCATGGAAGCAGCAGTTAAAAGATCAAAAGACTCATTACATTAGGTAAATCTGCTGCACAAGTCCTCTTTAGAATATTGAAAAGCAAGGACATTACTCTGAGGACAAAGGTGCACCTGACCCAAGCCGTGGTATTTATAATTGCCTCACATGCACGTGAAAGTTGGGCATTGAATAAAGAAACTGAAGAATAGATGCATTTGAGTTGTGGTGCTGGAGAAGAATATTGAAAGCACTATAGACTGCTAAAAGGACAAACTCATCTGTCTTGGAACAAGTATAGCTAGACTGTTCCTTAGAGGAAAGGATGGCAAGACTTCATCTTACATACTTTGGGCATGTTGTCAGGAGAGACCGGTCCCTGGAGGGCGCCATCGTGCTTGGTAAAGTGGAGGGGCAGCGAGAAAGAGGAAGGCCCTAGATGAGATGGATGACGTGTGACTGCAACAAAGGGCCCAGGCTAGAAACAGTTGAGGATGGTGCGGGACAGGGCAATGCTTCCTTCTGCATGGAGCTGCTATGGGTTGGAACCGACTGAATTGTGTCTAACAACAACAACCACCCTTATTTCATAGATGCTGGAGCACATTATCCCAGAATATTCTTATTGTCTTTCTTCTATAGCCTTTAATATGGATCTTAGAGCACATCAAATCGACAACCTGAAAACAAAACCACTCTCCTACTTGCACACAAATCACGGACTTTCATGAACATAAATGCAGTCAGCATTCTCTGTTTGCAATGAAGATCATTCTATGGAAGGCAGGGTGCCTGTGGAGCTTACAATCTGTTCACTTACTGTAACAACATTTCCCCTGATTTAGGTCTGTGGAGAGGAATTCATGTTGTAGTTAAACCAAACCACTATGGAACAGGAGGCATTAAAATGCTTCTTACTCTACTAATTATCATTAGACTCATATTCCTGCCAAGAACTATCTGTAAGAAAATGTGTTTTACTTAATTTCAAAACAGTTTTACATCAGAGAATTTTACCTAGAATAGAAGAGCTTCTTAAGCTGGGTTATAAAAAAGAAACTTGTCCTTACAAGATTTAGACATTGCAGTCTGAATATCTCTCTTGAAAATAAATATTTGCTTGGCATTTGCTAACTAATTTTCCCATCTGTGATCCTTATGATATAGACTGTATACTTTCTATAGCATAAATTGCTTTGTGTTAAAATACAAAAAAATCACAAGTCAGTGCAAAGGTAAACAGGCTTAATGTGAAGAATATCAATTGCTCCAGAGCACACGTTTTTCTTGTTTGATTGGAATATTCCTTAAAATTTTATGAAGTATGAAGCTTTCTATAGGTTGCAAGCAGAAGCCATTTGTCAATTTCAAGCAATTTTTCTTTTGTTTCTCACTTGAGACTTTGAAAACTTGGGAACGAATATTAGAGTTATAAAATAACATTAAGAGAATAATTCCCCCCTCTACTTAAATCTCTTAATTTAGTCAGATGTGTCAGATTTCCTAATGCTGACCGCTGTTCTTCTGCTAGGGAAAAAATCCTATTTGGTTAATATAATGTAGAAATTGTTTCTTAAAGACTTGCCAGCAAAACCACTTATACCTTCATTATAGGATGCATTTAAAAAAATCTTCTAAAATTTATTTTGTAGTTATAGATCCATTTAGGTATACTAAATCTTGAGTCAATTTTGTCAATTCATATGTCCTAGTTAATAAATAATCTGTTCCACTTAGATTTTCAAATTTAGTCATATAAAGTTGCAATGTATTATCTTAAAATTGAATACAATACTATTTGTATCTATTGCTTTCTTGATCATATCTAATAAGGTTATTTGTGTTAGTCAAAATTACTAATATTTGTCTATTTTATTGGTCTTCAACAACCACTACTTTTATACTTACTTTTTTGCTTTCACGATTCCTATCATATTCATAAACAAGTTAACTCTAAAAAGCCATTTACAAATCTTAATCCATATGGAAACATATTGGTTTGAAGGGTGCCTGCCATGGAAAAGGAGGCCCAAATAGGAGATTTGGGTTGCTTAAATTTTCTGTTCTGTCTTTTCTTGAGTGTGAAAAAACCCTACTTTATTCCATAGTGGTATTCACAGATTTGCAGAATTTTATACATCTCTGGATATATCCCATGAGAAGGCCAATGATGCACTGTCTTCAACTGACTTGAATAGAACTAGGCTGATCCCACACAGGAAAGATGACAGGTCTTCTAGTTATTACTGACGATCTCTCCATAGGTATAAAATATAAGGTGATAAGGATCCTGGACAAAGAACAGGGAAGAAGCCCCTTTGGGCAAACCAACTTGAATAGTTAAATAGACAAATTGTATGTCCATTTTGAATCTGCACCCAAAGTGCCA
Source organism: Echinops telfairi (assembly GCF_000313985.2). Lineage (NCBI taxonomy): Eukaryota > Metazoa > Chordata > Mammalia > Afrosoricida > Tenrecidae > Echinops > Echinops telfairi. The sequence goes on from NW_022103900.1 coordinate 24,894,706, forward strand.
CAGAAGAACGGCTTCTAAGTGATAGCTTAAAACAGCTGTATTAGTTCCATTCTGCCTCTGGGGTCCCTCTACTACTGTTCCTGCAGGAAAACTCCAGTAATGAGGGAAAGACGAAAACATTTGCATTTTGAATAAGTTTTGCTATCATTTTCTCCCTGTCTTGCTTATTTATTCTTCCTTATATGTATTTTTATCAACATTAAAGTCAGAATTGATTAGGACAAGAATTCCGTGGCCCACAAAACACATTCTAAATCAACACTCTTGCCTGGAAGTTGGCAATTTATCTTTCCAAACTAGGCTGAGAGCTAATTGTCTCCACATTGTGAGAAGTGTGAAGACCATCATGACAATGGGGCAGAAAATTTAGCCCATTCTATTTATTTAACACCTCATAACACTCCGGAGTTTTCCTTCCCCATCCAGGTTTGTAAAAATTTATTATCACCCTCTAACCTCTCCCCTGCTTTCCTGAGATTGAAAGTGAAGGGCAGACCAAACTATCAGACTCTAGAAGCATTGCAGCAGCAGCAGGATAGGTTGCCTTGTGCTCGCTGTGGCAAGAGGCTAGTCACTGCTTAAAAGTCCTCTTCACACGTGTTGGGCTTTTAAGACAGTCCTAGAAGCATTAGCTTTCTTATGTAAGAGAGATGCTAGCAGATAGAGGACATTTGTACAGATTACATGTCTCACTCTGATTTTGCTTTTAAAAAATATTTTCTTATGAAATTACATTTGATCAAAACAAAAACAATGTTATGTTTATAATAAAATAAATGCTATTTTATGAATGTATTGTCTTTAGGATAAAAATAAAACATTATTTTTATGCTCAAGACAAAACATTCATAAAGAAAATAATTGAAAAAAAAAGAAAATAATTTTAAAGAACCCAAAGTATAAACTAGAAGGTAAAATTCTCTTGTTCCTCATCTCCACGTTTGGAGATACTTTTTTGTCTTTTTTAAGTGCAAGAAGTGTGACTAAGAACGCTGATTAAATAAAAAGAATAGAGTACTCATATTTTACAAGACCAAACTAAGTAGGCATCAGTGACCAGATTCTAACAGCCTACACATATAGAGTTGTACACACACACACACACACACACACACGTAAACAAACATAAACAAGACAAACAAGTAAGACATACAAGCAAACATCCTCAGAAATATTATGCATGGAATACCAGGTGATATTTCCAAGGGCAGAAAGTGATAGCTACTTCTTGTAGTTGAGTAAAGAATTAGCAAACAGATCATTACTTCAAAGGGAGGAAATGCTTTTATTTGAATGAAATGACCATGTAATTTATCATCCAAGCTGGGATAAAAGGCATAAACCAGAACAATCCAAGCCAATTGGGACACGTGGTTACCCTTACCTAGTACCTGTACTCAGTTTTAACTTTAAATATGTATTGACTACTACTTTTAAGGTACAGTTTCATATATGAGGTCTTGTTCCACATTTTAACCTCAGTTATTAGTAAGCACTTTGCTTTCTATTTACTTATTTTTACACTGCCAGGAGCATCCAGCAGAGTTCTAGACACCAATTACTCGATAAATCTTCATTGATTGATTTCCAAATGCCTAAGATTTTTTTCTGCCCTTTCCTTCAAACTAACCAAGGGTTTTATGCATGATTCTGTGGCTTGCTAGGATTTGCAACATGTTTTTGAAAGCCTCTGAAATTGCATAGACACATACATAGGCGGCCATTACTGGATTCTAGGACGCCTGTATGAGCTACTAATCCTGTGGCCCAGAGCTCTTAATAGCCTGTGCTATTAAGTCTTTTGATAGACTCGCTATATTTCCAAAGTGGTGGGCTATACTCCGGAACTTGTAATTCATTTCTATGGGAATATAGTTATAGTACCAGGCATTTCTTTGCTTAGTGTTTAGGAGACATTCAGACACAAACAAGTGAGCTGTTTGAAGGAGGCCTGACAAGAGTGTGATGATGACTGCTGGAGGAAAAATTTTATCGAAAGTTTATTTTGTGAGAGAGATCCTCTTTTTTATTAGAGGTTCTTTATCTCACTTATTATAGTAGGAAACAAGTTGCGCTCAATTTTCCATCCTCTTCTAAGATGTATAAGACACAGTCCAAGTCCACTAGCAAGTCTACAAGGGAGATTAATACTTGAACACATAAATTATCTATGACATTGTAAGAACAACAGCAAACCAAATTACAGTCTGTTTCTGGAGACAATGATTTCTCCCAAGTTGTCTCCCCTCAAGATATACCAAACTGAGCTGCTTGAGAATGACTATACACTTGGAGGTCATCAGGAGTAGATCAGGGGTCATTCTCCCTAAGAGCAATCAGCCATCTAGACCAAGCAGAGACCACTGTTTATCCCACAACAAGTAGGGCCCACTCCCTTCTGATAAGGATAGTAGTTGTCTGTTTCCTTGTAGGAAACGCCAGAGAGGTCAAACCGGCCCTAAGATGACCAAGGTTAGGCTGCCACCATGAATCTAGGGTCCGCCCATCTTGTCACATGTGTACCCCTAGACCTTCCCATTCCTATGGGCACACCCTTAGCTCATCCCCGTCCTCTCACGCTAATGCCTATCATACATCCCCTTCCTATGATGTGCATGCCAATTGTACTGCCCCTTCCTGTGACCTGTGGTTACCTGTAATCATGTCCCCCTAAAGAGATATAACCCTTGGTTAGCAATAAAGTTGGGGCTCTCTCCTGCTCTCACGGCCGGGCTCTCCCCATGAAGACCACCAAGTGGGGCTGAGGTGAGCATGCTACCATGAATTGTGTCTGACTCCATTAATTCAATCTCTCCTCTATCTCTCATGCTCTCTGTGACTTTACTATAATCTCTACTTATTATCGCTATACAATTGCGCCGACCGGACCTGTGACGATTTGTTGGGGACCCTCTTCTCCCCACAGTGAATGGTGAATGGGGAGAGATATCAGGGCAAACAGAGTATGATTTGGGATTTGAGAGATGAATAAGCTCCATTATCAAGCATGATGATAAAAGTATCCTGAAAGACTTGTATGGTTTTTAAAATCCTAGAATTGAAATGCCAGGTGACAGCAACTACTGTTAAATTGGATGTGTACAGCTGGATGAATTTTTTTCACAGGAGGTATGAAGCTATGGGTGGTTTCTTTATATACCACAAACTTGTGTAAAATGGATAAAAATGACAGCAGGATTATTAAATGATTTTGCTGTCTGATAAGCTACAATATCTTTTGATAAGACAAACAGGTTTATCTAATTCATATAATTAAAACGTATACTTTATACAACAAACATTAATATACATAAGTAATTATATAAAGAATATATATTTTTGACCCACAAAGGAATCTCCTCTTACAAGTGATCTGTTTTTTTAAAACTCTTGTTTAGCTCTATGTAGAAGCTTCAGATTTTGCAATGAGGTAAGATCTTTGAGTTCCCAAATTCATAAACGTGTTTGTTACTGAACCATAAAATATATATGCTCAAGGAATTAAGGTACTCATGGGGTGAAAGCCTTCTTGGGATTCCAAACACCTTTTTAAGTGGTTTTCCAGAGAAGTGCTTGCCTAAGAAAGGTTATGACAGTTTTCAATGCAGTGTGGTTTGCTCACTGACCTCAGAATACCGAATGGTTTGCTTTCCCTTCTTTTTTTGTGTTGAGAATATATTGTTCAACCAATAGTTTGGGGATTCTATGAGTTAGTAAATAATGGAAATAAAAGAGTAACTTTCAAATTTAAAAAATTTCCAAACCATTAGGAATTAGAAACCAATTAGGAGCTAATTCACACATCATACCATCCCATAGTTCAGTCATATCAAACAGTGTTGTACAATTGCTGCCGTAATAATAATTTTTAAAACATTTTCTTCCTTCTTGAATTCCTTGATATTAGCACCCCCTTACTGCTTCAGTTCCACCCTCGTCCTGTCCCCTTGGCACCATACCCCTGAGGAACTCTTATTCAACATATTATCTCTATAGATTCACTTGACCTGGGTCCTGGCTTTCTAATATTGAAATACATGGAAAAACACATAACAGGGAGTCAAGAAGGCTACTAAACAATGACAAAATACAACAGAGACAAACCGTAATATGAAAAAATCCCAGAAAATGTTAAAAAACTAGATCAAGTACAAAGGGTATCAAAAGGTAGATCAAGTGATAAGGTTTCAACCGTTCAAATCAGATTTATCATTTTAATCTACTATAATCTTCTCTTCGATACTCTCTGTCTTATAACTAGGTTATCCCTCATTTATGGTTAGAGGGAAATCACCAGAGGCTTCTTCTTTGTGCAGATACTACTCATGTATTTTGGCCTTCCACTGTCATCTGTCAGACTCTAATACCATTCCCTCCTTCATGTTTGCATTATAGTCTTTACAATCCTTTATGATCACAGATGTTGGTGTGATCTTTCATGTAAGTTTAGTTGATGTTTCACTTAGATGGCTGCTTGTTTGAAAAGCAGCCTAATAATGTTAATTTATAATTTCTCAGACTACCTAGCTAGCCATGGTTATAACTAAATCTAGAATATCTAATAGTTTAAAATTGTTGTTTACTCTAAATGGTCTAGGCCCAGTGGCAATCTGTAGGCAACTAGTTGTTACGGTTATTGGATGCGACTGAGTGGATTCTGACTCATAGTACAACAGAATTGAACACAGCGCAGTCCTGCATCATTCTGGTGATTGTGGCTATGTTTGAGCCTATTGCAGCCACTCTGCCAGTCTATCTCCTGGAAGGTCTTCTTTTTTATGGATTTCCATCCCTCAATGAGTTGCCCCTCCTAATGTCCAAAGTACGTGAGAAAAAGTCTTACTATTTTTGCTTCTAAGGAACATCTGGTTGTACTTCTTCCAACTTCTTCTGGCAGCCCAAGATATATTCAATATTCTTTTCCAACACCATAATTCAAAGACACGAATTCTTCTTTGCTCTTCCTTATTAATTGCCCACTTCCACATGCATATGAGTATGAAGTGATTGAAAATACCACACTTGGATCTTAGTCTTCAAACTGACATATTTTTTTTCATCATTTTAAAGAGATATTTTACAGCAGATTTGCCAATTGTAATGTGTTGATTTCTTGATGACTGCTTTGGGTGTTTTACAGTCATTACCCTGCCACACCCCAAGAAACATTAATTCAATTAATATATCTTGATTTACTATGTCTTCACAATTTTATATCATTCCCTCCTTCAATCCTTGTTAGTCTGGGTACGTTAGAGCAACAAATCCACAGAAACTCATGTATAAGAGAGAGTTTTATATAAAGGTTAAGTGCATATCAAGAAAACATCCCAACCCAGTGCTGCCCAAGCCCACAAGTCCAACATTAACCCATATGTCCGACACCAATCTACAAAGTTCTCCTCTTCCATCTCACAAAACACACACCATGACGCCGACTGCAGGAGGAAAGCCGAATGTGTAAGCATCTCAGCACTGGCAGGGGTCTCCACCCGTCTGCTCCAGCACCCAGGGATGCATTGGGGTAGCTCCATGTGGCTTCTCCTTGGGGATGTTTTGCAGGAAGTGAGCCTTTCAAGCTGAAGCAAGGAACTGGCTAAGGCAGCTGCACCCTGGTCCGACCATCAGAAAGCAAGAGACCTGAGAACTAGGAAGGCGAGGCTCACCAAGTCATTTATCCCTCCGCCCTTCAATTAACCCCACATGTGTTTATTGGCCAGGTTGGCACAATAAACTTTCACTAACTCAGTGTGCTTCTTCTATGTGGACTTATTTGATGCATTTTTAAATTAAAAAAATATTTCAAAAATTTTTAATAGTTTTATTTTTGTTGTTAGGTGCTGTTGAATTGGTTTTGATTCATAGAGATCCTATGTACAGCAGAATGAAACACTGGTCCTGCACCATCCTTACGATTGTTCTTATATCTGAGCCCATGTTACAGTCACTGTGTCATTCCATCTCCTCACCAGCTATATCCATGGTCCCAACAATAGCCTCCTAACTGGCTTGCCTATTTTCACTTTTTTGTTTGGTTTATTAAAATATCTATTGAAAAGCTAGGGAGATATGAAGTTTTAAAAATCACCAGAATGATGAGATAATGGTGCCAAGTTATCAGAAAGAATAGCTTCTGGGGTCTTAAAGGATTGTTTTCAAACAAGCAGCCATCTAAGTGAGATACTAACCAAGCCCACACAGAAGAAGTACCAACACCTGTGATCCAAGGATTTCAAGTAATATAATTTAAATCTGAAGGTGGAAATGGTATCAGAGCTTAAACTGTGAAATTCTGGTTTGCAGAAGGTTATGGATGACAATGAAAGCCCAAAATACATTCACAAGATATACACGTGGAAAAAGTCTGATGATTCCCCTCTGACTCCAATTGAGGGATGGGAATAATCTGGTCATTGGAGAATATTGGAGAGATGATTATAATAGATTAAAATGACAAAGCTGACTTGAATGGTTAAAAGCTTGCTGTTTGATCTCCCCTTTAATACACTTTGAACTTGATCTGGTTTTAATATTATATTTTTTTCTCCAAAATTGGGGCTTATCTATGTTGTATTTTATTATTGTTGGTAGCTTTCTTGATTCTATTATGTATTGTTCTGTGTTTTTCAGTATATGAGACCCAGGCTGGGCAAATCTATAGAGACAACAATTAGAATAGGTTTCCTGGGGGGTACAGTAGGGAGGAGGGTAATGGAGAGATCATGTCAAGGAACACAAAAGGAAAAAAAAGTTTTGAAAATGATAATGATAGCAATTGTGTAACACTGCTTGGTATGACTGAACTCTTGAACAGTATGAGGTCTGGATTATGTCCTAATAAAATGGTTTGGGGAAAAAAAAAAAGAAGAGAGGAGAGGTAAATGCACAAAAGGGCAGCGTATGGTGCACTGAGTCAAAGGAAAAAGCTTTAGGAAATCAGAATGAGCTTGCTTTCCACCTGTGGGGCGTGGGTGGACGGGGGATTGAGATTATTAGGGAAGACTCAGTCTGGACTGTTGATGACACTCAGCATGGATGATGCTCGTTTGTTTTCTTTTTCCTCTCTTTAACTTTGGGCTTAATCAGCTAGCAGTGCCCAGGACTGTCCAATGTACATTTTCTATTCTTGCTTGCATTTTTGCTTTAATGTCATTTACAGAACTAGGTCCTTTTTTGGGGATCTGCCCTCTGACTTTAAAAAAAAAAGTATTCTTGACCCTTTGACCTTGGTGTTGATGATTTTGTGTATTTCCCATTATGGTTTCATTTTTGGCCAGAGTATCCCTTATAGATTTCACCACTGGAGTTTTTGCTTCATTTTCATTGTCATAAAAATTGTCATCATCAGCAGTGAGTTTTACTTTTTTCTGTAGAATCTTGTTACTCCTGGTAGGGGCAGATTGATCTCTGCATATACTTAAAAGTTTCATATCTTCCTCCTCTTCTTCATCTGACTCTTCATCTTCCTCCACAGCACTAAATGTTGTGCATGAGTATGCACTGAGCCACATTTCAACCATAAGACCAATGATGATGTTATTGCAAACCTCCCAAGGGAAACCATTGGCTGTACAGACATTACAAAGTTGCCAGTATTACTTTAATTGGACTGCCTTCATAATTTATTGCCTCTGTTTCAACAATGTGCATTTCACCCTTTGCATTTGCCCCTAACCTGACTGTTCTTACAGATAACTGGTGCTAATTTTCCTCATTATCCACCTTAAAGTGATCTTCTTTGTCATCCTTTGGTTTACATCAAAAAAGATCATTTTGCGGACTCAGGGACTCATGTCTATATCCATTTTCCATGTGCTAGTGGTACACACCTCAGTAGGAGAAATGGAGATCAGAAATGAAGTGTTATCAGCAGCAGCCTAGGACAGAATCATCCCAGGGCACCCTATTTTCATTTCTGTCCCTCTCAGGTTTGTTCTTCAGTCATTTATCAAAACGAAATAGGACCATATTATGTTCCTATTGCTTTAGTTGTCCAAAACTAATGTAGCATAGATATAGTCTCATTGTCTGGGAAACTAAATGCCCAAATGAAGTTCTTGGTCATGTTATATTTCTTCTGTAATTTTCTCTGTTAGTTCTGGTGTCTGTGGTGATCCATGATGTTCCTTTGCCAGTAGGTGATCCTCACATGTTCTCTATAAGCCCTTCTGTTTGTGGGCATTTAGATGTGTGTATGTGTGTCTGTTCTAGTCTCTTTTGTAACTTATAAGTGATTCATTTTAGGATACTTCCTACACTGGTATGGCCTTGATTGTATTAAATTAGTAACTGTTATGGAAGATGATTATGTTACATTACACATGAGGTAATTATATCATGCTACGTAAGATTATATTATGGAAGGGAATCTACTCTACCCAAGGCTAATTGATTTAATCACATGCACTTGCTTCATGATGACAGCTAGAATAGTGTTTGGCCAAACAATTGAGAGCTGCACCCTAGCCAAGTTGACACATAAAATTAATCATCTCAGATATTTAATTGTTACAGTGGCTCCATATCACTTCCTGAATAGAGTGCACATTCTTAAATATGGCTGATACACAAGGAACTAAGATCTTGCTTCTGCCCATCTTTCCAGTGAGATTTTCTGCTCCACCTTATCCTCCTCTGAAACGTTGTGCCTCATTGTGACCTTGTTTTCTGTGGAGTCTATTTGCATTTCGTCGCCATTCTCTGTGGCAGTACTGAACTGCCCATAGGATTTTCTAGTCTACTCTAGGGGTAAGCGTTTGACTGCTAAACACAAGTTTGGGGGTTCAAATCTACCATGCATCATCCAAAATATAAAGATGAGGCCTTGGTGGAAAAGTTATTACACGTTGGGCTTCTAATCACAAGGTCAATGGTTCGACACCATCAGGCTCTCCTCAGGAGAAAGACTGGGCTCTTTATTCAGTCTGAGTTACAGTCTTGGAGGAGGAGTAAAGCTGGTGTCCAGTAGAATCACCTACCTGGTGCTCCTTCTGACAGATTGGAAAATTGAGAGGTAAGGAAGCCAACATTGAGATTCCAGGTGCTAGAAATAGAATCCCAGTGTACCAGGATCTGTGATTTGGACCTCCCCTTATGATTTTCGTCCACAGAGCAATTCAAGGGCTTGTTGCAACACTCTAAGTTCACCATATCTGCCCGAAGGCTCTCCTAATCTCTTGTCAGGTCCAGTGGATGGCGTCTGCCACCCTTTTCTGCTCCCAAGATTGGAGAATCACTAGCACGCAGTAATTTCCTCAGACTGCTGTCTAAGGGTGATCATATTCCCAGGCCCGTGGAGAACCTCCAGAACTAGCCCCAAGAGCTCACTCTGGAGCTCCCCTCTTGGCTCCCCTCTCCATTCACGCATTCTTGGGCTTTACACCTCCCCTCCTCTCCCAGGAAGAGAGGAACCACATCAGCTATCACCTTTCCCTTCGCCCCAGCTCCACTTGGTGGCCTGACAGCATGGGTAATGATAGATAATTGGACACTAATCTGCTGCAACTGGAGAGCTCCTGGGTTATTAACCCAAGGCAGACCACAGATCCCCAGGGCACAGTCTATGGAGCCCTGCAGGAGTGAACTGGGAGTGATACAGGAGGGCGGCCAGGAGAACTCAGACCCAGTGAGCCCCAAACCCACTTGGCCAATCTAATCCCCCTTTCCTGGGGGATAGCACAGCACAGCCTCGATACCAGGATACTCTACAAGCCCCTTTAACAACATTTTAAAAAATGTGTTCATTATGAGGCTGTGTTCCTTTTTGTAATTTTGAATCTAAGCCACTGAAAACCTGGTTTATTAACAAAGCTTTAACTTAACAAAACAGGAAAAGTCACCAGGAGATAAAGTCCTAGGCCAAGACCAAAAAAGAGGTTTTACCAGTTTGGGGCTTGATAAAGAGTCTTTGAAAGACTGTTCAAAGGTCATACAAAAGTAAGTCAGCAAAACAAGCCTTCTACACAAGACACTGGCCTGCTGAGCAAGACAGTGCTATATTCCACCCTTCTAGGCTATTTAGGTAGGTGACAGGAATGGACCCCATTCCCCCACCCCCACTTGGCCACTTCCACCATCCCTATTCCTTTTGGCCCGATTCACCGGATTTATAGTCTCTCAAGATAACTAACTCAACCACAAGACTACAGATATCACAGCCATACCAGACACCAATGCACCCCAAAAGCCTGAATCTCACCCCCTCTCTGACACCCTACAAGACCACAAGACAGTAAAACAGTACCACCAAATACTGTCCTTACATAAACACAGGGTGACAAGGGACCCTGGTGGATTCACTATACTCCCCCTGTACCCCACCCACAATAACAGGAAAAAAACTGAATAGCACACTGAGGAGTTAGGCAAGACTCAAACAGAAGATTCACAAAGGAGGAAACCCAAATGGCCAATAAACACATGAGAAAATGTTCCCAATCATTATCCATGTGGGAAAAGCAAATCCAAACAACTATGAGATACCACCTAACACCCACAAGGATAACCCAATAAAAAACAAACAGAAAGCAACAAATGTTGGGGTGTGTGTGGTGTGGTGAGACAGAAACTCTCATTAACTGCTGGTGGTCTTGGAGATATACACAGCCCTATGGAAAGTGATTTGGTGATACCTAAAACAGATGGAAATAGAGTTACTTTATGACCCACAATTCCACGTGTGGTAGTTACATAATCTGTCGCCAATTTGAGAGGATTAAGAGAGAAGGGGTGGAGTTTAGCCTGTTAATCAGGAGGCAGCTTGATGACCTCATTTGGAGGCACAATGGAGATAAATAGCTCGCTTGAAGTGGGACACAGACTTACTCCCTGGGAGACATTGCAGCTGACAAGACACATGGAACTATGCTAGTGCCCTGAGGTGGAGACCCCTGGAGCCACATGGAGACCCATGCTAGCACTGAGATGCTTACAATGTCACTGGGTCCATAAGACTTCCCACCCACTGGCCTGTGATCTTCCTGCATTCGGCATCATTGCATGCGTTTTGTGAGTCTGAAAAGGACTTTATAGATTGGTATTGGACATGTGGGCTAATATCGGACTTATGGATTTGATCTGGACTGGGCTGGGATGTTTTCTCAATGTACAATTACCCTTAATATAATGCTCTTTCTTATACACATATGTGTGTTTGTGAATTTGTTTCTCTAGTCTACTCGGACTAACATACAAACACTACTGGGCATATACCAAGAACAATGAGGAACAGATCGTGACCAGACATTTGTGCTCCAATGTTCTTTGCTGCACAGTTTGCAATCACAAAGAACTGGAAACAGCCTAAATTTCCATCAATAGACAAATAGATTAAAAAATTCTGGTATATACACACAATGGAGTGTTATGCATCCCTAAAAAACAGCGATGAAATGAAGAAGCACCTTGTCTCATGGAAAGTGTTGAAGCACATTATGTTGAACAAAGCTAGCCAAGTACAGAAGGACAAGTATGGCATGAGTCCATTGAGAAAAATTCAAACAACAGAACAGGCATAGGGGAAAATGTACATATCACACGGTTCCCAGGCTGAGGATCAGATTCTCTGGTAAGAGCCAGAGCAAGCACAATGAAGCAGACAGCATCAACAAACAAACAAACAAACAAAACCGAAAAGAAAAAAGAAAAAAGATGCAGATAGCACCTGTGCAAAAAGACATCCTCCCCCTCCCGCCATATGCTTTAAGGCCCACAGATAGGTGGAAGAAGGAAAAAGATGAAAATGAGGCAACAGGGCACTAATCCACCCAAAGGTATAGGTGCTTTTAGGTAAGTGGGTCCTGGGAGATGGATCCCTGAAAGAAAAGGGGAAAAGGGACTGGACTGAAGGATTATAACGGGGCCTGCTCACTATTTAACAGAGGGTTACTCATCTATTCTGGGTCAAGACAGCAGTTAGACTTGGATTTATTTTATGGTCCTTCTTTTTTCTTGTCCTTTGGTGTCTATATAAGATAGGCAGGATAAGCAATCCCAAGGAGTCATTGACAGGACTGACGGTTCTGTGGGGACATGGGAGAGGAGGTGGGGGAGGGGAGTGGTGAGCCAATAATGACGGGGACAAGGGAATAGCAGGGGATCTGAAATAGAAGGTGAGGAGGGTGTAGCATTTTTGGTTGTGTTTGATCAATTGAAATGTATCTGAGAGGAATTACTGAGAGGTGTACAATGGGTAAACATCATAGTGGGGCAGGAGGAAAGGAAAAAATAAAGGAGGAAATAAGAAGAAAGTAAAAATTATATATAGGTAAATATAGATATGTATATATGCAAATGTATAAATATATAATGATAGGTATATTTGTCTCTGTATATACACATGGAAATACACCAAGGAAGCAGGTGAACTTTGGGCTGCTGCTTAAATCTTACCTCAGTACAAGAATGGTTTGTTCTAATAATGTGGCTCTGTATGATACTCACCTTCCCTGTACCATCACGGAAGACAAAATGGGTTCATAAGCAAATGTGGTGAAGAAAGCTGATGGTGCCTGGCTATTAAAAGATATTGTGTATATTAAAAGATACAGTGTCTGGGGTCTTAAAGGTTTGAAGTTAAACAAGCAGCCATCTAGCAGGTAAGCAATAATGCCCACATGAAAGAAGCACACTAGCCTGTGTGATCATGCGGTGTTGATGGGAATAGGTATCAGAACTTCAAAAACAGGCAATCAAATTGATGTGAAGGAGCATCGACAAAGTGGGGACCCAAAACCCACCTGTAAGGTTCTTGTTAGACTGGTGTACGTTCACTTGTATAATTAATATCATTTGATGCATGAACTCCAATAGAGACCAATCCTTCAGAAATAGTAATGGGTGTAATAATTTCCTGAGGGTATGTGAAGAGACAGGGGAGAAGGGGAACCGATAGCATTGATGACTGTATCAATCCACTAAAGGGGAACGAATAACAGAATTGTAGGTGATTGGATGCATTGGATGGTGTAAGATAGGGCCAAATATATAAATATATGTAATAACTAAGTTTTCCCCAGAGGGCAGGGTGGGGGCAGAAGGAGTTAAGCGGACCTGAAATCCAAGAGTTCAAGAAGAAAGAAAATGTTCTGAAAATGATGGTGGCAGCAATTATAAAAATATGCTTGATCTAATTCAATTTTGAATTGTTTTAATATGATAAAATAAAATAGGAAACATTTAAAATAATAATAATAATTAGAAAAAGGAGTTACAGTCTCAGAAACCCACAGGGGCAGTTCTACCCTGCCCTTTCAGGTCCCTGTGGGTTGGCATCGGCTTGATGGCAAGGAGGGTGGTTTTTTGCTCTGCTCCTGTAAAGATTTGCAGCTTTAGAAACACTCTACATGAAGTCACTATAGGTCAGAATAGACTTGATAGCAGCGGATTTAGTTTTGTTTTGGGGAATCTTAAAGAAAAAACAACCCAAAAGATGGTCAGGACTTTCTCTTACACAGCCACTGAATCAACTCAAACTGACAACCTTTTGGGTGTGGTCTGACCTATCACGTCCTTAGATGTCCAACATCAAGACTCTGCTCTCTCTCTAACTTGTATTCTTTCTGGCTTATTCATATTCCTGACAGACACATCGCCCATGGATAAATCCCAGGAAATTTTCTGTCTCGACCCAATCTTTAGGATCAGGCTGTGTCTCTCTCCTATGCTCCCTCTGGAGTGCATATATACGGTTTGTGTGTTTTCACTGCTTACTACACTGTCTCACAAATAGCTGTGTCTTAAAAACACCGGCATGGGCTCTGTCAGGCAAGAGACTATTTCTTATTTAACTTTAATATCTGATTAGAATCTGACATAATGTTGCTCAATATGTTCTTACTGATCCACTAACTGGTTTACGTTTATTAAAATCGCAGTTTGGGGTTGTTGTTAGGTGCCCTTGCCTTGGTTCTGACTCATAGTGACCCTCTGCACAACAGAACAAAGTACTGCCTGGCCGCGTACCTCCCTCAGGTGTTCCTATACTTGTGCTCGTTATTGCAGCCACAGTGTGCATCGATCTTCTTGAGGGTCTTCCTCTTTTTTGCTGCCCCATTACTTTGCTCAAAATCATATCCTTCTCCAAGGACTAGTCTCTCCTGACAACATGCCCAAAATATGTCAGCTGAAGTCTCCCCATCTTTGCCTCTAAGCAGCACTTTGGCCTTACTTCATTCAAGACAGATTTGTTTGTCCTTCTGGTAGTCCATGGTACTTCCAATATTCTTCTCCAGTACCACAAATCAAATGCATCGGTTCTTCTTGGGTCTTCCTTGCAAATGAACCAATGGAAAATACCATGGCTTGTGTCAGGTACACCTTAGTCCTCCGAGTAACATTTTTGCTTTTCAATACTCTAACGAGATCTTATGCAGATTGACCTAACGCAATATGTCCTTTGGTCTCTTGACTGCAGCTTCCATGAGCATTGGTTGTGGGTCCAAGTAAGATAAAACCCTTGGCAACTTCCATCTTGTCTTCATTTATGGTCTTTGAATGGGATATAATTGAGGAATAATAGAGAACAAAAGAGAGACCTCTCCTTTGGGGTGGGAAGGTAGACAACAAACATACGAAACAAGCCCAAAGTTTAAGATTCTTCTAGGAAAGTAACTTTACGCAACTTCTGAGCAAATCAACAGCTTCTTAGTGAGCATTTCTGCAGTAATTAATGACTTTCTTCATCATTGTCGTAAGGACATTTCGGATAAATGAGGCACTTTTTAATTCTTTGCTAGCTCTCTGTGGAGGATGTGGTTTTAGTGCAGGGATAAGTGTGAGGGCCTAGGGCAGGACATGTAATTGCTATCACACTGACAGGTAGGATCAGCTGACACTTACACTGATTATTAATCACCTTCATTGTTATTTTTGAGAGATTTCAATTGTCTGAGAACAAAATAATTAGCTTTTGTGGCATGCACTTACTACACAGGCATTTTTGCTGCTAGGCAGTATTTAGTCTCTGCTCCACATTCTGGGCGTCTGAAACCATGGCAACCATGATTTCTGATCATTTGTAAGCAATTTAATTTGACTTAAACATGTAGAGGTATTATTTTGCTGGTTATTTCAGGAAATAGTTTAAAAAACACTTTAGCAGATACAGATTTTGATAGCTTGGGGAAAAAAGTTGTGTTTTTCTTCTGAACCATTATCTAACTCCCTTTCTTCTGATTCTACAGATTGGAAAATGACTTTCAAACATTATGACTATCAGTGTTTCAAGCACTATTTTAGTTAGTCTTTAAGAATTCAGTCGGGGGTTAAGACAGATACCCTCTTTTAAAGACAGTCACTATGACCCCCTCTCTTTTTCCTATCAGTTGGCACCAGGGGGATGTCCAAATAATTTTAAAATCCTTAATGGGAACTTAAGAGAAAAGGCCTTCACTGATTTTGTTACATGTATGTCAAGAAGTAGGACACTATCACTATTTTTTAAAGAGCCATAAACTACAGGAGGAAAGCATATCTAATTTCTAGCAAACCACTCCCCTGTCCAATCTCATCTTACTGTGACAATTTTAAAGAACATTAACTGAATCATCTATAATTACAAGATTGGTATCATTAAATTGTAGGCCAAGTTCCAATCTTAGATATTTGATCATGAATGTCTTTAACACGCCTCCCACAATTTGAATTCCATCCAGATTGACTGAAGACAAAGTCCCTATATTTGTCGAAACTTGTGGATCCATATGGAAAATTTTCTCCTGTCCAACTTAGGGAAGACAGTTTTCTCTCTCAGCTTCAGTGGGTGTGAGGGAGCTAAAATGTCTTGTTGATAAAATATTTATAAGGCAATATTTTCAAAGTTAAATCATAATGGTAAACACATTTATAGGAAAATTAAATGACACCAAGTGGGAGTGTAGTTTATAATTTTCTCAGAAATTTTGGCAGGTTACATTGAAGATTAAAATTTGATGTCATTTTACTAATAGCTTGCACAAACCTGGCCTCTACTAACATTAGATCAGAAGAACTAGATGGTGCCTGGCTACCAGCAGTTCTGACCATAGGCACAATGTAAGGTCTCAGAATAGGAGACAAATTAGAAAAAAATTCAAACTCTAATGTGGGTAGATCTATACAGCACAGAGATTTAAAGTAATCCCTGAGGCCCAGCTGCTATAAGATATCCTTTGAAATAGAAACTGAAGCTATTTCTGGATGTTACTTTTCTGTTAAATATAGGCACACTCTCATTCACTCATTCCCATTGAGTTGGTTCTGACTCTTACCTATCCTACAGGACAGAGTGGAACTTCCCTTGTGGATTTCTGAGACTGTAGCTCTTTAAGAGAGCCTCATTTTCTGTGGAGTGACTGGTTGGTTCAAACTTCAGACCTTGAGGTTAGCAGCCCAATGAATAACCCACTATGCAAATATAATAGGTGGGTTTATAAAAATAACAATATGACCCTTGAGTAATGTGCTCCCTTGACCAATCTGAGACCACAGGAGCCCTAATGGTGTAGTGGAGCTGTGCACTGAGTTGCTAGTCACAAGGTCAGTGTTTCAAACCCACCAGTTGCTCTGAGGGAGAAAGCTGAGACTGTTTGCTCCCACAAGGTTTAAAGTATCAGAAACCCAAAGGGGCAGGTTTACTGTTCTATAAGTTACTATGCTTTGGATTTGACTTGATGGCAGTGTATTTCCACTTTATATGAGACTGAACCGTCAACATTTACCCCCAATCAAAGATGAGAAGGCAAGAAGGAGAAAAGAAGTTAGATCAATGAAAACAGAACAAACAGAATAGAAAGGTGAATGTGGACATTTGTGAAAATGGTAACCAATGTCATGTAATACTTTGTATAAAAACTGGTAAATGCAAACCTAATTTTCGGTGTTAACATCCACCTAAAACACAATAAAATATTATTTTAAAAAATTGCAGGCCATTGAAAATTCAAACCAAAGTAATCCAAATCAAACCAAACCAAGCCACCGTCACCACAACGAAACACTCTAAACTAAAGCCCCTGCTATGGAGTTGATTCAGCTGCATAGTGACCCTATATAGAGCTTCCAGGCTGGAAAGCCCTACCTTTCTCTCTCAGACTGGCTGATGGGTTTGAACTGCTGACCTGGCAGCTAGCAGCCCAATGCCTAGCCAACTACTTTATCATGGAGCTGTTATTTGAAACCATAACTCAATAATTTGGTTTCTCTCAATTCTTTGGTAATTGCAATTGGAGTGCCATATACTGTAAATAATTTTCAAATCAGAGTCTTGGTGTGGCAGTTACATGATCTGTCAACTTGAGTGAAGGTGTAGAGTCTAGCCTGTCAATCAGGTCATAGCCAATGAGGCCTGGCCTTCTGAGGATTTTGGGAATTCCTGTATTCCTCCCTGGAGGCAGGACAGACTCTGCTTTGGATTCTTGTTGACAAGCCACATGGAGCTAAGTTGATGGAGCCAGAGCCCTGGAGCTGGAGGAGCCACGTGGAGACGCTTCCACTGCCACTGGATCCAGAAGATTTTCCACCTATTGGCTTGTGATCATCCTGCATTCAGTGTCATTCCATGTGTTGTGTGAGTCTGAAGAGGAATTTGTAGACCTGTATCGGACATATGGGCTAATATTGGACTTATACTAGGCTGTTTTTTCAATATACAATTGCTCTTTAATATAAAGCTCTTTCTTATACACATATGGGTGTCTATGAATTTGTTTCTCTAGTCACCTGGACTAATGCACTTGGCAATGCGGTTTCTTTCTTTGTTGGTAGTGACTGGCATTCCTTGCTTCACATGGCATCCATTTTCCCCCATGTGTGCATGCATTTCTCTGTGTGTATGCAGTTAGGCTTAGGATCCACCCTACACTGTATTATATCAACTGATTGACTGTATTATACTTGATTATATCATGGAAAGTGATCACATTAAATTAGGTGTTACCTACTCCTCACTTATTGACATGGTTATGTTCTAACGACAAGGTTATTATCTGAAAATTGGTATTATGTGAAAACAGAGGATGACCACATCACTTCACCCTTCACTGTCCCACACTTGTACTGCAAATATCATGCTGTTGAAGTCACCTGCCATCACCATGGACAAAAAGAACTCCATGTCACCTCAGGAGACCTTGACCCTCATTGCTGCTCACAGGGGAGGGCCAACTCCTCCACCAGAATCAGGGTGGCCCAAGTGCTTCCCCCTCTCCATCCCTGGGTTCTCTCCCCCTTCTGTAATAATTGTGTTTTCAGGGTGGATGACCCTGACTTATTTCCTCAAAGACCCTAGAATACCTCTGGTGGCTTTTTCAGGGGCAGGAGACTGTGCTGCCAGGTGGGAGGGTCTGGATGCCATAGGAGTGTCCACTGTCCACTGGGTCCTTTTGCTGATCCCTTACTCAAGCATCCTCCATCTCTCTCTGAGTGGCTCTGGTCCCCTCCATCCTATGTTCCCAGGAGAATTGGCAATCTAGAGCTTCCACCAAAGCAGTGGCAGACAGTTCCAGACATTGCCCTTAACCTTAAACTGCAGCTGTCTCTCACTACTGGAACTTTCCCTGCCCATCTCTGCCCACCCAAGAGGGGGCAGTGAGGAAGTGTAAGAGGCTTAACAAATGCTAGTCAGCTAATGTGCACTCTTGCAGTCCCCAGGTACCTGAATGCCCTATCTCAGGGCTCCTCTTGACCTTGACCCAACCCAGTTCTGCTGCTCCTCAGAGCTGGGAGTTGAGGCCAGATTCCAGGGTCCTGTTCCCTCCCTGGTACTGAAGATGGTCCCCTTTCATGGAAACAACTACTTATACCCAACCTTCAGCCTTTTGGCATCCCGGACCCACCAAGCACCCTCCCTTCCCCATCTATCCAACTCCAGCACCCCCCCATGCAGCCCAGTAACCCATAGCTTTGGGTATCTATGCCTCTTCTCATGACCTGGGTGATAAAATACTATTCAATATGGGTTTCTTTTTATGTGAATGTGGAGTTTGCCAGTCAAGAAACCTGTCAGGGACCTCAGGGTTTGTTACTGTCAGAGATCTATCATTAGTGTATAAATTAGTGGATAGTAAAAATTTCACCATTGTCATAAATGAGAAATGTTGGATAATGAGATAGTCAATAAGTGAGGGGTATGTGTAGATCCACAGGTTTAGAGCCTAGGAGCCCAACACCTATTATGAGAAGACAGGATTCAATTGATCACATCTTTTAATTGTACTCTTTAAAAGGCTACTCCTACCCCCAAGCCACCCCCACCCCCAAATACTGGCCCCCTTCTTCCAGTCTTCTCCGTTGGGACACATCAGTCTCAATCTGTCTGATTACCTCCTAGGTTCTCATGGGAGCGGGCCTGCCTCAGCATGGCAGTGCTTCTCCCTGTTTGGGTAGTCACCCTTGATATGTCAGATTGAACTTGTCTCCTTTATTAGAAGAGAGGACCAGATACTGTCTTTACAAATGGGCTGAAGCAGTAGGACACATACTTGGCTGATTCTATTGCTTTGCATCTGCCTGGATCCTGCAGACAGAATGGCTTTTACTGAACTGATGAGAAAGAACCAAGTTTGAGCGGACATGTGATTGCCTTTTCCTCAACTCAACTTTTCAGCATGGGCTGCCCTCTGCCTGCGTTGAGAAGGCTTTCTCGCTCCACGTGGCGAGAGGTAGTCTTTCTTTTCTGTTGGATTCAAGAACTCTAGAGGAGGCATTAAAACACACCTGTACTTTTATCATGTTTTGTTAAGTCTGTGTTTCTGTGTAAAGGTATACTTCTCTAGGTAGGAAAAAAAAACCTCTCCTCTTGACATCTTGGAATTAGAACACTAGTCTTTTTAGTAATCTTTTAACTTAAAATAATAATTTTATTGGGTGCTCTTACAGAGATCATAACTTTTCCATAGTTCAATCACATCAAGCAGTATTGTAAAATTACTACCACAATCAGTTTCAAGACATCTTCTTTTCTCTTGAACTCCTTGATATCAGCTCCCATTTGCCCCTCCCTCCCCTCACATACTCCCTTAGAACCCTTATTCTTTTTTTTCTCTAATAGTGTTTTTCTTTTCTTTTGGCATATCTTACACAATCCAATATAGCCACTCACATACAATTCTATATTCAATACTTCAAGTGGAGTTATGCACTCATAACACTATCAGCTCCCTGCCCCCCACCTGTTCTCATGTCCTCAGGGAACTGTGGGAAACAGAATCAGGAAGAGAGTGCATTTGGACAAACTCTCAACATGCATACATTAAGGAGTCTGGGAGGCCAGGCTCCTTTGGAGGGACCCTTCATGTTCTTGGGTTGCAGATGCATCCCACTCACATTCTCCTAAGTAAAATTTATTTCTCTCAATGTCCCCTCATAATAATACCACTTTTATGGTGCTACTTATAAGCACGTGGCTGCTACTATATATGATTGAAGGTTAACTACTTGAAGGCTATCTGTCTGAAGGTTGTCTGCCATCAAGAACAATCAAACCCTATTGTCTGTCACCCTAGTAGGACCCACTCAGTTCTGATAAGGATCATAGATTGTTCCTCTGGAGAAGAGCTCAGAGGCACTTACGGTCAAGCCAGCTCAGAGACAACCAAGGTTAGGCTGCCATCTTAACTCTAGAGCCAACCCATCTTGTTATGTATGTACCTTCCTGTCACATGTGTGCCACTAGTGCTTCCCTTTCCTATTATGTGTGTACCCCTAGCTCATCCCCTTTATGTTTGTATCCCTTTAACACCCCCCCTTCTTGTTATGTATGTGCTTACCGTGACAAGATTATATAAGCTTGTGAGAGAATACTTTACTCCCTCATTCTGGTTCTGGTCTCCATTGGAAGAGGTGAGCCCTTGCATGCCTTGTCTCATGTCTCTTTAATGTACCCCTCAATAACACAGTGGCCTCCTTGGGCCCATTTGTTTATGGAGGCTGGTCCCCACAGGGAACCTTTACTCCTGTTACTGTTTCTGAAGGGTTATCTATCTTGACGTTCATGTACTGAGAAATCTTATATATACAAATGAACATATGCAAATCTAACATACTTAATGAGGTAAAACAAATAAAAACCATAATAGTAATGGGAGGAGGTATTAAAGAGCTAGACGATAATTATGTGGTTCATCAGTGTCATACCACACGCTGGATTTATCATCCCTTCCATGTAGCCCTTCTGAGTGGGACTGTCCACTTATGATACAGGTGGGTTTTGGGTCTCCATTACATCCACAATATTTCACATTGATTTGGTTGCTTGCTTTTGAACTTCTGATACCTCTTCCTGTCAAAACCTCACGATCACACAGGCTGGTGTGCTTCTTCCATGTGGGCTTTGTTGCTTCCCTGCTAGATGGCCGTTTGTTTAACTTCAAGCCTTTAAGACCCCAGATGCTCTATCTTTTAATAGCTGGCCACCATCAGCTTTCTTCACCACATTTGCTTATGCACCCATTTTCTCTTCAGCGATGGTAGAACATTGGTGGTAAACCAGTTCAATGTCATTTGCCTGACATGATAACTGTGACTTCGTCATGTTTATTATCTGATTTCTCACTTTTTTCATTATGTGGCAGCTCTCTTTCTGATTTCTATGTACATGTGATGTCAGAAGCTGGATAGGGGTTGTAAACCACATGGAGAAAACATAACAGTCTGTCTCTTTTTTTTTTTTTAACATTTATTATACAACTGTTATCCCAATCCATACACACATCAATTGTGTAAAGCGCATTTGTACATCATTTCTCAAAACATTTTCTCTCCATTTAAACCCCCGACATTATGTCCTCATTTTTCCCCTCCCTCCCCGCTCCCCCCTCCCGTATGAGCCCTTTAATACCATTTAGTTCAGTTTTTTGGTCATAATTTCCACTTAGCATTGGAAAATAATTTTGATATATCCATGCACTCTGGTAAATTCATTTATTCTGTCCCCATATTCCCTTGAGAATGAACAATCCAGAGCTTCCTAAAGGCTGGGTGTGTATACCTTCAGTCTAATTTACATATTGTTATCACTGTTCTGAGTGTCCCTAAGTGGTGCAAATGGGTCACATGCTCAGCTGCTAACCACAAAGTTGGATGCTTGAGTCTAAGCAGAGAAGATAGGCTGGCTATTGACTTTCAAAAATTCAGCCACCGAAAATCCTATAGAGCAAAGTATTACTCTGACATGCGTGAAGTCATCATGAGTTGAAATCGACACCGAGGCACCGGCAGATGTCTTTTAGTAGTTTGCAAACGTGAGTCTTAGTCTTCAGCTGTTTGTGTGTATGCACTTTTGAACTGGATATTTGTATTAGTGGTGGATGAATTTTTTCTGAGAGAAGAAAATCATCATTTTCCAGTGTCTCAAGTTGTACGTTGATGGAAATGGCCCAGCTTATTAACGAGGCCTCTTGCAGGGGAAGGAAGAGAATTTGGGCTGTTTACTTAATGGAAGAGGAGATGTGAGCTGGACTGCTGGCCTGGCTGGGCTTTGCTTTTGCCTTTCAGGAAGAGGCTTCCTTCTTTGATAATGCTTTCCTGGTTACTGTGTGATATGCAGTATATGAGTTATGAATAATGTGAATAATGTGAATAATGGCACTGTGAATAATGCAGCAGGTGAGTTATGTATCAGAGAAGAAATTTTGAGTGGCCTAAAGTTTGGACTTGCTAGATTTTTCAAAGCAACTTTATATTGTGAGTTAAAAGTACTAAAATTAAATTAGGATAAAGCAATAACAGCTTTGTGAAGATGGTGCGGTAATAGGCAGCATTTCATTCTGTTTGCATAAGAGGTCACTATGGGTTGGAACTAAGCTGATGCTAGCTAAGAACAACAAAATATACTTACATTATATATTTTGCTATTTTGCTATACAAAATTGCAAACTTTTATCATGGCTTTTTTTTTTTTTTGTATTAGAATTGGAAAAAAGAACTGAGGTATGGGCTTAAAATACGAAGGTAGGCTCAGAAGGGTCAAAGCCAGAGCAAGTTAGAAAGTTTCTTTCTTTCTTACAAAAAAAAAAAAAAATCAGTTATTTCTCAGTCCATTGAGTTGTCAGACCATTGATATTACAGGGCATGATAGCAATTCCTTGACCTTGTAATGTGCTCCAGCCCATCCCATCTGGGATAAACATAAGTCACATGCATTCGTATTTGTTTTCATCTCAAAATAGAAATGATGCTTGTTTTGTAATTGAATAACATTTAGCATATTCAAAAGTGCAAATAACTGCTCCCAAATACAGCTTTATGATTTCAGGAAGTGTTAAGAAGTATCCTCAAACTTCAATTCCTTAATAAATGGAGTGCTTAATTAACTATCTATACGTACCAACCGTCAAGATCAACTTTAGTTAAAGGAAGGAGCATATAAGGGGCCTCATTTGGGAAGGTCTAGAACCACCATGTTAAATATACATTCACCTGTGGTGAATTCCCTCTGACCACAGACCAGGGATGTGAATAGCCTTGCTAACATAAAGAATGTTTTGGAAAGTGGATTATTACAGATGCACTTAGGTTAAATTTTAGCACCCTATCATTTGATCTCTCTTATGATTCATTGTAAATTTGTTGCAATTTTTCATATTTTCTGCTTTCTTTTTGATTGAAGTTCTTATCTGTTTTACTTTGTTATTGTTGTTAGTTTTTTTGAAAGTGTTTTTCTGAAATACAGGATAGGTAAATCTATAGAGACAGTAAGTGGATTAATGGATCCTTGGGGGTGTGGCAAGGGAGGTTGGGGGAAGTGGGGAGCTAATAATGATGAGTACAAGAATGGAGAAAATGTTCTAAAATTGATTGTGGGTGATGACTGCATAACTCTTCTTGATGTGATAGAACTATTGAATTGTATGCCAATAAAACTGTTAAAACAACAACAAGACCAAAGCCACCATGCTATGAGATTCAGCAAGAGACAAAGATGTCCAGGTAGAGTAAAAGAGAGAGGGGCAGGAGACCAAAGGTTGGCGGCCAGAAGAGTGTGTGGAATTGAGGCCGAGAATGCAAGCAAATGGGTCTGGCAGGTCAGGTATCCAGGTGGGAAGGTAAAAAAACCAAGCCAAACTCAGTGCCATCAAGCCAATTCTGACTCACAGTGACCCTCTAGGACAGACGGGAACTAACCCGGTGGGTTTACAAGTCTGTAACCCTTTATGAGAGAGACCCCTTTCTCTGGTGGAGCAGCTGGATGTTCCAAACTGCTGACCTTCCCATTTGCAGACCAACCCACTATGCCATCAGGGCTCCCATGGGAAGCTCTGTAAAATGTAGCAGCTCTCAAAAACCCTAGAGGGTCTTCTGACTCATGGAATCTCATGTGTATCAATGGAACTGTGCTCCATTGAGTTTTCAGTGGTTGACTTTTCAGAAATAGATGGTCAGGCTTTTCTTCAAAAGTGCCTTTTGAGTGGACTTAATAGTCACCTCAGATGAGGCTGTTGAGCATCAAACACGTACTGTAGCTGAGTGCCACACCATTCTCACAGGTGGGGCTGAAATGTTGGGCAGAAATCTAGGCAGTCAGTCAGAGAGGTTGGAAGTAAAAAGGTCAGAACCCAACTCAGAAATTCAGTGCCAGCCTGTGTGTGCTAGAAGCAACACAACTCTTAACCCTGAGCTCAAAACGTTCTGAGACAGAGACCAGGTGTGGTCTTAGTGTTGGGAAAATAAATAGGCTTGTGTGGTTAAACAAGTAAGATGGGAAAAGTATTCTAACATTCTAGCATTTAAATCTCTCTCTCTCTCACACACACACACACACACACACACACACACACACACACACACAGGATTGGAAGGTTCTAGAATGAATAATAGCTTGTAAAAGTAGAGGGAAATCATGTGCGATTTCATTTTTTTCTTCTTTTATGCACTTTTCTGAATTGTCTACCATGAATTATTTCTTTAGTAATAACCTAAAAACTTAAACAAAACTCAACCCAAATGAATGCAGTGCACTTGCAAACCATTTGAGAATTTGTTATTTTGTTCAATGATTTAGTGATTACTACTGCCTTGATGGGGCACAGATGGAGCACAGATGTAAAACCAAATTATCCCAGGACATACAAATTCTCTTGGAATTGGGTAACTTTCTATATTCAATCTACTTGCCTTTTATCTTCATGTGGAAATTTCTTGATTGACTGATCGAACAACCACATTTTCCAAAACAGTCATTTAGAATGGGTCTATCTGGGATTAAATGAAATAAGATTTGGAAATTATTGAACTGAGGTGATTAATTGGAAGGATTAAAAATGAATATATTAAGGTTGGGCCTTAATTCATGTACCCAGCTGGATACATTTTATTGACCGATTGAGCCCATAATGAGGTTATGGAATAAAAAGAATGTTGGGTTTGATTTATTTATTTTTTAGTTCATTTTGCAAATGAGAGCAGCCTTAGGCAAAACCCTTTTGTTCTTAATGCCAAAATATTTCACCATTAGCCCAACATAAAATGTATTAGATAGCGATAATTAAAACAAAACAAAAACTTCTGGACCAATAAATGACATAAAATCTCCACGTTTTCTATCTCCAATATTTTTATTGTGTCTTAAAGGAGGCCAAACATATCAAAAAAGAAAAGATCAACACATTCTAGTATCAGTTTAAGCTGCGGGATTGAATTATAAGAATAGTATGTGTTACACACATACTTTGTGTATGTCTTATAATTATGAGAATAGTATGTGTTACACACATACTTTGTGTATGTCTTATACATATACAAATGAAATAAACTATTCACACTTATTGCATACACGTGTATGTGCATTATAATTCTTTAGTTGAGTTGGAAAGTCAGTTTGGATAGCAGTCATGACTTTAACCTCTTTTTGTTTGTGTGTATCCTATGAAATTCGGGAAACCACAGCTAGATGCATTATAGCAATAATGAGGTGGTTTAGTCAGACGATTTGAGGTTATATAACTCACATGCTGTGTCTTTAATTCAAGACTGTTATGTTTAGCAAGAGATAACAAATGGGCCATTGTCAGGTTCAATGGGTTCTTGTCACCATTACCCATGAGTTCAGTGGGTAGCAAACATCAGAGTAAAAATCACAAAGGAGCCCACAAGGAATATAAAGATGTTAAGTAAACTCTAAATGTGCTATTCTCCACTTAAGGACCAAATGAAATTATAGTATGGAATTTATCAGCACTCTGCTAATTACAAATCCTTTCTACCCTTTGGCCTGAGTGAAATAACGGGCCTCATTTAATATTGCCATTAACACCGGTGTGCCCAGTCATTACTTCAACACACAGTCTCGGTGACTAGGACTCTTATGACTGGTCATGGATTGGCAGGGTTCATAGTCCAGCGTTTGCTCTGTCATTTAAAATTTTGGGACCAAATAATCTGAAGCTTCTTGTCCCTTATGCTTTACTACAGGGACATAGCTTCTGGTGCTATCACACACAAGAGGGTCAGTTTTTATATTTTTATACTATTCTGCCCTCCCTCTCCCACCAACTATCCTGCACCTCATATTACCATGGACCTTCTAGCTTTGAAGTCTTGTGAGACTACCCCAACCATCATCCTCTTTTATGGTGAGCTTAGGTTCAGGCGCCCTGCCCAATGCCAACTTGGCTGTCCTGGGCGACTGCCAGGGCCATGCATTGCCTGGGCTGAAAGCCTGGGACAAAACTTGAGAAATCAGAACAGTTTACCTCAATTTCCATTCCAAAGCGGACTTCTTGGCTTTTCTCTTTCTTTGCAGTGAGTTAAACGGATCAGGCCATGCTCCAGGTCACGTGGGATCCCACCAGAGCTCTGGGCCATTTCTCTGTGATCCTTTATTTTTTTGTTCTGAGCAGCTGGTCAAATCTGAACAAGCTAATATTTATGCTTTCCGTACGCTGGCTTGTGCTTGTCTGCAGGAGCCAACTCTCAGACGCCTTCAGACCCTGACCACTGAATAGAGAATTAGGTGGGGAGCCCGCAGCCACACGCCACGGACCATGGGTGTTTCACACTTTGTGTTTTTCTCCTCATTACAGTCAGAAAGTAAGTTAAAATGCAGAGGAGTCAACAGTACAGAGGCAAACCTTGCTTAATGCAATAGAAGTAGTCCTTAAAGTTGCACCAGAATAGAATAGTTATTAATCATAAGGGAGGTCATTATTGTGGAGAAAATGGTTGTGAAGAGCTTAGGAAAGTCCCGTTTTTTTTCTTTTTCAAAATAAGCCATGTCTGATTTATGCATTTTGATTTTATACTTCAGTTTTTAAAGCAAGGTTAATACGTGCCGGTAAAACTTAACAGCAAAAAGGGAAAAACAACAACAGTATTTTTAGGAATTGGTGCTGGCAAAGAGATTTCCTGAGAATCTCTCATTTGTCAAGTTACCTCCTCCCGTCTAGATGACTCGGGGCTGATCTCCGCAGAGTGCTTTGGCCACCCCTACGCGTCACTTGCTATGTCCCAAGGGATGCCTGAGGTTTCTCATTAGAGAATGTGTATTCTTTCAGCCTTTTATGTATTTAAAAAATTATTTGTACTTAAAAGAACAAGTTTTATTGACATATAATTCATGTACCTTAAAATTCAATGGTCCAAATAGATCAGAAAAGAGTTGTACCATCATCACTACAGTTAATTTTGGAACATTTTCTTCATTCCTGAACCCATGATTATTAGCTCCCCATCACCCATTGAGTTAGTTAATTGTGCCAGCCTGGCCGATAATCACATGTGGGTCTGGTTGAAAGGCGGAGGGATAAATGGGTGGTGAAGCCTCGCCTTTCTAGTTCTCGGGTCTCTTGTTTTGTGATGGTTGCATCGGGTGCAGCTGCCTTAGCAGTTCCCTGCTTCAGCTTGCAAGATGGATTTCCTACAAGACATCCCCAAGGAGAAGCCGCATGGATCTATCCCGATGCAGCCCTGGGTGCTGGAGCAGCCGTGTGGAGACCCTTGCCAGTGCTGAGATGCTTACACGTTCACGGACTCAGCTTTCCTCCTGCAGTCGGCATTATTGCCTCTGTTTTGTGAGGTGAAGGACTTTGTGGACTGGTGTTGGGTATGGGTTAATGTTGGACTTGTGGGCTTGGGCAGCATTGGGTTGGGATGTTTTCGTTATGCACATTTTCTTTGCATAAAACTCTCTTATACGTGAGTTGCTGTGGATTTGTTTCTCCAAAGTACCTAGACTAATACACCCATCAACATCCCCTGGATAACCCTGAGGAACTACTTATCTATTTATCTAGTTACTGTCTCTATAGATTTGCTCATCCTGGATTTCATATAAAGAAAATCATACAACCCCCCCCCCCAAATGATAACAACATAAAACACAGAATAACCTCAATCCAAAAGAAAGCATAATATAATGGAAACTAGAAAAATTAAAAAATGGGTCAAAAGGGAAAACAAATGATGTGTTAAATTCTAAACTAAGTATACCTGTTGCAATCTACTTTGCACTGCATTCTGTCTGAATGCAAGACTATTCACATCCTTGGTCAGTGGTCCAGGGAATTCAATTGTTAGGCTTCTTATTCTTTTACAAATTATTAATTGGGGTTTAATACA
The DNA here is from genome assembly GCF_000313985.2 of Echinops telfairi. NCBI lineage: Eukaryota > Metazoa > Chordata > Mammalia > Afrosoricida > Tenrecidae > Echinops > Echinops telfairi. Next base: position 24,923,236 of record NW_022103900.1, read on the forward strand.
TAGAACATATCATTCCTTATTTTAGTCACATCAAGTAGAATTGTGTGATTGCTACCACAATCAGTTTCCAGCTATTCTTTTTCTACATGGACCCCTTGACATTGCCTCCCTTTTAACCCCCTCCCCCATCCCCAATTAGCGATCCTATAGGACATAGGAGAACTTCTCCTGTGGGTTTCCGAGGCTGCACATTTTTGCAGAAGAAGAAAGCTTAATGTTTGCCCTTGGAGCGGTTGGTGGGTTCAAACTGCTGACCGTGCGGTTACTTTAGGCCTTTTATGCTTAATGTATTTTTTCTTCATTCCTTTGACTAGACAGAATTGTTAATAGCACAAGGAATCAAGAAAATTGGAATTTTCCTAGATAGTTGCATAATTTGAACAAATCAGCCAGTCTCTCTGATCTCTTTTTGTCTAATCAGCAAAAATGAGAAGAGCAGGCTCAATCATTGCTAAATTCACATCTGGCTGTGCAATTTTATGAAACAAACATAATATTTAGAGTCCATTTTTGAAAACACTACCAAGACATGATTTTCCCTGTTCCTATGCATTACTATGAAGAGCATGGTGTTGCACTCTCTAGTGATGGCAAAGGATGGCACAGACCTTTGGGAAAATGTGCACACTTCATAGACCTCGACGATTCCTGTCCAGTAGCAGCAACGGCATTCTTGAGCAGTGGAGGAATATACTTTCTCAGGTGAGTACTTAAATTCAGTTCTACTGGGGCCTAATTAAGGAATATTGTCTGTAGTCATGAGCAATTCTGTGGAATAAAATCACTAAAGAAACAGAAATGCCCCAGAAAATTATGCCAATATTTATCACTTGAGACATAGCGTGGGTCAATTAGTTGGGTTCTGGAATTTGAAGGAGATTCGGGCTTCTGTTAGATGGAGCAGGGCAGATCCCCAGTGGCCTTGGCCTACAGCACAGAGCCAGAGAAGTTTATTTTGTGTCTGGGCTGTTGGGTGACTTCCTGAAACCCATTTTTTGCTGGAAACTGTACGCATCCTTCTGAGCAATGAACTGTCACATTTCAATGCAGAAACCTTTTGTTAGGCAATGAGATCATTTTAGTTTTTATTCTATCAGGAATCTATTTAGAAATTCAGCATAAATGCATTTGGAGTATACTGGACTGCCCTAGAGAAGGTAGGGTCCAGGACAAATCATGCTATGTTTTTTACCCCAGCTTTCTCTTCTGCTGTTCCTTCTATGTGCCACATTTTGATACAGGACAAGGAACACCCAGGATAACCTTGAAGGATGATTCCCAAAGCACAGTCAGCACAGAGAGCAAGGAAGTATACAGAGGCATCCAATTCCCCCCTTGCTAATGGAGGAGGTCAGGGAGTGAGTTAAAAGACAAATCCGTGTATAGATTTCAGAGGTTTTGTGGGCACCTACCGGCTTTTGTACTACCCATTGCCATTAAGTTGTTTCTGACCCACAGTGGCTGTGTTAGTCTGGGTAGCCTAGAGAAACAAATTCATAGAGACTCATATGTGTATAGGAAAGAACTTTATATACAAGAACAATTGAACATTTAGAAAACATTCTAGCCCAGTCCAGATCAAGTCCATAAGTCTGATATTAGCCAATATGTCTGATACCAATGTATAAAGTCCTCTTCATGCAATGACACTGAACACCGGAAGATCACAGGCCAGTGAGAGGAAAGTCTTGTAGATCCAGTGGCATTGTAAGCATCTCTGAGTCGGCCATGTTCTCCGCAAGGCTTCTCCAGCTCCCAGGGCTCTAGTGTAGTTACATGTGTCTTGTCAGCTGCAATATCTCTCTGGGAGTCAGCAGAGAGAGAGTGTCTCCCGCCTTCAAGGAGGAATACCGGAGTTCCCAGAATCCTCAGGAGAAGGTCATGTCCACACAGAGATCTCATTGGTTATGACCTGATTCACAGGCTAGATTCTACCCCTTTACTTTTAATCCTCTCAAATTGACAAATGATTATATAACTACTATGGTGGTCTATAGAACTGAATAGAACTGTCTCTTGGGTTTCCAAAGGCGGTAATCTTCATAGAAGCAGGCTGCCACATTTTTTCCCACAGAATGACTGGAGGGTTCATACTGCTGGCCTTTCAGTTAGCAGCTGAATCCCTAACCATTATGCCACCAGGTCTCCCTGGCTTTGGACTAAACAAGCTTTCTCAGCCTTCCTAACTTAACATCTAAGTCAATATTAAGGCAATCTGGATGTGTTGTAAGCGATATGCACAGATGAAAATTGCTCGCAGATCCATGAAGACAGACCATTCAAGATGGTTGATTTTAATTTTTTTTGTAGTTACAAACGATTTATTTTTTCATGCTACTTGAATGGCATTCAAGCATTGTTTCCTAATATTCTTTCGTACAAGGAAACACAGATATGAGAAAATGATACTGCCTTTGTGGTGGCCTAGATGCATGTCTTCTAACCCAGGACCTTGTGTAAAATGTAAACCCGAAAGCAGGGAGGTGTCTTCACTCCTTCCCTTACAACTCCTGTTCACTCTTCTTTACTTACGTATCAACAGAGACTGAGCTGTGGCTTTTCCTTCGCATTTCCGTGTATTTGCACTATTCACCTAACCTTTCGATAACCCCTTGAGTTCAATGGAGCATGTAATTATTGCACCATATAGAAACAGTTGGGGGAAACAAATGGCATAGTGCAAGAGGTGTAATTTATGGAAGCAAGTCATCCAGAAAAAGGCAGAAGCCATGTTCAATTTATTTTAAACATCTCAATCCCATCGCGCCCCCGCACTCCATTTCAGGTATGCACATCAAATTCTTTGTGCGACTCATAAAAAATATTAAACACATGCCTAAATGAAAATGCAGAGGAAGTTACCACAAAGATAACAAGGTTCCAATTGAAATGACAAAAAGAAGCCAGCAGAGTTTAAGGCATTTACTTCCTTGGTTTGAATATGTGCCTGTGACTTGAGTCAAGATGTTTTCATGTGTCAGCAGCTCAAATAATTTTCTTTCAGTCCTCAATCTTGGAAAAGCTGCAGATGTAAGATTCCGGTCTCAGAGAGCATTAGCGCCAATGGTGTGTGGGCAGTGGGTCGAGTGGGGCTGTAGAACGGAAATACTAACTTTTCAATCCTGATTTTTCCTGAAATATGATGTAAAGAATGTAGGACTGCTTTAAGATAAAAATAATGCATGCAGGGAGCCATATTTATAAGTATGCATATAGTGTACATATATCTTATAAAATTATGCACAATCTATATTAACTTAAAGGTTCAGGGTTCTAACCACCAGCCACTATATGGCGGAAAGATGAGGCTTTCTGCTCCTATACATATTTACAAAGTCTTGAAAACCCTAGAAACCAACAAAACAAAACAAAAAACACCCTCACTGCTATTGAGTCCATGCTGATTCATAGTGGCCCTATAGGGCAGGGTAGAACTGCCCCTGTGAGTTTCTAAGACTAACTCTTGATGGTAGTACAAAGCCCAACTGGAATCACTGCACCACCAGGGCTATTAACAGAATCCACTTAATGACAGTGGGTGGGTGTGGGCAGTGAAGGGTTTGCACAAACAAAGAAAATCCGTGTGTGGAAGTGTTTAAGTTATGTGGCTTCTATGAAATCCCGATGCTCATCGATAGCATTCCCCAACTTTTAACTCAGTTACTGATAACCCTGACTCAAAAAGAATCATCTATGAAACTTTAAATAAAGTCTGATGCCCAGGCCCCACCCTTAGGGACTGAGTTAATTGGTCTGGAAATGGAGCCTGGACATTGGTAATTTTAAATGCTCTGTTGGTGACTCTCATGTGCAGTCATGGTTGACAGCCACTGCTTTAGCCATATGTTGACAAGTAATTACTAGCCATGTCTAACAACAACCACATGGTGATCCTGGAGCTGCTAATGGATTTCCTGCTCCATCATTTTTGTTGCTGGAGCCCAGAGATCCTGACATCTGCAAATGGTCACCATCTATCATGTCAGGCCCAAAAGAGCCAGGCAAAGTGTACCAATGACTCCAGTAGGGACTGAAAGTTCAGTGGCTTGCACAAGGTTACACAAGCCCAAGGGAAGCTGGGACCCGAACCCAGATCTTCTCTATTGAAATGGTTGAGAGTGAGGACTTTGGAGTCAGATGGCCAGTGTGGGTATTTTGACTTTTGAAGAAACTAACTGGTTGGACTAGCCAAGGTTATGGACAAGTCATTTATTGGTCAACCTGGTGGGACTCTGGAATCCTCAGTTCCTGAGACAGCTATGTATGGGAATGAAATGCAGGGCCCATTTCTGTCTTATTGTGAGCTGGGTCTTAGCTACTTACACACCGGTGGACAAGTGTAATGCCTACCAAGCATCTACTTAATGTGGTGTCTCACATACTTAAGATACGTTATCAGAAGGGACCAGTCACTGGAGAAGAGGGTCAACAAAAAGAGGAAGACCCTTCAATGAGATGGATTGACACTATGGCTGCCACAATGGTCTCTACGAACAATTGTGAGGGTGATGTTTTTTGGTCAATGTTCTGTTTTGTTTTATAGAGGACCATTATGAATTGGAACTGCTTGATGGCACTTAACAACAACACACGCCATGCAATAGGTCCTGAATATGGCTATCCATCGCTGCTGGGTTGACCCCAGCTTGTACTGTCCTTATAGAATGGAGAAGAACTGTCCGGTAAGGCTTCAAATGGTACCACATCTTTCTTCCAGGAAGTGGGTGGTGCGGTCAGACTTTATAGTCACACCACCAAAAGAGAAGTTGTTGACATATAACCAAGAACAGAGGAGACTGATAGAAGTCCAAGCTGCACTGAAGGGCTTGGCAAAAACACGAATGGGAGTGTTTCAACAAATGGTCTCAGTGCTGGCGACACTCACCTATTTCTGCTATGAAATTTGGAACACAGGTAACTAAAGGGATTCATGTTCCTGTCCATTCCAAAGAAGGGCAATCCAACAGAATGAGGGAACTATCCCAAAGTACCATTAGTTCCAGAGCCAAGCAAAAGTTTGCAGCTGTACATTAACAGGGCTCTGCTGGAAACTGAAGCAGAATTCAGAAGAAAGATGATTTCATTGCTAATATCCGATGCACCTTGACTGAATGCAGAGAATACCTGGAAGATGCCTTTCCTGGCTATGCAAAGATATTAGCCATGTGAATCATAACAAATTTTGGATAACTGTGATTAAAGCTAACTGAAAGGTCAGACTTTCTTCTATGGGGCATCTGGTGGTTTCAACAGCTCACAAGTCACTGTGGCACCAGAATTCCTAGAATTAAAAGAGCCATACAACTGCTTTGAGAATAAGAATGTTTACAGTAATAAGATAACTCTTGTTATATGGCAGATATAATTTTAAGCGCTTTATGGATTAAAAAAACTTCTCAGTATGAAAGATTTCAAATTGAGTAGTATATGAACTTTCACACACCTATGACTTATCTTTAACTATTATCTTCTCTTGGCCAATTGAGCTTTGTCTATTCTCCTTCACCCAGGATCTTAGCATTCGTGTTTTCCTTTCTCTAAATGGTTCAGTGTGCATCTCCAACAGAGACAAACTTGAAAAAATAGGAACAATAACAAGCTTACATATAGATCTAACCCATATACATTCTTATGAGGTAAGTAGTATTATGCATGTACAAGCTTTCCTATCCAGCCTGTCTACCAGCTGGAAGAAGCAGTGCTGTGCCTCCAGGTTCATACGCAGGAGGGGGCATCCCTGGAATGTATTAGAATACGTTTCTCCGATAGGTTGATTTTTCTGAAGTGGAACACCAGGCCTTTCTTCTGAAGCCCCTCTGGGTGGACTGGAACCTCCAACCTTTCAGTTCACAGCTGAATTTGGTAACTGTTTGCAACCCCCATGTACTCCTAAGAGAATACAGTGTAGGTACCTGATTTAATTCACTGTCTGGGGCAGAGATGGGAATCCCTTGGTGAACACTGAGAACAACCTCTGAATTTAGAGTGGAGAAACTACACATTTGTCAAATAAAAATAAATGTCATAACGTGTTAGCTGATAGGAGCAAAGGAACATCATTTTTCAAGGTCATTTGGCAACATTTGTCCTAGAAGTGCAGTGAACATATCATGAAACACAGGTGCACATCCTATGGGCCTGGTTTCTTTCAGTCCAATGAAAGTCTTTGAGCACACTAGGAGCAATAGAGTGTGATGAAAGCTCCTGTGGCTTAGTGGTTATGCATTGGACTGCTAGCAGTAAGATCCACAGTTCAAAACCTCCAGCTACTCTGTGGGAGAAAGACAAGGCTTTCTACTCCTGTAAAGAGTGACTGTCTCTGAAACTCAGGAAGCCAGTTCTTCCCTGTGCAACTTGATGGCAGTGAGCTTGGCTTTTGGTTTGTACCGGATGCTGTTTGTGTGCAGTGGGGTGGGGTGGGGTATATGACTGCCTGTAACTGATTTCTAAAATCAAATATCACCGTGCTTCTTCCTAGCTACACTTTGTAGTGTATGTGCCATTGCTATAAGCTGCCACTTTGATCATCAAGGACCGATCATTCACAGACGATTTTAGGAGATTTCCCCTTCGCTCTGTACTAGATGATACAGAGAAACTAGACCGCATTCCGGTTCCTCTTTCTTTTCCCCCTTTTCCTTTAACACTCCCCGCCACCAGTTTTTGTACCGAACAATTCATTCAATCTTGTCAAAGAAAACCATGCTTTCCCCATATTACACTTAATTGTGTGCCCTGTTATTTCCAAGCCACATGATTTATATACCTTGCGCATTTTGACAATGGCATTTCTTTTAGCATTCCCACTAGGAGAGACTGCTCCCCTGTGACCTTGTTCTCTCCCCTCTCTCCTCTCTGTTAGGTCACAAAGGAAGGGCGATTTTGATTTAGAAGCAGCGCTTGAGCTCAGCTCTCACCTCCAAGATAGCCTTACATAATGAAGAAAACAAATGTTATTGTTCTGGGGAAACACTGTATTTGAGATTTTCCTTTATGCTCTTTTAAGTCTTTTTTTTTTTCCAGCCTAAGCCTTCTTTCTCGCCACCCCCACCTCTCCCTACCGTGCAAAGTGAGTGGGAAGGACGGGTCTTCTTAGAAATCTCTGTAGAAACCAGGCTCTTGCCTCCAGCAGTGCGTGTCAAGGAGAAGTTTGTCCTCCTGCTTTTCTCAGGCGTGTGCCAAGGGAGCACCTCAGGCCTACCGACCAAACACTTGGCAGGGAGCCAAATACATGCCATGCTAAACTTTCCGAATTTTACACAAACACCTTTTGAATCAAATACAAATTCCAAATTATTTTCAGCGCAGAATACTCAATCCTGGATATAAAATGAAAAAGTAGGATTGAGTTCCCACTTGGATAAGTTCGGTTCTGTCATTAGTTGATTGTGAATTCTGTCGCTCCAGCTAGCTAGCTCAGGAGGCCTGGTGACAGTGATGACACTTGGGCTGCTCAACTCAAGGTCAGCAGTTGGGAACCACCAGCTTCACCGTGGGAGCAAGACGAGGCTTCCAACTCCCACAGAGTCTCAGTCTCAGAAGCTCACAATTTTACTCTGTCCTACAGTGTCTCTGCGAGTTGGAATGGACTTGTTGGCCGTGTTATTTCTTTTTTGGAGCTATCTATCTATCATCTAGATATCGTTCTCATTCCCTCCCTCCCTCCCTCCTTTCCTTCTTTCTTGTAGTCTTTATTTCTTATTTCTATCATGCATCTAGTTAGCCAACTTATCAACTTTTAAAGATTAACCTTGAGAAGTAAAATTTGTATACAATAAAATGCATCCAGCTTAAGTGTAGCGTTCACTGATTTTTGACAAACACATGTACACACATATTCATGTAACCCCGATGAATATAAAGATATAAAACATTTCCATATCCCCCCCCCCCCAATGTCCTCAGGTCCCTCCCAAGGTGAAAAGGAAGAAGAATATCTTTCGAGGTTGTCATTCTTCAAAGAAAACACATCATCAAAACCGCATTGCAGCTATGTCAGTAAGACTGGCCTTACTTTAACAGAAGCAACATTCCCAGTCATTACTTTGTGGTAAGCAGAAACATGGAGGCACTAAAAGGGTTCCCTCACTGAATGACAGCTCCGGGAAGAGGAGCGTGGTAAGGGTCTGGGTGGTGGGCAGTGCTTATTATTGCAATCTGCTCAGGACACTGGCATCATTCGTTTCAGGGGGACCTGGCTTCCTTGGCACACCAGGAAGAAAGATGGGTTATTATTGGCATCTACAATGAAGGGCAGTAAGGTGACCCAAAGGGAAAGGTGTCAGGTGTGGTAGAGATCAGAGAGCCTTGCTGAATTGCTACTAAAGGGATGCAGGCTTGGTGTAGCGACCAGAGGCAGCTGTCAGAGGGTCAAATGGTGTGCGGCGTAAGTGCTCAATGACAAGAAGTGGACAGGGTATACCACATTCTAGCCAAAGTATTGGACCTTTGTTAAATTAAGCAATTCTGTCTGACAAGGTAGAGGCAGGGCAATCACTTCAGAGTAGTGGAAATAGAGGATGAGCGGAGACAAAGGAAAGGACATTGGTGATCCCAATTAAACAGGATTTATATTTGATGAGGTAGGTCTGAGTTCTTTTCCACCACAACTCTGTGGGCGTTTGATACTGTTCAGACAGCTCAATTATAGGATAGGGATGTCTTTAGTGGTGCAATCAATCATCTGCAGTCAGGTTTGGGTTGTTTGCGTTCTGTAATGGGCTGATGAAGATGGAAGTTAATGCTTTCATTCTCAGGATGGTGGGATGGCAGCAGGGGAAATACAAAATCTATTTTTAATTTAAATTGCCTGCATACAATTAGATCTGAAACCCTAAGCTTGAAAGGTGGAATACGATAGAAGTCTCAATTTTGGCTATCTGCCAGTCCCTGTTTATTTTTCTGTTCTTCCATTTTTTAGAAATCGTTTTATTAGGGGCTCATACAACTCTTATCACAATCCATACATATATCAATTGTGTAAAGCGCATTTGTACATTCATTGCCCTCATCATTCTCAAAACATTTCCTCTCCACTCAAGCCCCCCGGCATTA
>NW_022103900.1:24933692-24938177 GCF_000313985.2 Echinops telfairi
TAGACAGACCTGCGGAGATAATAACATGCACAAAAACAAGACAGAGCAAAACCAAGCAACAAAATACAACAAAGCAATAACAAACCAATGACAAAAACCAAACCAAAACACAACAAGAAAGAAAAGCTTGTAGTTAGTTCAAGGACTGTTTGTTGCCCTTAAGGAGTGTTTTCCAGTCCAGTCTGTTGGGTCACCACACCCTGGCCCCAAAGTCCACTTTCAGCATTCCCTGGGGACCTCACCGCTCCGTTCCCTTGCTGTTCCCTTAGTGTTTTGCCTTCTGTTCTTCCATTTTATGAAACATTATTTAAGTCTAAAGGTATGCAGTTTGGTCCATACATCAACTAACAAGTAAGGACTTATCAAGAAATCAGGTTCAGAATAATTCAAAGGGGAGTGCAGTGGTAGATTCTGTGGGTCTCATTTTCATGTCCAAGTTCAGGTTATTTCTCCAAAGCAAGATTTCTGATGGTACTAGAACATTGGGTAGGATCTCTAGCAGTAGTGGCACACTGGTATTCCGTGCCATCCTGCCAAGGAAAAAATGCCAATTGATTTAGCACATCCTCTGGGATCTGCACGTAAAGTCGGGCTTTCCCAGGGAGAGAGCTTTCTTCCATTTTACCAGAATTCAATCAACTGATGGTTAGTAGGACACAGAGCTTCTTCCTTAGAAATAAGAGGATGCATCTTTCATAGGGCACCAAAGATCTTTTATTGCTTCTGTGTCACTGAGCTGCTTGTTACTATTTAAATAAAATAAATAATCCTTAAGGATACTGACAATTTTGCATGTACACACTGACTGCTTATTCTGGTTTTGGTTAATTTGCAGCAAAGCAGTATGCTTGCTGCTTACATTCCTGAGACACCAGCCTGATATTTCACTTTTAGTACATGCTAATTCTCCCAAGGCTAGAGTCCTGAAATCATTCCCTTGGAGTCAGTAAGACTCTTCTGAATTTACCAGGATCAGCGCGCAGTGCAACTTGGGGAATTTTAGTTATGAGTCCTTTATTTTTTCTAGCCAAAGTTTATTTTTCAACCAAAGTATTTTTATTGAGTGGAAGAACATATGTGACCTTTCTTTTGAATTCTCCAAATTCTCTTTAAAACACGGCCCTAGTCCTTTGTCCATCCTTTGGAGAAGCGAGTTTTCTTTTCTCTCTCCTTTCTTTTCTTAAACGTGGCTGAATAACAATGCCTTTAACTTTCCATCTTATAGCTATTAAAGACCTTGACCTGTTGGTCCTAGTAAAAGAGTTATGAAGCATGCCCTACTAAAACCACTTCACTCCCTCGCTCTCCCTTCTCCACGACAAATTCCCTCGGTGGGTGAGAAAATGCTGGATTGAAATGTATACATTTGGTCTCTGCTAAGGCCATTTAGGATGTTTTCACTGCATCAAGCATTGTACTGAGGGCAACCAGATGCTCCCCTTTGGGGTTCGTCTTAGAACATATTCTCTCAGAATACCAAGAACTCCTTGGGGGCCAGCAAACTCTCCTCTCTCTGGGAGTGCACTTCCATAACACTACGTCCCCAAGAAGAATAGAGAGGGCAATACTCAAAATGGGAAAGCCACCTTTACACAGTTGTTTGTCTCATGACACATTTCACAAAACACCCTTTTCTTTCTCCGTCTCCATATTCCTGGCATTTTATAGCAAGGCACTTCAGAGCTGGAGCACAGTTGTCTGGAAGGCAGGAATGCTTCTCCAGTCTTTGCTGCTTTGCTTTGGAAAGAACACAAGATGGATAAGCTTGGGCAAAAGAGCTGGTAAACAGACACGTCTGACTTTCAGGTTTGTTTATGAGGCTCAGTTGCCTTGGTTTTTCTGATCAGCACGTTGGATCTTGTTATACCTTTCTCCACTTATTCTCAGAATGATGATTACATAAGCCAGAGAAGGAATTAAATGGAAAGGAAAAAAACACTGTGAATGTGACTCTTCACAATCTTATTTCAGAGAACTAGATTTTCATGCAGTTCTGCCTCAATGTAAGGAGCCTTGGTGACACTGTCTTGGTAAGTGTTGGACTAACTGCAAGGTAGGTGGTTGAAACCCACCAGTCGATCTGACGGAGAAAGACGAGGCTATCTGCACTCGTAAAGACTTACAGCTTTGGATGTGTCAGAATCAACTCGATGGCAGCGGAATTGGCTTGGTTTTGGTTTATGGCTTGATGACACCTAACAACAACCATGGCATAACTACATAGACGTCTCTGGGTGGGGCAAATGTTCGAAGCCTTTGTCTGCTGAATGCAAGGTTGGTGATTCGAGTCTGCCTTGGAAGAAAGACCTGGCAGTTGGCTTCTGAAAAACCAGCATTGAATCCCCATGGAGGATAGCTCCTTTCTGACACATGGCCTCAACTCCTCCATAACTGCTTTCCTGACATGCCTACGTGTCTATCTATTTCAAAAGAATGGCTCAAAAGATCAATGCATTTTATGTGTTGGGCTGCTAACTGCAAGGTCAGTAGTTTGAAACCACTGGCCATTCCACTGGAGAAAGATGGGGCTTTCTTTCTGCTCCTGTAAAGAGCTGTAGTTACAGAAACCCACAGGGGCAGGTCTAGCTTGTCCTATGGGGTCACTGTGAGTTGGCATTGACTCGATGACAGTGAGGGTTTTCTTGGGAGGGGTGGGGTGGGGAGATCCAGGTGCTCTATGACAGAGTTCAATATCATATTTGGATGTCTATTGTTCTGTAACTTCCTGGGCTTTTCAGTACCCATCAATCTGACAATTATGAGTATTTAGCACAAATTAGCCCTGGAGTTTCTTTATGTTTTTAAGTATTGTTGAGTGATTCTCCATTGAGCTTCTAGGTTGTGGAGAGGCTGACTTTGTTCCTGTATTAAAAGAAGTCAAGGAGGACATCTGTTTCTGTTTCCTTCTGAGGAAAATCCATGTGGAAACTGGATGATACTCTATCCTAAACCCATTTGGGGGTCCTTCACACAATGCCTGGCACAGAGGAGACATAAAACATGCCTGCTGAATGAACATTTCTGCACTGACAGTATCTTTGAACCAGGAAAAGATAAACAGCCCTGTAAATGCTAAGCCCCAGTAGTGGTTGCTGTAGGTGGCAGGCAAAATGATGAATGTCGATGGGCACATGCACATTCAAAATGTTTATATGTAGTTTGTGTGGCTTTAATGATTATTCCTTTTATACTGTGATTGGATGAAAGTTCCTCTCACGTATCGCGACCATCCACTGCTTCAGTTGCTTGCTTTGGAACGGGCTCCCAAGATCTGCATTTCCTGTGTGTAAACATGCCATCTTTTAAAATTGCTTCGGAAGCCCTGCTGTAATCTTATGGAATTAAATTTTCTGAAGTAAAGTCTGCTTTTGGCAAAAAAACCGCAAAGGCACTTGGCAAAAACCTTCTTTTGGAAACAGGGCTTGTCTATATGTACTTGAGAACCAACTCAGTCAAAGCTTTGATGTTCAAATTAAATTCAGGAAAGCAGGGAACAACCGGACCGCTAATGTGGTAGAAAACTAACTACCAAGTTTGGTGAGCCCTTACTCTCAGGAAATAGGATTTGACTTGATTCAATTTGATTTGATTAAATGAATCAACATTTGCTTTAATGGTGCCAGGCGCTGTGCTAAGTTTGACCAATAGGAAGATGGTTTTTACACGGTTTGCATCTTCCGGAGTTTTCAGACTGCCTGAGAAGAGACATGATTCCTCTAGAGGGTGACCTTGATGGGGGCAACTTTTTGTTGGACTGCGTGTGCACTGTCAGGACACCAGTGGCACTGTGAATTAGGCATTGAGCGGCCAGCTGCAGGGTGGGCAATTTAAACAAGGCAGAGGAGGCTCGTTTCTTCCATTAAAAATGACCATCTTGGAAATCTTAAAGAGAATGGTATGAATCAGAATTAACTCCATGGCCGGGGACTTTGATATTGTGTTCCAGATGTCTACAGAAGTTTCTAGTTTTTATTCTGAATAGCGCACATGCTGTTAGGTGCCATCAGGTGGAGCCCGACGCATGGATTAGCAGAATGAAATGTCCAGTCCACGGCCATCGGCATGCCTGTTGGAGTCCGCTGTTGTGTCAAGACGTCTCCTGGGTACTTTCCCTAGTTTTCTCTGATCCCAGATTTACCGACCAAGTTCTTTTCTAAAGATTGGTCTTTCCTTATAACTTGCCCAAAGTCAACAGTAATCAGAGTAAAGACGTCAAAGTCTTGTTTCACCAGCACCGCAATTCAAATGCACCAATTCTTTTTGCTTGCTCTTTTTCCTCTTTGGGCTTTTGCATGCAAATCAAGTGATTGAAAGACTATGGTTTGGGTCAGGTGCACCTTAGTCATCCAACTAATAGCTTTGCTTGTTAGAACTTAAAAAAAACACATTTATTTATTTATTTATTTATTTATATCTATTTTTTGTGAGTGAGGCAGTGAGTGAGTGAGACAGTGAGAGAGTGAGACAGTGAGAGAGTGAGACAGT
>NW_022103900.1:24938537-24960846 GCF_000313985.2 Echinops telfairi
AGAGAGTGAGACAGTGAGAGAGTGAGGCAGTGAGTGAGTGAGGCAGTGAGAGAGTCAGTGAGAGAGTGGCTTGTTAGAACTTTAAAGATATGAAGACATCCTTTTTATTTTTTTAATTTAAATAATTTTATTTGGGGCTCTTACAGCTTTTATAACATTCCATACATCAGTTGTATCAAGCATATTTGTATATATATTGCCATCATCATTTTCTAAACATTTACTTTCTATTTGAGCCCTTGGTATCAGCTCCTCTTTCTTCCCTACCTCCTCCTAAAGACATCATTTCATTTTTTGTCTACTGTTTCCATGGATGCTGGGTAGGTTCCAAGTGAAATAGAATTCTTCCTCTTTTTTTATTTTCAAGCCATTTTATTAGGAGCTAATCCAGACATTATACCATTCCATAGTTGACAAAAACAAGTGTGGTTTAAGCCTAAGTGAATCCCCTCTGACCCTAGACCAAGGGTGTGAATAGCCTCGCTATCAAATGGAGTACAGTGGAAAATAGATTATTGCAGAGATAGTTAGGTTAAAATTTAACATCTTATCATTTGATCTTCCCCTTGACTCATTTTAAAGTTTTTGTAGTTTTTAATGTTTTCTGTTTTCTTTTGGACTGGGATTTTTTTCTGTGGTTCGTTTTAGGAAGGTTGAGAACCACTGGTCTAGGATCTCTAGATCAACAGCATCTAAGCCAGTGGTTCTCAACCTTCCTAATGCCGCGACCCTTTAATCCAGTTCCTCACCTTGTGGTGATGCCTCAACCATAAAATTATTTTTGTTGCTGCTTTATCACTGTTATTTTGCTACTGTTATGAATCAGGTGACCCCTGTGAAAGGGTTGTTTGATCCCCAAAGGGGTTGGGACCCACCCCTTGAAACCGGTTGAAAACCACTACAGGTATCAAAGCACCAAGCCAGACAGCACCATCAAGTTGGACCATCAAGTTGGTGCTGACTCTTAGCGACCCGGTAGGACAGGATAGGAATGCTCCTGTGAGTTTCTCAGACTGTAGTTCTTCATGGGGATAGAAAGCCTTGTCTTTTTCCTGTGGAGTGGCTGGTGGTTTGGAACTGCTGACCTTGAAGTTAGCAGCCCAAGGTATAAGCACTATGCCAACAGGGCTCCTTGAATCCAGGCAGAGAGAACAAGCAATCAACTCTGCTCCACAAATGCATCAGAGGTAGGTTTCTCGCTGGAGGGTGAGTACAATTAGAATCATAGTAGGAGGTGTCCAGTCAATTTGGCTGGATCCAGGATTTGATCAGTGAATCAACAAAATCAACTAAAAGTGAAGAATCCATAAATAATGGTGCCCAATAATGTATACATTTTATTTACATGTACTTTAAAATCTTAATTTCTTCTTATATTTTAAAAGATTTCCACACACATTCACACATTTGCCAATGTTTGATATAGGATCATTTTTTCGGCATTGGGCTGCTGTTCTTCCTTACATAGAGCATAGCCATAATACATCTGCTATAATTTTTCATTTGCATGTTGGGTTTTTTTTTTGAGTAAGTTGAGATGAGAACTTAAAGACAGTTTAGAAGCTTTCTGGGGGCAGAACTTTCCATACTTGCATTCTTTTCTTCACTCTTTGTGGTTATAAACCTTCTAATTCTTCACCATTTTAGAAGAGATTTTCCTTTATTGATCCATTTCAAAACAATAAATTCTTTTTATGATAGTATTTTATTTTTTTCCTCCAATATTTTACTAGATGGATTTGCAGGAAGACAGGTAGCAGCCAAAAGCAGGTTTCAGAATGCACACAGCACGTGTTTGATAACTGGGAGCAGAGACGCAAGTGCATGCTGTAGAATCGTCTATCAGCCACGAGGGTGGGGTGAGTGGCGGGCAGGGTTAGTTTTAGCATAGCCATGCCTGGAATGACTGACACATACGAGGTAGCTTTTAAAAGTTCATGGACAACTGGAATTAAGAGACAATGGATATTTTTAATGAACTTTTTGAAGTCCCCTCCTTGTTAAAGAAATGAAAGGAACCATGTGTGAAGAGACCTACAGGAGCACAGTGGTTAAGCCTCAGCTGTTAATCAAAATGCTGGTAGTTGGAACGAATCAGCTGCTCCATGGGATAAATAAATGGAAGTCTGCTTCCACAAAGATCATCGTCTTGAAAGCACGGAAGACATTCTACTCTGTCTTACAGAAACAAAACAAAACAAACCCCACTGTCATCGAGTCAATTCTGCCTCAGCGATAAAGGCAGAGTAGAACTGCCCCCAGGAATTTCTGAGACCATGACTCTTTATAGGAGTAGAAAGCCTTGTCTTTCTCCCTCAGAGCAGCTGGTGGTCTCAAATGGATGACCTGTGGTTAGTGACTCAGCATGTAACCACTATGCCTCTGTCCTGTAGGGTCCCTATGAATTGGAATCAATTTGATGGCTATAAGACACTGTTATTCAACAAAATCAGCCAAGAGTGAACAGGCAATAAATAATAATGCATAACAGTGAATACATTTTATTTTCATACACTTTAAAATGTACATTTCTTCTTGATGGCAATAGGTTATGGGTTCATGTTGTCTGACAAAGAGAAATAATAGGAAAGTTATTCCAAAAGAATATAAAATGTGGTATTTACTTAAATTGGCTTGACAAATCAAGAGGAATTTGTTTATTTGTGTCTGTGTTAGTCTGGGTGGACTACAGAAACAAAGTCATAGAGACTCATATGTGAATAAGAAAGAGGTTTATATACAAGAGCAATTGAATATTGAGAAAACATCCCAGCCCAGTCCAGACCAAGCCCATAAGTCTGATATTAGCCCATATGTCCAATACCAATCTATAAAGTCCTTTTCAGATTCACAAAACACATGCAATGATGCCCGAATGCAGGAAGATCCCAGGCCAGTGGGTTGGAAGTCTTCTGGATCCAGTGGCATTGTAAGCATCTCAGCACTGGCAGGGGTCTCCACGTGGCTTCTCCAGCTCCAGAGGTGGTTGCCTCAGGGTAGGTCCATGTGGCATCTCCATCTCCTAGGCTTAGTGCCATGTGTCTTGTCAGTAGAGTATCTCTCAGGGAGTGAGCCAAGAGATAGTATCTTCCACCTCAGAAGGCCATGCTCACACAGAGGCCTCATTGGCTATGACCCGATTGACAGACTAAACTCCACCCCTTCACTCTTAATCCTCTCAAGTCCCAAATTGACACCAGATTATGTAACTGCCACAGTGTCCAAAGAGTTAGAAGAGTATTAAAAGCACTTGTCTGTAGTCAGAAAACCAAGATCCAAGCCTACGCTCTGCAACCAATAGCAATGTGCGGTTGATTTGTTGACTTCTGCTTCCTGGGGCATTGATTGTGGCCCAAGCAAGGTGAAATCCTTGGCAACTTCAATCTTTTCTCTGTTTACCTACTACTCTGTTTACCATGTTACCTACTGGTCTGGCTGTGAGGATTTTGGTCTTGTTTACATTGAATAAAGATCCTTGATCTCCATCAGCAAGTGCTTCAAGTCCTCCTCACTTTGAGCAAGAAGATCATGTCATCTGCATATCAAAGGTTGTTAATAAGCTTTTCTCCAAACTTGATACCACATTCTTCTTGATATAATCCAGTTTCTCTGAGTATTTTCTCAGCACCGAGGTTGGATAAATACGGTGAGAGGATACAACCCTGAAGCATACCTTTCCTGATTTTAAACTATGCATCATGTCTTTGTTCTGTTTACAAACTGCCTTTTGATTCACGTACAAGTTCTGCCTGATTACATACAATACAATCTTCTAGGATTCCCATTCTTCTCAAAGCGAGCCATAGTTTGTTTGTTATCCACATAAATGAAGGCCTTAGCATAGTCAATACAGCCCAAATAAAGACCTTTCAGGTATTCTCTGCTTTGAGCCAAGATCCAGCTGACATCAGCAATTCTATACCTTGTTCCATATCTTCTGATTTCAGTCTGAACTTCTGGCAACTCCCTGTTAATGTACGGCTGCAACAGTTGTTGGATGATCTTCAGCAAAATTTTACTTGCATGTGACATTAATGGGATTGTTCTATAATTTGAACATTCTGTTGAATCACATTTCTTTGGATGGGCACAAGTAAGGGTCTCTTCCAGTCTGTTGGCTATGTAGCTGACTTCTAAATTTTCTAGCAGAGACAAGTGAATACTCCAGTACTTTATCAGCTTGTTGAAACACTTCAATTGTTATTCCATAATTCCTGGATACTTGTTTTTGGCTGATGCTTTAGGTGCGGCTTGAACTTCTTTCAGTACCCTTGTTTCTTGCTCATATGCTACCTCCTGAAATGGTGGAATGTCGACTGGTTGATTTTTGGTACAGTGACTCTGTGTATTTTTTTCCATCACCTTTTTATTGTTCCTGCATTGTTCAATATTTTGCCCGTAGAATCTTTCAATATGGCAACTCAAGGTTTGGATTTTTTTCTTGAGCTCTTTCAGTTTAAGATATGCTGAGCATGCTCTTCCTTTTTCATTTTCGAACTCTAGGTCTTTGCGTATTTCATTATTATAGTTGACTTTGTCTTTCCCACCCACCTGCCCTTTGGAATTTTCTGTTCAGCTCTTTGACATCATCATTTCTTCCATATACCTTAGCTACTCTAGGACGAAGAGCAAGTTTCAGAATATCTTCTGACGTTCACTTTTTTTTTTTTAGAAATTATATGCTTATATCCTCAATCTTTATTAAAATTTCCCCTGAACAATTTAATTATAATAAATTCGTTCTAATAAAAAAGATGATATATTTAATTAAAATAAAATTAAGATCATTTAATCATTATATAATTACATTATGATTACAAACAATTAGACACCATATATAAAACCTGACGTTCACTTTTATCTCTTCTTTCTATCTTGTCTTTTTAATGACCATTTGCTTTCTTTATGAAGGATCTTCTTTATGTCTTCCCACAGTTCATCAGGTCTTCTGTCATTCTGTTCAATGCAGCAAATCTGTTCTTGAAATTCAGCTGGGAGAGGCTCAAGGTTGTATCTTGGCTTTTATGGACTTGTTTTAATTTTCTTCAGTGTCAACCTGAACTTTCCTATAGACAATTGATAGTCTGTTGCTTAGTCATTGCTGGCCTTGTTTTAGCTGCAAATATTGAACTTTTCTATTGTCTTTTCCCACATTTGCAGTCAATTTGATTTCTGGATTCCATCTGGAGAAGTACACATGTACATTTGCCTTTTGTGTTGTTGAAAAGAGGTGTTTGCCATGAAGAAGTTGTTGATCTTGCAAAATCCTGTATGTGATCTTTGGCTTTGTTTCTATCACCAAAACCATATTTTCCAACTACTGTTTCTTACTCTTTGTTTCAAACTTTTGCAATCAATATCCAATCAATTCCAGTAATCATCAACACATCTTGATTGCATGTTTTGATAAATTTCCACCTGAAGATGTTGGTATAATTCCTGAACTTCTTCATCACTAGCTGTGGTGGTTGGAGCATAAATTTGAGTAATAGTTAAGCTGATTGGATTTCCCTGAGTGCATATAGCTATAATCCTATCACACACAGCTTTGTATTTCAAGATAGATCTTGGAATGTCCATTTGGACATTGATAATGAATGACATGCTATTCCTCATGATTGTTTCATTCCCAGCAGAGTGAACCATAACGTTTTCTGATTCAAAATGGTCAATATCAGTCTATTTCAGCCCATGGATACCTAGAATGTTGATTTTTAAGCGTTCCATTTCATTTTTATAACTTCAAAATTTCCTAGATTCCGACTTCATGCATTGTAAGTTTTGATATTACTTGATGTTTGCAGCTGTTTCTTCTCATTTTGGGTCAGGCCTCACAGGAAACGAAGGCCCTGGAGGCTTTGGAACGGTAGGCTTAGCGCCATCCATGTCACCCTGGTCCATTCTACTGTGAGAAGCAGCTCCTCCTCAGTTTCATTTTGAGGGTCTTCTGACCCGAAGGGCTCATCTACTGGCACTCTCTCTGACAACGCTCTGCTTATTTTCATAAGGTTGTCAGTATCTAACGATGTTCTAATTTTATCCATAAGGTTTTCCATGGCTGATTCCTCAAAACTGGACAGCTTCTTCCTTCGTTGCACTCTCTTCTTAGTCTGGAAGCTCTGCTGAAACCTGTTCACTCTGTGTGGCTCTGCTGGAATTTGAAATACCAATGACAAGCCTTCCAGCATCACATAAGCCACTACAGTATGACAAATGGACAGAAAGTGGTGATTGGTTTTTTTAGCAGCTTCTACAGGTAAGAATGCACCAAAAATAAAAAGCACCCCAAAGGAACACCCAAATGTCCATTTAAGCACACAACAACGGTGTCAAGGACAGCATGAGTGCAGGGATGCTGAAGGATATGTGCCTCCATGAAGACAAAGTTGTTCAGAAAGGAGACTCAAGGAGACTCTTGTCCTCATCTCAGGAGGAGGCAAGCCACTAAGTTCTGCCAAACTACAGGGAAGGGCCAACCCGGATTCCATCATCGTAATAGTTTGGAAGTAGGATGCGACGTTTGTTCTTAAAGTAAGAAAAAGAACTGAGATGAGTATTCGGGTCTTAATTAACATTATTTTTAGGGTGATGAATGAACACTTTTATCTGCTTGCTGGAATGGAAATCGGAATATGATGTATCCCTAATGGGATAATGGAACAGTGTTACAGTGCTTTAATTTCACAATTTTAGTAGGATTTAGGCAGCTGTAATTAACCTGCCAAATCAAGGAGGGGATGGTTTAAAGGGATCTCCGCAGCTGAGCCTTCTGGCACAGCTCCTGCCTTGTCCTTGAGGGCTGCATCAGACAATGGCTTGGCTCTCATCTTAGCAGAGATGCTCAGTCAGGCTTCCAAGGCTGGGTCCCAGGGCCAAGATTCTCTTGGCTGTGGTCCCCTGCTGTACCCTTGGAGGCTGTGTCTAATCCTATTTTGGAAACGAGTACAGAAAGGAAGATCTCATTCAAAGATAATCAGCCAGCAGTTATCACACCCAAGGCGGCCTTTGGATTAGGGGCCATTTATATATTTAGTAAATATTTATTGAACACCCACAGTGTTCAAGACATGGGCTAAGTGCTGTGGGGGTTATACAGAGAGGGAACACATAGCCCGGTCTCAAGGAAGGCTAACAGAAAGGATAATCATACTGCAGGGAACTCGAGCTGGAATAAACTCTATCACATGTTAGTGTAAAAGACAAATGTTTCTGTTTTCACGTTGGGCTGCTCTGGACTGTGAAAATCACTCTTTCTTTGGGAGCTGCTGATATTTGTGAGTGAGTTGATGAGCACCAGCCATGGTTGGCACTGGTTAATGAGGTTATATGAGGCTCCCAAGCCTCAGCTCAACCTTCTGTAGTCAGTTGCAGCCAAAACCCAAATCTCTAGGTGTGAATGCCAGATCTATGCAGGGTAGCCTGGTGGAGGGCCTTTTCGTTGCCAGTGTAAGGTTAAAATCATATTTTTATGATTCAACTTCTGCCAGTCAGCCTCCTCTGGGGCTGATTTTGCCTTTTTTAAGAACAGGGAGAAATGAGCTCAGGTGGTCAAATTATCCTAATGAAATCAAGTTTCTACTTCAATGGCTTTGTATTTGAAGACCTCTCCCCTGGAGAGAAGTGTCTCCCCCGCTACCCCCCCTCCGACCCTGGGTTCTGCCAGGTTTATGATAAGAGCAAGAAAGTTCATCACTTGGCATTCTGTTCTGGAAAGCAAACCTTTCATGCCCATGAAGACATGCCCACTGAACAGATGTGGGAAGGCGAATGGAAGTGTGCTCATGAGTATAGATAGGTTTGGCACAAACTGTATCTACAGAAGTATGTGTATGAGCTTCAATATATACAAGGATATTGTAGAGCATATGGGAGAAACATTTTGAAAACTTCTTAGCGATAACCAAATGCATGGAGGAAATGAGTCACTGGGCTTGAAGACTTTGGACCACAGTCTCAGGGGACATCTAGAGCAATTGGTATAACACCCAAGAGTCCACAGAGTCACTGCTTTACATCTTTTTTTGGTGAGCAACAATTGGAGTCCTAAAAACTTATGACCAGCTATCTAAGATGCAATTATTGGTCTCTTCTTGTCCAGAGCAAAGACGAGTGAAGAAAATCAAAGACTGAAGGAAATAGTCCAAAGGACTTCTGGACCACTTGACCACACCTTCACCATACAGAGACCAGAAAAAGTAGATGGTGCCCAGCTGTCAATACTGATCAAGATCACAACAGAAGATCACCTAAACACCATTGAAACATCCAAAGGCAGGAAAAAAAGATACCAAGTCTTAGGATGTGGAACAGATTGTTCGTAAGTGAAAACTATTGAGCAAAAAAAAAATTTTGGGGGGGGGACTTTTAAGAAAGAATAGTTTCTTTTCATATACTTCCATTGAGAAGGTTTCAATCTAAAGCATAAATAATATACATTAAAGTTTTGGAAATTGCAACCTGGGGCAACCTGTCCCATCTGAATCAGTTCTTGGTAGTAAACATTTATGGATTTGTCATTGGTTAGGTGAAGATGGCTTTAGTTCTAAACAACAATACTAGTTTTACAGATAAAAATGTCCATCAGTACACAGGAGTGAACATCAGGTCCAATAGGCTTGGATCTGGGACTAACAGCATCAGAAACACCTGCAAACGAGTTAAACACAAACATTGCTGGTGCCTATTCAGACTGACTCATTTGCTGGGGCCATCAATCATTGCTTATGTAGCCTTCTAGGTGATTCTGATGTAAGCTAAAGATGGACATCATTGCCCTAAATGAATTGCCACATGTTAGGGTAACCAGGCTTGTTTCTGACCCCTCTTCCTTCTCATTTCCAGGATTGCCAGTAACCTTTGCTGTGACTTGGTCTCCTGGCGAGCATCTTCTGCGAAGGCATTTTGTGATGGCGATTATGAGTTTGGCACTCTGCTTTTAAAACCAGTCTATCCTGTGAGATATCGCAGCAATAGCACACCTCAAACCCTGGATTGATTTATCTTACCCTGAGAAGTTTCAGCTTGAAGCAACAGATCTCTCTTGGTTCATCTTCACTATAAGAATACTTGATGCCATAGTAATGTTTATATTTCTTATTGACAAGAACGTTCCAAATCTAATGAGTAGAATTTGCCCCAATAATCCAAAATGCAGATGAGCCAGCAGCCGCTGACTGTTGACTATATGTAGACAAGAGGGAAAATATGGCAAATAAACCTTTCTGACTAGCTAATTTTGTGATTTAAACAGTTTACAAAAGATTAGCCCTATTACTAAACTCAATACACAAAGTAAACAATGCTTTGGGGGAGGCTTTTTTTCTTTATACCAAAGCTATCAATATTAATGACCTAATTGTCCTGCCCCACAAATAAAAAGTCCTTAAACTGAAACACACCTCCATTTGAGTTAAGTCTTGTTTGATTTTTTTCTGGAAGAGATTGTTGTAAATCTCCCTCGCTGTTTGACTGCCTTAGGAGTCATTTCCCAGATGATGGAAGCTAGTCTACGCAAAAGGGCAGCTTGGTGCTGATGCAGTACCTATTAGAGAAGATTGAGCATCTGAGGGAGACATGTGCCCATAGGATTTGCCCAACCTTTTGTTAAGATGTTTGGCTTTTAGGTACAAAATTGTATTTTGATTTTATCATAGAATATTTTTTTACCGGTGCACGTTTATGTGTTGGTAATATCATGATTAAGCTAAAATCAGCTGGTAAGTATTACTTAAATGTATGATTAGTTGTGCTGTAAGATAATCTTTTATAACTATGTACTTAAAAAGACCAGGTCCATAGTCTCTGGGGCATAGTTTAACTGCAATGGGAAAATATCATTATGTTATATTCCCTTAACCACTGGACATCCTCTTACAGAAGGGTCTCAGGGAGGCGATGAACCAGTCAGGGTGCAGTATAGCAACGATGAAACACAACTTTCCTCTAGTTTTTAAATGCTTCCTTCACCCACGCCACTATCATGATCTCAATTCTACCTTACCAATCCGGCTAGACCAGAGGATGTACACTGGTACAGATAGGAACTGGAAATACAGGGAATCCAGGACAGATATCCCTTCAGGACCAATGTTGAGAGTGGCCATACAGGGAGGGTGGAGGGAAGGTCGGGTAGAAAGGGGAACTGATTACAAGGATCTACATACAACCTCCTCCCTGGGGGACAACAGAAAAGTGGGTGAAGGGGGACGTCAGACCGTCTAAGACATGACAAAAGAATAATAATTTATAAATTATAAAGGGTTCATGAGGGAGGGGGGAGGGAGGAGATAAAAGAGGAGCTGATACCAAGGGCTTAAGTAGAAAGCAAATGTTTTGAGAATGATGATGGCAACAAATGTACAAATGTGCTTGCACACAATGGATGTATGTATGGATTGTGATAAGAGTTGTATGAGCCCCCAATAAAATGATTTAAAAAATTATATTCCCTTAAATATGGAATGTCATTTTATCAAGTATCTTAAATGTATATATAAAATACTGTACAATCATGATGAATGGTAAGTACCTCTAAGGTCATGGGTGCCTGTACTGTTCATGTTGATTAACATTTTAATTATCATCCTGGAACAAGTATATAGCAGGGAAATGCTATGATTCACATGCCTAAGGAAATAAGGTGAGGATAATTGCTCCCACTTTCCTCAGTATCTGGAGATGTCTTCACTATTGGTTAGGCCCATATAGGATATAACATTTTGTTGCTATTCAGAGTCTTGATCATGGAAAATGTTTTTGTTGGAGTAGGAGGATGAGAAAGACAATAATTGGGGAAGCTGGGTAGATGGAGACTAAAATTTGGATTTTAAAATACCGTGCCAGAAAGCAGGGAAGCAAGTGTATTGAGATAATGCCAGGTGGGCATCTCCAGGTCCGATCTTCTCCATCTGCGAGACCGGAGGTGCCAGCACGTAGTCCTTCCCTCATTGTTATGCTCCCTCTTTCATAGAGACCTTCTATTGGGCGGGGATGTAAGGTTTTAAAACTAACGCGTGAAAACACCCAGCTCTAAAAGCATTTCTGCCACAGGAACCAGGCCCAGGCAAGTTGACTTTTAAGCTCAGGCAAATGGCGTCTGATCCCTTTTCATTGTCCGTTAGAAGATAAGGATATAAAAGAAAAACAAATCTGGGGCCATGATTATTGAGTAAAGGCACACAAATCAGTTTGCTGACCAAGGCATGCGCCCCAGGACTGTTCTTTGGGGTTGCTGCTCGGTCTTCCTGTGGCGTCTCTCACGGGGGGCAATGGAAGTCAACGATGTTCTAAGTGTGTATTTGCTAGTGGTGATTGAAAATAACACAGTTCTAATTTTAGTCTGTATAAAGCAAGACAAACTTTCTGAGTGAACATTTCGGATTTATAAATTGTAATTACGTTCTCTGGTGGTTTTCAAACTTTCAGTGACAGAGTCTCCAGTCTTCTTGGAGCAGCTCAATTTTCATCCATTTGATAATTCTATGTTTGAGATGATTTTAGTTAACAACAGTGGTCCTTTACTAAATATAAAATAACAAATAAAAATAAGTGTGAAAGCTTGATGCAGTGATTTTTTTTTAACTCGTCGAAAGTATTTCTAGGACATGTAAAGTAACTCAAAATAGAGGCTGGTACAGTTCTTGGGACCACAACTCCCCGACGTTGGAATTCTTTAGTGGAATCTATCTCTGGCAACCAGACATCTTTTTTTTGCGACCAGACATCTCTCCCAGTCCTCATTATTCCGTTTAATCTTAAGGACTCTGCATTATACATATGAACATCCTTTAGTTTCCCCTAAACCCTCTGCAAGGTGGGCACACCAATCTGAGTCTTAAGTCTCAAGTTGTGAACATTCCTTGCGTTTATGCAGGAGGGAGGGCCGTGGGCTCCGTGCTCATCAGACCATGTGACTTGAGGGAGGATGGGAAGCGCTGTCTAATTCCTCAAGTTCGATGCTACATGTCCCACGTTGGATAGTGGGTGTCCTTCGGCCTGAACTTGGACCCATCTGGGATACACAGGCACACACCCAAACATTAGTTCCTTTGGATCTTCAAGCTAGATTATTTCTATTGTGTTTCTTTCATTTTTCACCTCCTGCTTTCCATACTGTATGCATGGTGTTTGTTACTGCTATCGGAGATTTAGCTAAAGAGATCAGCAAGTTTCTTTTCTTTCTTTAAAAAAAATCATTTTATTGGGGGATCTTACAGATCTTATAACATTCCATACATCACTTGTATGAAACATATTTGTGCATATGTTGCCATCATCATTTTCTAAACATTTACTTTCTATTTGACCCCTCCCCTATCCCACACCTTCATGACCCCTTGATAGATGATAAATTATTATTTTCATATCTTACACCATCCGCCATCTCCCTTCACCCCTGTTTCTGTTGTTTGTCCCTCTTTGGGGGTGGGGGAATTATATATTGATCATTGTGATTGGTTTCCCCTTTCCTCCCCTCCTCCCCCCACCTTTCTCCTCCCCTCCTGGCATCACTACTCGCATTTCCGTGCCTGTGTGGTTTATCTAACCTGGATTCCATAACAAGTTTCTTTTTCCTACAGGCCTAACATAAAGAACTATAAGCTATCGTATATATAGTTGATTTTAAAAACACCATTTCCAAAGCTTTTGGTTGCCTTTTACTCTTATTTGACCCGTACTAACCTCCAGCCCCTTTCTCAGAAAGGATCACACCATTTTTGATTGCCTGTTGCCCTGGCAGTTGGCAGCTATGGGTGTGGTGTGCCCTTTCAAATGCTGCCTCTTTCCCCACTGTCTGGGGTTGTCCTTTTAAGCCAGGGTGTTCTGTCCCTGTCTGTTTTCCATATCCGAGTCTGTGTGCCAGAAATCACAACTTCTTTTTGTCCAATAACTTGCCATTTGTTGTTATGTATTTTGTGACAGTGCCTTCTCCTAATGCAGCAATCTGGAGAGCAACTTAAAGACACCGAGGCCCAGTTTTCACCCCCAGCCATTCTGATTTAACGAGTGGAGTGAGCCCAAACATAAATGGTTCTGAAAAGCTTCCCAAGTGATGCTAATGTTCAGCCAGAACTAAGAATCACTGCCATATGGTTAGGAGGGCTTTCAGGTGATACTTGCCCCAATGATGTCAGCTGAGTTTCCTCAGCACTTGATATCTGAATTGCATTGCTGCCAGGGTTTCAAACAGTTCATCCTGGTTCAACCCCCTGCTAAGAATTCGCATTTCCATCCGAGATATACTGACTCAGAATCTATATTTTAACAAGCTCCCCAGGCAATTCTTAGGGATGCCTATGTAAGAATCACTTGGGGAGCTTGTTAAAATGTAGATTCTGAGTCAGTTTATTTGGGATGGAAATGTGAATTCTCAGCAAGAAACTAAAAAGGAATGAACTGATTTCTAGGTCCAATTGCTACTCAGAGATTCTCAAAGCATAACCCCTGTTCCAGCAGCATCAACATCATCAGGGAATTTGTTAGCTATGTAAGCACAAATTCCCAGAGTTTACTAGACTTCACCACTCATCTGTCAGTTAGTGGTACTGTGGTGGCTTGCATGTTGCTGCGATGCTGGAAGCTATGCTACCAGTATTTCAAATTCCAGCAGAGTCACCCAGGGTGAACACATTGTCAGCAAAGTTTCCAGACTACTAAGAAGTAATAGGCTGCTCACTTCTGAGGGATTAGCCACTGAAAACTTTGTGAATAGCAGCAGAACACTGCCAGCTGCAGCGTCAGAAGATGAATTCCTCAGGTTGATGCCAATTAGGACAAGCTGAGCAGTTGTGGGAAGGCAAATGAGAGTACACCCGTGAGTACAGATAGGTTTTGTGGGTGATATTTCTACATAGATATTTGTAGGTGCTGCCAATATACACAAGGATATTGTACAACACACAGGGGGGTTGAGGGGAACTTTGAATACTTCTTAGCCATAACCGACCACTTGAAGGGGATGAGTCACTGGGCTTGGGACTTGGGATGACAGTTTCAAGGGGCATCTAGGTCAGTTGGCATAATATAGACCAATAGTCCACAGAGTCAATATCCTAGTTCTTCCTTTGATGAGCAAGTATTGGGGTCTTAAAACCTGCAAACAGCTATTAGGATGCCACTATTAGTCTCTTCTTGTCCAGAATGAAGAAGAGTGAAGAAAATCCAAGACTCAGGAAAATAATCAATCCAAAGGAAGAATGGCCCACTTGAATCACACAACCTCCATTATCCTGAGATCAGAAAAAGTAGATCGTGCCCTATTACTGACACCAATCATTCATGACCACAGTAGAAAGCTCTGCAAAGAGAGGGAAAAAAAAAAAAGAAGAACAAAATTTAAAATAATAAAAAAGACAAGACTTACTGCTCTGATAGAAATAATGGAACCTCAGAGACTGCAGGCCTTAGACACCTTTCAAGTCTTGAATGGAATCTGACCCTGGGGATTCACTTTCAAGTAGACAACAGACAAATCTAGAAAGTGAATAACAACATCAGGGAGGGATATGCTCCTCAATGAAACCACCCCTACAACATAACAGGGCAGCATTACCCCCAGAACAAAGCACAAAAGCAGCAAGGAACAGTAAAGAGGATGAATGGACATGTGGAACCAAGGACACGAGTGGGGAAGTGCTGTTACATTGAAAGGCCTGCCACCAAGGTCACCAAGAATGTGTACAAATCGTTGGATGGAAAAGGACTTTGTTCTATAAACTTTCACCAAACTACAATAAAAGTTCAATTAAAAAATAAATAAATGAAAGACAGCCCAGGCACAAGTTCCAGGATGTGGAAAACCTTTTTCTCCTGTGGAAATTCTTGAGCATTTTTTTTTGTTTATATGAAGAAGATACTGCATGAGGACAATTATGAGCAAAAAGAAAAAAAAGGAAATTATGAGCCTTTGGTTCTTTGTGATGAAATCCATCACTTCTTACACATGATGGTGCTTACAGGAACCAGCTGATATTCCCCTAGAGCAGGGGTCAGCAGACTTGAGGTGGAAGAGCCAATCTTGTCCTTTACAACAATTAAACATTATTGGAGAGCCATAATTATAATTGTACAAAGAAATGAAATCACCACTACCTAAAAATGAAACTACGATAATTTCATTTTAATTCCCAATTTTACTTCAGAGTCCTATGCAACCACTGAAAGAGCCGCATATGGTTCACAAGTCGAAATTTGCCAACCCTTGTTGTAGAGCAAGGGTGGGGAGCTGTCTGGCCTGCAGACCATTTAAGGCCTGAGAAGTTTAAAAAAAAACATTTTATTGGGGGCTCATACAACTCTTATCACAATCCATACATACATCAATTGTGTAAAGCACATTTGTATATTCATTGCCCTCATCATTCTCAAAACATTTGCTCTCCACTTAAGCCCTTGGCATCAGATTCTCATTTCTCCCCTCCCTCCCTGCTCCCCCTCCCTCATGAACCCTTGATAATTTATAAATTATTATTTTGTCATATCTTACCCTGTCCGACATCTCCCTCCCTTCACCCACTTTCCTGTTGTCCGTCCCCCAGGGAGGAGGTTATATGTAGAGCCCTGTTATCAGTTCCCAGGCCTGAGAAGTTTTTTTTCAGTTCAAGGACTGTTTGTTGGCCTTTAGGAGTGTTTTCCAGTCCAGTCTGTTGGAGCACCGTGCCCTGACCCCAAAGTCCACCTTCAGCATTCCCTGGGGACCTCGCCGCTCCATTCCCTTGCTGTTCTGTTGCACCCCTTAGTGTTTTGCCTCGGTGTGGTGGGATCAGATCTGGTGCAATTCCCACACTGTGTCTCCAGTGTTGACCCCTGTAGGGCTATGGGTCAGTGAGGGTCGTCATGCCTCATAGTGGGGCTGGCCATGTGGTCCTCTCTGCGGACTGGCTGCTCTAATTGGGATCATCGTCCTCAAGGTTTGGTGGGCTAGGATGAGAAGTTTTTAACACTAGTTAACATCACATATGTCACCAATGAGAAGCAGTTTTAGTCATCATATGAGTTAATTAAATGTTTGACCAGTATGGCCCTCAAATGATGTTAAAAATATCCAAATGGCCTGTGACAGATAAAAGGTTCCCCACCTCTGCTTTAGAGCATAAGTTCCAAAAGTATCTGTCCTACTGCCCGCTTTTCAGAAAAAAATTACTCAATGCACCTGGAAATTAAAAATATTATACTGTAGTCCATAGTCCAGGATAAAATATAGGCAACTTCTTTGGTAGCACTCCCGGGTCATGCCCCAACCCATAGGAGGTCAGTATCGTCCACTTTGGGAAACACTGCTCTACAATCTATGGTTAAGCACTCAGTTGCTAACTGGAAGGTTAGTAGTTCAAATCCATTCAGAAAAATGAGGAGCTGATACCAAGGGCCCAAGTAGAAAGAAAATGTTTTGAGAATGATGAGGGCAATAAATGTACAAATGTGCTTGACACAATTGATGTATGTCTGGATTGTGAAAAGAGTTGTACAAGCCCCCAATAAAATGATAAAAAAATAGAAATACCTTTCCATAGAAAAGGACATTATGCTTGATTTAGCCAACAAATTAGACTCTCAACAGGATGGACTCCAACAGAGCCATTGGGAGGATTGTGCAGAAGCAGGACGTGCTTCGTTCAGTTTTAGATTGGATTGCTTTGACTCAGAATCAACTTGATGGCACCTAAGAGCAGCATTAGCAGCAGCAGCAGCAGCACTAACTCGCTGGAGGACCCCTGGTGACCCTGTCGGGAGAGTGTTGGATTGCTAACCGTAAGGATGGTAATTCGAACCCACCAGGACTCTTCGGGAGAAAGATGAGGCTATCTGCTCCAACGTTGGACAGGCTCAGAGTTCCTACAGAGGGTCAGTGTGCGTCCGAGCGGACTCGATGGCAGAGTCAGAAACTCTGGATGTGCGGCACAAGGTCTGTTTTAACCAGCTTTCAAGCATCATGATTCTGATGTAGGCTAACGTTTGAGAACCACTGCTGGAAGAAACTTTCCATTTCTAGGACTTGATTAGGTTCAAGGCACCTCCTAGGCTTCCACAGGTTCTCTGGATCTGTTGATGAGATGCCGTCAATTAGTATGGCCCTTCTAGCAACAATTCCTTATGTGATTGATATATTATAGTTCTGGAATCTAGACATCTTGCTATAATCTCATTTTGGAGGGAGTTCTCTGCTGTATTCATCGACACGATTAAGTCCTGACTTTAGTAGAGGGTATGCAAGCAGTCCCACCCATTGTGTCCTTGGGGGAAACCACCCCTCCAGAAAAACCATTCCTCTGTGTATGATAGCCATCTTGGACACAGAGGTAAATTCCAGCACCATTGGAAGAAGAGCATGTTCAAGAGCATGTCTGAAGTGCTGGAGGCTGAAACCAGAGGCTCCAGAGACTGGTATGGAGACTATAGGACAGTGCAAAGGATTCAGGCTGAGAGCAGAGGTAAGGAAACCATGAGTCTCAACAGAGAAGCAGTGCCAAGGCTATGGCACTGTGAAGCAGAGGGACAGGTGGGCTTTCTGGTCCACAGAGGCAAAGGCCAAGGGACCATGTGGCTGAGAGGCTGAGGACCAGAGGCTGAGTTGGCTGCTGGTTGAGTTGGCTGCTGGTTGAGGAGAGGTGTTGGCTGCTGGTTGAGGAGAAGACCAGAGGATGAGTTGGCTGCTGCTTGAGGAGAGGACCAGAGGATGAGTTGGCTGCTGGTTGAGGAGAAGACCAGAGGGTGAGTTGGCTGCTGATTGAGTTGGCTGCTGGTTGAGGAGAGGACCAGAGGGTGAGTTGGCTGCTGGTTGAGTTGGCTGCTGGTTGAGGAGAGGACCAGAGGATGAGTTGGCTGCTGGTTGAGTTGGCTGCTGGTTGAGGAGAGGATCAGAGGATGAGTTGGCTGCTGGTTGAGGAGAGGACCAGAGGGTGAGTTGGCTGCTGGTTGAGGAGTGACTATCCTTATTGTTTACTGATCCTGACTTGTGATAGTTTATTGATTTTCCTAATAAACCCCTGCAAATGTGAATTTGTCTGTGTGTTCTGTGTGGCTGTTGCCAAGAATGATCATCCCTCACACAGATGTAGAGTGTGATGGAAGGTGCGGCTTGTGTCTGAAGAGGGAAAGAAGAAAGATGGAGGATGGACAGATAGTGGACCCCTGCCTCATGGCAATAGGAAAGCCAGAGGAGGACAGCGATGGCCTCCCCCAGGCTCTTTCCTCAGTGGTTCTCCTTGCACCCTCAGCCTCCCTGCTCTAGTGCTTCAGCCGGTCACCCTCTGTTGTACCACACTGACATAGACCTAACCTCCACACCCTAACTTTGTGTGAAAGGTATATTTAACTGAAGATCTGTAGAAACGTGATGATCAAACGCAAACTCATATCAACCCTCTAGTGTGGAGTAGTAGCTATTTAAATCACAGGCATGTGAGCAAGCCATTTATGAGACAATCCTGCTCTCTCTTTTTTCAGGGGCACCATCCTTGAGACTGTGCTTGAATCACCCACGTCTCGTTTCTTTCCTTCTCATTAACTCATTGGATCCTCTCTCTGTGTTCTTGATGGCGCATCGGGTCCCACTCTCAAGCTTGCATTCACAAACCAGCTGTTCCTGGAACCCCAATCCTGCCTTTTAATCAGATTTATTTTATGTGGGTAAAGACTTTAACTTTTCATACAAAATTCAGTCTTTGTTCTTGGTTCCTGAGAAATGATCTCTCAAATATTGGACCTTCCCTAGTGATTGCAATCACTTTAATATATATATTATAATATATATTATATATATAAAATCAAGAAGAGATCCAGATGACATGTAAGGGTTAATGCTAATGTGATATCATCCTGTGGGAACTGGTCAATCCAGAAAGACCCACTACATGTCATCTGCCCAACCTGAAGTCCCAGTAAAATCTCTGGGCACAGGAAGTGTATGGGCTTCCTATCAGGCGATAGACATTGACATCCTTGGCAGTGTAGCACTGCCCTTTATTCAGGGACATGAAATCTTCACATTTGGAATCCTTCTAGACCTTTTCCTATGTGTCTCTTCATTTAAACCGCTTTCTAATAAAACTCTAATCTAAATCTTAAAAATAGCGTCATCTACTGAGTTCTGTGAGCAGTTCGGATGACTAAGTGAACCTGGGGGAATAGTGTGTGCCATCAGGCCAGAAGCAAAGGAGGTGGTCCTGGGGGCCTCCAAGCTTGTATCGGTGTCTGAAGTCTTGGGCAGTCTTGGTCTTCTGGAGAATTGTGCCCTTTCACTTGAGATCTCATCAGCTCTACTGGGTCCAGATCAGAAGATGGAGAACCACGTTGCAATTGGAAATGAAGTCCCAGCTGGACCAATCAGCAGCGTTATTCTAAGCAGAGAAAAGACTGAGTTGTCAGGGAGTTCATTTTCCTCGGATCCACAGTCAACATACTGGAAGCAGCAGTTAGGAAATCAAACATGTAGTATACTGCGCAAATTTGCTGCAGCAGATCTTTGAAAAGTGTTAAAAAGTAAAGATGCCCCTGAAGACTGAGGTACATTTGCTCTAAGCCAATCACCTTATAGGCAGGTGAAAGCTGGGTAAGGAAGGTGAGTAAGGAAGATGAGAGAAGAATCGATGTCTTTGAATTCGGTGTTGGTGGAGAAGATGAAATAGATCATGGATTTCCAGACGAAAGAATGGATCTGTGTCAGAGGAAGCACAACCAGAATGTTGCTGAGAAGTGAAGATGGGGAGGCCTTGCTGAGGGATACTTTGGGCATGCTGTCAGGAGGGACCGGTCTCTGGAGTAGGACATCATGTTTGGTAGAGGGACAGGTAGAAGGAGAAAGCTCCTCAGTGAACGAGATGGACAGAGTGGCTACAATAGTGGTCTCAAGCATCAGAACCATTTCGAGGCTGGCTCAGAACTGACTAGTGTTTTCTTCTGTTGCACCTACATTGCTGTGAGTCGCAACCTCTTCGACAGCATTGCACAACAAGAGGAATATATCGGAATTGCATTCATCACTAACACTCGGTCAAAGAGCAGTTGTAGATCACACAACATGTTTGGGGGTCTCGCCTACATAAACTGAAGCCAAGTGGGTTGTCTAGGGCAGATTCAGCTTTCACAGGCCGGAAGAGCATTCAGCATCGCCACGGCGGCTCTGCTCCCTGTTTTGACCTGCCAATCGGTCCCACAGGAACTGGATCAAGAGAGTGCCAAGACAAACGCCTGGGAAATGAAGATCCCAATTAGTGGGTTGTTTTGTCGACGTTGCTTTGATTGCTTCTCTCTAATGTTTTATTTTTCTTAAAGAACTGGTCTTGCGGGAAGAACGAGCATCATGAAGACATAGCCTTTGCTTGTCAGCCTCCAAAATGATGAGCCCCGTCTCGTTCACTTTCAAGAGGGCGATAAGAGAAACACAGTCCTTCAAAATGCGCAAAGATGGGAGAAATTCTTTAAGGGAACAGCTGCTCTAAATGCCAAAGGACAACTTGAAGTTTGTATTAGACATCTCTAGAAAGAAAGCACCCTAATGAATAAATCAGCTTGGTAGTGAATTTGAATGTGTCCAAGATAAGGAAGTTTTTACTTTCCTTGACAAGGAAATAAAGACAATGAATAGATTATTAAATGTACTGCTGATGTGGCTTAACATCCATTTCGGCAGGTGCACTGTGCTCCAATATACATGATAATAGTTTAAATGTAAATAAGGCTAATGAATTTTAATATTCCTCTGAATCATGCATTCATACTTCCATTTGCATCGTGACTTATTTCTCATGTTCCTTTGTAAATATTGTAATGAAATAAACATAAGAGACGAGCACAAAAGAGTGCATACAATTAACTCTGTGGACAGCTCTCCAAAAAGGCAAATTGGAACCATATCACAGGATCACAGACTTCAGGGATGAAAGAGTCAAATAAGCAAACCAACTGATCCCCCCTCTTTATTTTTCCCCCTGGTGGGGGAATTATTCTGTTTAGGAGGTTTTCAAAAAAAAAACGTATATGCCTCAAGTGACCAGGTTTCTGAACTTACCTTCGATAGCGTGTTTGCTCGGCTTCCATCTGAAGTGTCTGTGGTTCGCGGGGATGTGGTGTAAGGTACGAAGGACGATTGAAGTATCTACCAAAGGCACCTTGGCCATGAACAATGTCAGAAGAGAGGTCAGCCTCAGGCTGGTGATAGAGGCCCTGGTGCTCTTCTGAAAAGTTTTGTCACAGAGGAGACTCACTTTCCCCAGAACCAGCTTTCACTTCTAATATTGCCAATTAAAGCAAGAAAAAAAGGCTAGTTCCCACCCCACTTCTCTGCTATTGTCTTGGCAAAGATAAAGATTTGTCAGGCAAGAGTGCTGCCTATATTTAAGGTAGTTCACACGGACTCTGTGAGGGCAGTGGTCATTCAGTGGTAGAGTCCTTACCGTCCGCATGAGAGACCTGGGTTTGATTCTTGGTCCATGCACCTCCTATGCAGCCGCCCCCTGTCTGCCACTGAAGACTAAGGTGTTGCTATGATCTGAGCAGACTTCAGCAGAGCTTGCAAACTCAGACAGAATGGAAACAAAACCTGGTGACGGATCTACTCTGCAAATCAGCCAATGAAAACCTGAGTCTGCTCGGCCTGGGGTTGCCAAGCAGGACAGCCTCAGGACAGCCAACAACAATAATGCTGTCTCTTTTTTCTCACCCCTTTCTTTACTCCGGTGCCACAGTGTGGAGCCTTGGTGGCATGGGGAGCTTCATGTTGGGGTGTTATTCGCAAGGTCAGGCGTTAGGAACCACCTGCTATACTGAGGGAGAAAGGTGAGGTTTTCTACTACTGTGAAGAGTTACAGTCTCTGCTGCCCACAGGAGTACTTCCCTGTTCTATAGGGTTGCTCTGAGTTGGAATTGGCTCAATGGCAGCGAGTATGAGTTCTGAGGGCGCCACTATCTTATTTCTCTTCATTGAAAATGGTGGAACTTTCTATCTACTTTTCTCTGAGTGCTCTTGTGCTTTTTCAGGCATCTGTGCTTGGGCACCTGAGTTAGTTAGTTTATTGTGCTAACCTGGCCGATAAACACATGTGGGCTTAATTGAAGGGCAGAGGTATAAATGGCTCAGTGAGCCTCACCTTTCTAGTTCTTTTGCTTTGTGATGGTCGCACCAGGGTGCAGCTGCCTTGCCAGTTCCCTGCTTCAGCTTTCAAGGCTGACTTCCCGCAAGACATCCCAAAGGAGAAGCCACATGGACCTACCCTGATGCATCCCTGGGTGCTGGAGCACCCGTGTGGAGACCCCTGGCAGCGCTGAGATGCTTATACATTCACTGACTCGGCTTTCCTCCTGCAGTCGGCAT
>NW_022103900.1:24961572-24968417 GCF_000313985.2 Echinops telfairi
CCTCTGCAAGGGGATCTGCAGTGGCCTACTAATGGGCTTTGGGTCTCCACTCCGCACTTCCCCCATCACTGGGCACTCTTAACTGCAAAACCTGAGATATCTGCAAATGGAATTGTGTCTCAGTCAACTGCGCACACCCAGGGAACGTCACAGGAAAGTGGAGTGGGATTCTGCTTTACATTTAGAAACTGACATTCACATTTGTGAACTCTTGAATGGCTCTGAACAGCTTTTGCTGGAGGACCTAGGAGGGGATGCTATGCTTCTGATCTGCCATTCCTGTGTCAGGCACTGGCCTGAAAGAACACTTGCGCAAAAGGACCACGCTGATCTCCATTCTCTGGCTTGCTAAGAGCACAGAAGAACAGGGCTACTGGAATTGCGTGGCTCACTTACAGTCTGACAGAGTTATGGATTACATGATTTTTTTCCCTTGTGACATAATGTGGGCTGAGAAGTAAGATTCAGTTTCACAACTGACTTTCAGGTGTGGTAAGAAAGAGGTAATGTTTCTGCTCAAGGTGGTTGCAGGTGAAGTCAGGTCTTGGGTTTTAATCACTAACAGCAGACTCCTCCAAAGCTCATGGCACCATTTGGGGCATTTTCCTGAAAATGGAACCTCTAAACTTCCTGTGATTCTATAAATGACCTCATATCTTTGAATAACGAGCTCTCTCTCCCTTTCTTTTCTTAAATTAGCCAGAAGGGATTCTATTTTTTCCCATGGAAAATTCTGATTAATTGACAATTTTCAATGAGTAGTGATGACAATAGTACTGTGGTTCGTTTGAGGCTGTGGACTTCAGAGCAAGAACTCAGTGAGGCCTTTAGATAGTGGCCAGCCATCGAAGGAAACTTAAAATTATACAACTATTTTTTAGATTGATCCTTATGAAAAATGCATACTGAAATGTCAGATACATAAAATTGAATAAAGTAGAACCACCCTCTAGGATCCCTAGTGGTGTAGTGGGTTTTGCATGGGGCAACTGACCGAAAGGTCAGCTGTTGGAAACCACAGCTGCTCCATGGGAGATAGATGAGGCCTTCTATTCCTGTAAACAGATACTGTTTCAGAAATACGCAGGGGCAGGCCTACCGTTTTCGTGCGAGCCCCTGACTTGCACATGTGCTAGACTCCTTGGTCCATGTTTCAAGACCGGTCGGGTGGGGTGGCTTTCGTGAGAGCCCCTGACTTGAGCCTACCCTTTCCTATAGGACTGCAATGTGTCGGAATCTACTCAGTGGCAATGATTTTTTTTTTTTTTTGTAGCACCACCTGGGGACAACTCCTAAGATCTCTAGAGAGTCTGAACACAGCTTAAAATCTGCTGATAGAGTTCGACTGCATCATTCTTTGCATCAGGACAAGGATCGAGAACACCAGGTACGTGGTATTTTCGGAAAATTCTCTTACATGGTCAGACTTCTCTTTCATCTTCTCTTCTTCCTCCTTTTCTCAAAAATGTCCTTTACTAAAGAAAGATAAAAAACAGGCCAATGAGCAACCTTTCTCCCAAATACACATGCCTAAAGAGACTTTTGCACTGTATTTGATTTTCCAGATAGAACAGTGTGTTGTAGAAAACAAAAAGAAAAGCACAGTGGAATATAGCAGATCTAGGTTCTTGAGCCAATTCCTTACTCTGTCTGTGTCTCAGTTGTCTTATTCCTAAAAGGGATGGTTAGACAATCTAGTCTATAGGGGCCTCTGAGCTCACTGGGTAACAAATGGCTTTCTACCGTCATCTGTGGGTCATAGAGCAGAAGTGGAAGTAAATGATTTTATTTGATGTCTGCCTAGATCCTTAAAAGCAAATTGGTAACAATCAGCAGAGGGAGCTAGAATCAGGAGAGTAGGCTGAAAATGAAATGAAGTGAGAATTTCCAGGGGGAAATTCACACAGATTAAAAGAAGGTCAAAAAGAGTTCAGTTAGGATTAGCTGAAGGAAAAAAATATGGGAGAAAGTAGAGATCAGTAAATTGTGATAAAAGTAATAATAACATTAAAAATAGGGAGGACTTAAAAGATACGATTAGCAGCTGTCACTACTTCAATTGACAAAGCGGGTTAATTGCCCGTGTAATCTTAGTGTATAATTCCTACCTAGTATCCTTCACTCATGAGAATCATAAATAAATTGCATATGTTACTTCTGGTAGGCAGTTGAGGAAGTGAATCCAAACCATGGCTTTGACTTAGAAGGAAAGACAATGCTTAACAGCTTGACATGTGTGCACCTATGAAAGAGCTCTTCCTGTTTGCAGGTTCCTACAGACCTGGAACTGCAGATGAGGCTCTTCTGGGACTTTTCATTATATAGATGCAAGTTAGGCCCAGAGAGCTGAGAACTGATGGGGCCCAAGACAGGCTCTCTGGAATGCTGTCATCATTGAGACATATACGAGAGGGTACCCCCACCCCCAAAACCAACCAACCAACCAACCAACCAACCAACCAACCAACCAACCAACCAACCAACCAACCAACCAACCAACCAGTAAAAGCTCTGCTGGGCAGTGCTTTCCTAGTACGCATTTTCCCCTGCTATGTGAGCATCAAGCAACTCCCTCTGAGTTAGTGCCCTCTCAGTTAGTGCACCTAGGAAGGTTCTCTCTGCTCACAGTGAGTTTTTTCTTAAAAGCAGTTTTACTCAAAGCTCATTTTTTGTGATGGCCAATTTAAGAGAACAGCGTGCAGCTGTGAAATTTTGTTTCCTGTTCAGGAAAAATGCGGCAGAAACTCTTGTGATGTTGAAGGCAGTTTACAAGGACAGCACTATGGGACAAACTCAAAATGTCTGAGTGGTTTTCTTGTTTCAAAATGACAAACCTTATTCTGGACATCCCTCAACTTCCCGAAAAGATGAAAAGTTGATTTGTAGTGCATTTGGAGTTTGTTCCACCGGATCAGACTGTTAATCAAGTTTTCTATTCAGAGATTCTGAAAAGATAGAGTAACAGTATGACAAAAAAGGCATGAAACTGCTTCTGCCACCATGACAATGCACCTGCTCACGCAGCCATCTCAGTGCGTCAATTTTTGTAAAGAAAACAAAAACAAAACAGCATGCCTTTCTTGCACCACACACTTTACTCACTCGACCTCGCTCCATGCAACGTTTTTGTTTTGTTTCCGAGAATCAAGAGGGACACGAAAGGACAGCAATTTGAGGACATGGAAGAGGTGAAGAAAAAAAATGAGGGAGGTACTGTCAGCCATCCAAAGAGATGATTTTGAAAAATGTTTCCAAGAATGGAATTGCAGATTTAAAAAATGTATTTTGTGTAATGGAGAGTACTTTGAAGGTGATAAGGTTGTTTTGTAAGAAAAAAAAAATTAAAAACATAGCTTTGGAAAAAGTTCTGGATTTTTTTGGGTGCCCCCTTTTATATCAGGTGAGTCACTATAATACCTGTTGCTTTGCAGCAACTAACCAACTGTCATACAAATCTCTCTCAATTTAAAAATAAACAACAAAAAAAACCCCTTCTTCCTTAAATACACGTTCTGTCATCCATCTGTCAGTTTGTCCTGTGGTGGTGAATTTCATGCTGCTAAGATGT
Source organism: Echinops telfairi (assembly GCF_000313985.2). Classification (NCBI taxonomy): domain Eukaryota; kingdom Metazoa; phylum Chordata; class Mammalia; order Afrosoricida; family Tenrecidae; genus Echinops; species Echinops telfairi. The sequence goes on from NW_022103900.1 coordinate 24,965,141, forward strand.
TGGGAGCGATCCCAATCTCAAATCCAGCAGGGCTACCCAGGGTGGAGAGATTTGAGCCGTTTCCAAACGAAGACAGACTAGAAGAAAGCTCTGGAGATTTTACTTCTGGAAAGTAGCCAGTGAAAGGCTTATAGATCACAACAGAACATGGTGTCTCACTGGCTTTCGACAAGTCATCAGGAGGGGTCAGTCGCTGGAGGAGGACGTCGGGTTGTGGCATAGAAACCCAACAAGGACCAGGGAGACCCTTGGTTAATGGATTGATCCAATAGCTGCAACAATGACCTCAAGGATGCTGGTGCTTGTGACGATAACCCAGGACTGGGCAGCTTTTTGTTCTATTGTATATTAGCTCACCGTGATTTAGAGCAAATGATATGGTAGCTATATTTTTCTATAAGCACATGTCCCGTTGTCTCCCCTTTGAAAAATGTAATCCTTGATCCTGTATTTCATCAGTGTGGTCTTCAGACGTATTTTGATTACTGTGGAGTAGAGGCAAAGCCTAATCAAATGACTGAAATACATTTCCTTAACTCACTCTTTACTTTTGTTCATCGTTCCCTGGCACTTGACAGAAGTCAACAACAGGGTGAGGGCAGAAGCCCTCTTCATTCTTTCAAAGCTCGGCTGTTTCTTTAAAACAGTCCTGCAAACACCAGCCAAGGAACGCTGTCCTTCTCTTGCATTACAAGCGGTATGATTTTCCCCTTCATACATCTTTGGATTTTTAAAGATTTAGTGGTGGGAAACCAGTTTGGTCAGATTCAAGCACTTGGGTTGGATTTAAGCACTTGCAGCCAGTGAGAACAGCCTGCCTAACACCACCCATTAGCAGTTCCTTTGTGCTGACCATCTAGACCATCTCGGGCTGGATTTCATTTCACTGTATTCTAGGGTCCAGCCTTACTGGGCTGTAATCCTACGAGAGTGTACCTGGATTACACTTAATGATCTGTTGGAAGTCTTAAAGGAATAGAAAGGGTTATTAAAAGAAAGGGATTTTCCTTGGTTTTAGCTCTGGTTTGGATTCTGACTTCAGCTGTGGAAATCAAAGCTTATTTATTAGGATAATAAATGATAATTATTGTTAACATTTCTGTGCTTTTCTAGGATGGCTTACTTCTGACACATTTTAAAGTTGATTCCACGCCCCCCCCCCCACCTCAGTTACCCTTTTGAGTAGCAAAAGAAAGGTCTTAGAAGTCCTTGAAACTTTACTGCTTACAAAAATAGTTATTTATGGAAATAAAACTGTGATGAATGTGGACAGAATAAAAGGGAGTCTTGCCCTTATATGTCATAAGTTCTATTATAAAACGGACCACCCACCATCAGGGATCTCTCAAAGGTAGTCTGTCCAATGACGAGTGGGATTTGATTTAGAACCTCTAAAGTTTATTTACTTGACCCTGTGTACTTGTACTAGGCAGCCGTTTCCTAAGGTGGACCTTCTGATAATTCCACATGCTTTTATTTTGTTTTATTAAAATGAAATATTTCCATTTTAAGCCATCGGCATCTCTTTGATGCTTTTTGAAAAGCCTTTCAAGAATATTTCTCTGCCTTAACGTGAGGTTGCATCGTCAATAACAATTGATCTTTGTCCATTTATAGTCTGTTCTGTTGGATCTTAAGGTCTATGATACGTAATTGTGGTGATTTCAAAAAGGCATGAATTGATGTTGGAGGGAGGGAGGGAACGGTGACAGCCCATCACTTGTCTCACAGTGAGCCTACAGAGCTGCCCAACACTTGTAGCTCAATATAGTTTTAAAAAGTATTGTGGAAGGATATATATTAAATAAATAGATAATGGTTGATATGTCAAATACATATATGAGGATGTATACATACATATACAGACACATATATAACAATTAATTGACTGACATGTCAAACACTCATATATACCCACACATACATACATATGTATAAAAGTATTGGACATGTCAACCTTTTTTACTTGCACAATTCAGTGACATTAATTATATTCAATATAATTATATACAATAGTCACTATATTATAAAACTATCCCCACTATTTGTTTTCAATTTTTTATCACCCTTAACAGAAAAGCAGTGTTTCTGAAGTAAAACTTCTACTTTTCCCTTCCCCATAGCCCCTGGAAGCCTTTAATAAACTTTTGTCTCTATGCACTTGCCCATTACAGGTATTTCCTGCTGGTGGGATCATACAGTACTTGTCCCCTTGAGTCTGGTAGTCTAACTCAGCATGTTTTCAAAATTCATCTGTGTTGTAGCATGGATCAGAGCTCTAATTATTTTCATGGCTAAGTAACATTCATCTCTCTCTCTTTGTTGTTTTTATAGTCATCTGTTGATGGGTATTTGGGTCATTTCTTTCCCTTTGTGAATTGTGCTCCAATGAACAGTGCTTTACACATGTCTGCTTGGATATCTAGGTCATGTGGTAAACCTAGGCTTAACTGTTGGAGGAACCACAGCACTGTTTTCCACACCAGCTGTGCCATGTTCCAACTCAAGTAAACCATAGATTGATAGAGTTTAAAGACTTGTATGAAAATATTCATACTATCTTGTGTGTGTGTGTGTGAGAGAGAGAGAGAGAGAATTGTTAGTCATTGAGAGAGAGGCTACAACTTTAATGATGTGACAGTTTGCCCAGGAAACATTTGACTTTTGATGGAAACACGCTTGGAAGAGAGTCAGGAAGTATCAAACATAATTCTGTATTAGTAAATTTAGAAATTTATAAAAATCTGGGAATACATACCTTTGAATTTCAGAGTTATTATGTGCACATTCTAAAGAAATCTAGAGATTCTACAGGAGTAAACAAAGGGTGACTTACCTATGCTATGAACCAGAAGCAGTGGGGGCAAATAGAAGTTGTTTTTAACTTGTGTGAAATAGTGGACTTAATCGTACATTTGTTTATGCTGGCTATGATTGATAATATAAAACTCAGGTATTTGTAATATTTTCTTTCATAAACTCTACATTACTCCCTGTTTTATCTATAAAGAAATTTCCATTTGAGCGTTCATAGAAACAGTTACGCCACCTTTTATTCCTCCAAACAAATTTACCTCATGTATCTTTTTTCATAAAGCTACATGCTACTTTTGAGACATTTTTAGATTCATTCATTCATACATACTGCTCAGGTTATAATGCACATGCTATTTTTTGGCTACACTGGTTATCTACCCTGGAAGGGGGAATACATCAAAGACAGTAGCTCCTGAGGCCTGGCAGCGAAAAGAAGAGCAAGGTCATGACACCCCGCCCC
>NW_022103900.1:24968517-24979873 GCF_000313985.2 Echinops telfairi
CCCGCCCCCACTTCTTTCTGGTCTGAGGGATGATGTTCACGGGTGCTGCTGGCCTACCTGATTCCAGGACAAGCATGCACATCAAACCTGAGAGAGAAGAGCACTTCCACCATGACACCACAAAGAACCGACTCAGTTTGTCCAGCACAAAAATCTGTTACAACACAAATAATTTCTTCTACAACGTAGATATGGGAAGCCCAACTGTGAAATTCTATTCTTAGCATGTTGATTTGATCTTAAATTAACTAGACATGTAGGTCAGTCAGAAGCCAGCAGGATGGCTCACAAATGCATGTGGAGTATTTACTACTAGACGCATATTATAAGTGGAAAGCAGGAAGGATTTAAAAAGTAATGGAAATGTAAACAAAAGCCTTAGAAAATCCATTTTTTTCCTGGTGTTAATTTGGTTATTTATTCAGTTTTTAGGTTTTAATGTTCTCTTGGACAACTGATTTATTACAAACAGAACCCATCTTGATTATTAGTGGTCGCTTTAAAAAAAAATCATTTTATTGGGGGCTCGTACAACTCATCACAATCCATACACTCATCCATTGTGTCGAGCACATTTGTAAATTTGCCGCCATCATCATTCTCAAAACATTTGCTTTCTACTTGATATCAGCTCCTCATTTCCCTCTACCCTCCCTGCTCCCCACTCCCTCATGAACCATTGATAATTTATAAATTACTATTTTGCCATATCTTACACTGTCTGACATCTCCCTTAACTCACTTTTCTGTTGTCCGTCCCCCAGTGAGGAGGTTATATGTAGATCCTTGTAATCAGTTCCCCCTTTCTACCCCACCTTCCCTCCACCCTCCCAGTATCACCACTCTCACCACTGGTCCTAAAGGGATCATCTGTCCTGGATTCCCTGTGTTTCCAGTACCTATCTGTACTAGTGTACATCCTCTAGTCTAGCCAGATTTGTAAGGTAGAATTGGGATCATGACAGTGGGTGGGGGAGAGGGTGGAGGAAGCATTTAAGAACTAGAGGAAAGTTGTATGTTTCATCATTGCTACCCTGCACCCTGACTGGCTCATTTCCTCCCCGAGACCCTTCTGTAAGGAAATGTCCAGTTGCCTACAGATAGACTTTGGGTCTCCACCCTGCACTCCCCCTCATTTACAATGATATGATTTTTTTGTTCTTTGATGCCTGATACCTAATCCCTTCGACACCTTGTGGTCACACAGGCTGGTGTACTTCTTCCATGTGGGCTTTGTTGCTTCTCAGCTAGATGGCTGCTTGCTAATCTTCAAGCCTTTAAGACCCCAGATGCTATATCTTTTGATAGATGGGCACCATCAGCTTTCTTCACCACATTTGCTTATACACCCATTTGTCTTTAGTGACCATATCGGGAAGGTGGGCACCCACTGATAAGGTTTTTTTGTTCTTTGATGGGGTGGTTGCATTTCAAGCAGCTAGAGAATAAGAGTTTGTCTCATCAGCAAGTAGATAACCTTTAAGTGTATCAATTAACTACTTGATATACTTGTTTTTGTCATCGACTGTACCCTTGACAAGGTGGATTGACACATTAGCTGCAACAAGGAGCTCAAACAGAAGTACAACCGTGAGGATGGCGCAAGACCCCACAGTGGTTCGTTCTGAGCACATCACTGTGGCTCGGAACCCACTCAAAGGAACCTGACAGCAACGTTTGAGTATCTGAATCCTCACTCCACCTTTTCATGAGTTCTCAAAAAAAGTTACACTTTAAAAATGTATTATTTTCCTTTTTTTTCTCTGCCAGGATATAAAATGGTAAAAAGACAGGATTTTCTACTCCCATAAAGATTTGCAGTCTTAGAAACTCACAAGGGCAGTTCTATGCTGTCCTATAAGATCACTAGGACTTGACATTGACTCAATTGCAGGGAACTACCACCACAGGACAAAATACTGTGTTTGCATCATTATTTCAGTGGAGTACAGAGGCCAATACAAATGCACAGAGCCAAAATTCAAGAAAATTCCAAGACACAGCACTCATATTGATAAGAAAGAGTGGAAGGATTATGGGTGATTTTTTTTTTTAGGTTTGCATGTTTTTAAATTTTGCCTGTTTCTATCTATATTCCATATAGATGAATAGACATATTAAAAATAAGCATTCTGCTCTGGCGATGATGGAAAGTGGGTATCAAGCCACTCATCTCACAAAGAACAGACATAAAATTAGAAAAAGTAAACAAATAGCTGTTTTGAGTCATAAGCAAGCAAAAACTCGAAGGGCCATGGTTAAAAAGAGGGCACTGAAGCGGTCACAAATTCTTCTGCTCTTTCCCTTGTGTGGTTTTCTGCTGCTTTGTAAGCAGGGATTAAAGGCTGAGTGGCTGTGGTCGCCCAGAGATAAATGTTGGAGCAGGGAGCTCTTCAAGGTAGCAGGCCCATGGTAAAGCCTAAGCTTTAGGCTTGGAAGACTACATTGCAGGACAGAAGACAACCTAGGGGTGGACCAGCCATCTCAAAGACTGACATCTACTCTCAAAGCATCTTGACTCCTTATTGGATTGACTTTTGGTTTAACTGCGTCCTGGGTGTAAATTAAATCCTCTTGGGAGAAAGTTAATAAATCCAGTTCCAACTGATAGCAACCATAAGAGAACGAAAGTCTGCCTTTGTTTTGTCAATTATTTTTATAGGAGTGGTCTCATACAATACTTGCCCTTTTGTGATTGGCAAATTTCCCTCCCTCCCTCACTGCCATTGAGTTGATTCTGGTTCAGAGTGATCCAATAGGATGGAGTAGAACTGCTCCTTTGAGCTTCGGAGGCTGTAAATCTTTGTCATTGTTGTAATTAGGTGCCACGGAGTTGGCTCTGACCCGTAGCCCTCCTGTGCACAGCAGAAGAAACGCTGCATAGTCCTATGCCACCCTCCCAATGGTTTCCATGCCTGAGCTCATTGATGCAACCGCTGTGTCAATCCAACTTGCCGAGGGCCTTCCTCTTTTTCACTGCCCTCCATGCTACCAAACATGACGCCCTTCTCCAGGCACTGGTTTCTTGACAATATGCTCAAAGTACATAAGACGCAGTCTTGCCAACCTTGCCTCTAAGGAGCACTCTGGTCTTACTTCTTCCAATACAGATCGGTTTGTCCTTAGAACAGTCCCTAGGACTTTCAATCTTCTTCTCCAGCACCACAATTGAAATGCATCTACTCTTCTACTGCCTTCCTTATTCAATGGCCAACTCTCACATGCATATGATGCCATATGGAGTACACCATGGCTTGGGGCAAGTGCACCTTCCTCCTCAACGTGACACTCTTCCTCTTCAGGGCTCTAAAGAGGTCTTGTGCAGCAGATTTACCTAACGCAATACATCTTTTAATCTCTTGACTGCTGCTTCCATGAGTATTGATTGTGGATCCAAGAAGCTGGATTATATGAATAAGAGTGTGGCATCAGGATTGGAGGGAGGCTTATGAACAACTTGCGGTATGTAAATCTCTATAAGAGCAGAAAGCCTCCTTGTTCTTCCTCGGAGTAGCTGGTGGATTTGAACTGCACACCTTGCTTTCAGCAGTCCAATATGCAACCCATTCAACACCCAGGCTCCTGAGACGGTTTTAGGATCCTTCAAAGAGGATAACTTGTTATGGTTGTTTTTTTTCTCTTTTTTAATGGTAGCCTCATGCCTTTGTGAGTCTCTATTGTTTCCATTCTTGTGAGCTCATCCATGTACCAAATTTCAACATTTCACTTATGATAATTCTAGGTAGGTTGTGAAAAAACCTCCCAAACTCACTTCTTTAAGTGCTTTCCACTCCCTGTAACTTTCTATCCTAAGTGATCTATCAATTCCATTTTACTGTTTATCAAGCTTGCTTCTTACAATTTGGGAAGGCAGTGCAATCTTTCAGAAACAGACAACTCTAGACTGGAAGTTTTATTTCGAAGTCTATTTTATTTCCTCTGAATGATCTTGGACAAAGGTGAAATAAGCCATGAAGGCAATTTCCTACTGAGCTCAAATTAGCTTTAGAATCTCCTTGGCTTTGCTTCAAAGTAGCTAATATCAAATGTTTAGGGTTGCCATATAAGTTAAAATTTATTTTCCATTCAATATATTATCTCCAAAAGTGCTTCTGGTTCTAGAATTCTACAATTGTACCTAATAGTATGTTTTTAGCAGCTATTTATTACAGCTGCGGAATGGTGAGCACCAGGAAGGAATGATTCAACTATAGTTACTGAATCGTTTCTTGAATCCAAAATCAGGTCCACATAGTCACATTTTTTTTTTCTGTTCTCAGTAATATATTTGATCAGGCTAACTTTGTCATAATGTGCACCCATTGTCAAGTTAGTCAAAAGACCCGATTCAGATTTTAAAATTTCGTGTCTTTTGCGGTATTGGACACAACCCAAAGCCAACCACCCTATCCCTCAAAGTGGCACCTCATCATGCTCTACCAGCCATGGACACTTGTCTGCTGTCTGCAGCCAGGATCTGCTGTCTCCAATTGATTTACACTGTGTTCTTGGAACAATTCATCTGAATGCTGTAAGTGTCAGAAACCTGGCTCCCCCTGCATTGAGCATCAGTAATAATTTTAAAAGACTAGAGAAGAGCCGGGGAAAGGCTTTGTTCCACCTGGAAGACAAGTCTTTTTATTGAACGATGTTTTCATGCATTTGCTTATTATTTTATGCAATTGTTTATAACAAATGTGTAAGGTGGACAGGCGATACAGTCAAACTCACTACACTGTAGTTGACTACCAGTTTTAAACCTTCCAGCATAAATAGTTTCCGAGAATGTCATGTCCATCATCTGCTCTGTACTAATTGGTCAAAGATGCAGGAGCTTAAATGAGCCATAAGATTATACTGGCGTTTCTACTCAACCTAGATTCTCAATGAATTGGTAAATTGTGGCTGGCAAATACATAGGAGGGCTAAATAGAACCATTAGGCTCTAATCTACCTTTTAGTGTACATTGATCAAATACATATATTTTATTATTTTTTAATCACTTTATTAGGGCTCATACAACTCTTATCACAATCCATATATACATCAATTGTGCAAAGCACATTTGTATATTCATTGCCCTTATCATTCTCAAAACATTTGCTCTCCACTTAAGCCCCTGGCATCAGCTCCTCATTTTTCCCTCTCCCTACTCCCTCCCACACGAACCCGTGAAAAAATTTATATTATTATTTTGTCATATCTTACACTGTCCGATGTTTCCCTTCACCCACTTTTCTGTTGTCCATCCCCCAGGGAGGAGGTTATATGTAGATCCTTGTAATCGGTTCCCCCTTTCCACCCCTCCCTCCCTCCACCTTCCCAGTATCGTCATTCTCACCGCTGGTCCTGAAGGGGTCATCTGCCCTGGATTCCCTGTGTTTCCAGATCCTATCTGTACCAGTGTTCATCCTCTGGTCTAGCCAGATTTGTAAGGTAGAACTGGATCATGATAGTGGTGGTGGTGGTGGTGGTGGTGGTGGGGGAAGCATTTAGGAGCTAGAGGAAAGTTGTATGTTTCATAGTTGCTACATTGTGCCCCAACTGGCTCATCTCCTCCCCAAGACCCTTCTGTAAGGGGATGTCCAATTGCCTATAGATGGGCTTTGGGTTTCCACTCTGCACTCCCCCTTATTCACAATTATATGACTTTTTGTTCTGATGATGCTCGATACCTGATCCCTTTGACACCTCGTGATCGCACAAGCTGGTGTGCTTCTTTCATGTGGGCTTTGTTGCTTCTGAGCTAGATGGCTGCTTGTTTACCTTCAAGCCTTTAAGACCCTAGATGCTATATTTTTTGATAGTCTGGCACCATCAGCTTTCTTCACCACATTTGCTTATGCACCCACTTTGTCTTCAGTGATCATGTCGGCAAGATGAGCAGCATGAAATGCCAGTTTAATAGAACAAAGTATTCTTGAATTGAGGAAGTACTTGAGTGGAGGCCCATACATTGATCCTTTTTAAAGAAATGAAAGCTGTAGTATTTATTTCCAGGCTGTATCAGAAGATAGGAAATTCTTCAGAAGACAAAAAGTTTCTGTAGCTATGGAGTTAGAATTTCCCCCAGAACACTTCATATTCTGAATGAATGCAAAGTACATCAACAAGGTTGAATGATCAGCATACCATAAGACATTTTACATAAAAACATTTCTGTGTAAAAATGATGTGCCTTTTGAATTGCGAAGATTACAGACATCTAAAAGAAGACAGATAAATCCAGCACTGAAATCCACTTGTTTCTAGACTATTTTAGTCTTCCCAAGGTTTTAAATGCAAACATGCATCATTATCTGTAAAGGATTCCAGCTATTCCTGGAGTTGTAGATTGGCTATATTTTGAAGGAGTGAGTCAGGAGGAAGGAGATCTGCTTCGCCACATCTGGGCATGTAATCAGGCTTATTGTTCCATTTGAGGGAAGAGGAGGAGGCTGGTGCAGGTGTACATAAAGCATCTTTACCTACTTTCACCCCTGTGGGGAGCAGCATCTTATTACCATCTCAAGAGGACCTGATTTTGAATGCACTGCCCCTCCCAAGCATGACATTTGGAACAGTTAGGCTCATACCTTGATGGCTTCATGAGCTTATTCGTGAAGTTTACTTGGGAGAATTTTGACTTCTACGTAGGAACTCTATTTCTCAGCAGACCTGTGAAAGATCCAAGTGTTGAAGATGTGAACACCAAGAGACAGCAAATATCAACTAACAATCAAAGACCTACCACAAAATGCTTAAGCTTATTTTTTAATTTGATATGGGTAGTAACTTCAATAGAAGTTTTTTGTATTTTTTTTTTAACGAAAGATCTTCTAGAACAAAAACACTTAAGAAACATTTAACTGTCAATATCTAGCATTCTTGGTTCTTTTGCACCACTCTCCACTTCTGCCCTTCCCTCAATAATTTTGACAAATGGATAAGTGGGATATAGCTTTTAAAAGAACTTTATTCAATAAAACATTCTCAGTTGCTGTTCTTGTTGGAGAACTAAGGTATGATCTATGATTTATCTTGGCACTGTTATCCAAATCCCTGTGAAAACAAACTGTTAACAATTTCCCCAGTTGAGATTTAAAATAAATCGATTAGCTTCAAAATAGCATTTATCTCCTGTTCATTCATTCAATAAATGTTTAGTGAGAGCACAGTAGGTTTCAAGTACTCCTGTAGGTGCTGGGAAGATAGCAGTGAACAGAAGCAACAGACATTCTTGCCTAATGGAGGTGTGTGTGTGTGTGTGTGTGTGTGTGTGTGTGTGTGTCTGAAGAGTGAGAAGATAGATGCGAAGGGGTGTGTTTAACTGAGTTGCCTAGAGAAACAAAACCAGTGACACTCATATATGTATTAGAAGGAGTTTTATATCAAGAAGTCATTTATATCAGGAAGGCAATCCAGCCCAGTTCAACTTAAATCTATGGGTCCACTGCTACCTGGAGCCTTCTCCAGACTCTTGTAGTTGCAGGCTGATGATGATGAAGAATGGGGAAATGGGAAGCAGCAAAATCACATAGGGTGGTGGTTGTAGACACATAGGGTGGTGGTTGTAGATCTGCGTGGATCCAAGGTCAGCGGAAACATGGCAGGGTGGCTCCCAGTGTTGGTGTCCCAAGTGAGGCTGCCCTGGGGGTGGGAACACACAAAGTCCCAGGAAGGATGAAGGTGAAGAACAAGAGAAAAGACTTGTCCGTAGGATCTCTTTTATAAAAAGGCCATACCTCCCTGAGGTAGCATCACACCATGACTTGATTGATAGGTTGGATTTCACACCTCTACTTTCATGCAAGCTGAAGTTGACATAATACCATAGGAAGGGAGACAAATAGCACACAAAATATAGCAATGGCTTACATAGCATAGGGGGTTCTATACAAACTGTGAGGGCATACACTTGTACAACTGCGTGGGTTTTTTTTTTTGAAAGCAATGAATACAAATAGTTAAGAGCAATTGGTACATTTTAGAATGAGAAAAAAATCCACATTTCTAAATGCTAAGAAATGCGATAGGCATCATCAAGTGCAGAAAAATTTACCATCATAATCCTTATTAACTGTCTTACCTCTTCATTTTTTTCTACTGCTGTTTTGCCTTCATGCTTTTCATTCCTCTCATATGACAATGAATTTATAATAAAATCAAACAGGACTCACTGGCACGGAGTCTGTTCTGACTCACTGGCTCTGTGGGTTTCTGAGGCTGTTCTTCTTGATGGGAGTAGATAGCCTCATCTTTCTCCTGTGACCAACTGGTGGCTTTGAACTACTGTCGTTGAGGCTAGAAGCCTAATGAATAACCACTACGACACCAGGACACCCTCATTTTATAATAGAGGGAACAAATGATAATCCAGTCTGCTAGCATGGGGGATAGAAATGTGTATTTTATCATGAATAGTTTTTTTTCCCAGCTTGCTATTAGTAATGCCAACGTCCTCTATAATTTTTCTTGCATGATATTTCTGGCCCAGTGGTAACCCCAGGAGAATTCCCGTCCTTTGATGCAGCTGGGTATGTTTTCTAAAGATCATCAGCTAGATTCTTGCACAGAACCCTCTGTTTCCTGTTTGTCTGTTTCTGAGAATGCCGTGGCCGTGAAGACTGGTTCAAGTGGCCTCTAAGCATGGAGTAGAACATGTCACTCAGACCATTCTCTTTGGGGTTAAAGGTGAGTTCTTTTACCAAGGTCAACTATCTCTTTGGGTTGACTGTGTATGGAGCTAGTGCTGGCACAGAAGGTGACCCCAGGTGAGGGGCATTCCATTCTTCCAGTGAGTGGCTGTGACTGCAGCTACTCCTTGCTCCTTGCTCTGAGCTCCTCTGAGGAGAAGGAGCGTGGAACACGGGAGAGAACTTGAAGTTTAAACTTCATTACCTTCTCTACAAATCTACCTGTCTTAGAAGGTGAAAAGTATAATGGAGCAGGACAGGGAGAGTGTGTGAGGGTTTGGAACCACAGTATTAAAAGGGGCATCAGACAGGGTCTTACTGACCGATGTGAGCCAGCGGTGAAGGAAGGAGCCAGGCACAAAGATGAAATGAGAGAAAAATTCCAAGTGTCAGGGCCCAAAGGGGCAGGTAATTTCGTTCTCTATGGACAGCACAGAGACCCTCAGAGCAGAGAGGGATAACGCAGGGGGAGAGAGGCAGGAGACTCGAGGGAGGCCGAGGGCTAGCAGGTGGTTTGGAAACGTCAGTGTGAGAAAAGTGAGCCAGAGCTGCCAGTGGAAGGAACCCACAGAGTAAGGTGGAGAGTCAAAGCCCTGCTCTGGTCATTTGTAAGAGCCAGAGATAAGGCCGAGTCTGTGGTTTCCCCCTAAATGGAATTTCCTGAAATAATCTGGAAAGTATCAATATTTTGTTCCCCAAATTTGATAGAAATGCCAATATCTGGAGCACGCATTTCCCCCCACCAAATTGTTTTATTCAAGTTTTCGTTGTCTGACTGGATTGGCTTTAATATCTTCCCTTATTTACAAGACTGGTCTGACAGAAATTCCAATCCAGGAGCAGACGTCCTTAGACAAATCTAATTCTTCATCTTGCTTCACACTGACTGCTAATATTTGCCCAGTATCTTTGGTACAGCGTCACTCACTGAGCTATTTAGCTTGTCAGTTTTCTCACAAAGCCCCGTGAAAGTGTCTACGGCTACAAAATAGCCACACAAACTACCCTAACGCTTGGTGTCATCTATGCAAATAGCGCCCTCTTTTTTTGCACCACTTCTCATTTACAGACAAAATTGCTTTGGGAGATTTCAGACATACTTTAAATGTCTGTAGAATTGACTAGGTTTTATCATTACCTGTTCTCCCCAAGAGGCAGATTAGAGACACAATTGTTTTGTGACCAGCCAAATGCCCATGCAAAGTGATGACTGATATCTTGAGTTGTCTACTTTTCCATCCGATACTGTCTTGGAGCAGCACAGTGTTTACTGTACGGAGTGAAGTCATTCAAAGATGGCATGGGACATGCTCACCAGGAGTCATAACTTTCAGTCATTCACAGCCAAGTTCAAATTTAATTCAAGCTGGCAGAAGTGGGAAGCCATAGCACTTGATTGAATTCTAATGGGAAAGAAGGATTAGCTGTCAGCCCACGAAAGTCAATTGGATGTCACAGGAGCGTGGAGGGAGAGACGAATGTATTGTTGGGGCAGCTTGAAGGAGACTTGCTTAGCAGGTTTCAGATGTTTACTTGCAAGGTACATTTTTTGGGTTTACTCAGTTAAAATATTGGTTAACTGGCTATTACTGTACTGTGTTATGGAAGATATAAAAGACTATAAGACATGGATATTGTCCATAGAGTGATTTTAGAACAAAAAAGATACCATATAATTATTTGACTCACCAAGTACGTTTTGAGCACATGCTGTTAGGCACTATACAAATATTCAGGAGACATTACTTTATAGGCATACCTGCTGGCTTTTCCTGTGTCAATTGTTTACAGGCTCAGAAAGGTCCTAACCAAATAACAAGTCAGCACTAGAACTTCGGGTGCTTAGGTGTCTGAATTCCAGAATCATGCTTTTTAATAACACAGGCAAGAACATTTGGGGTATGCACACAGGAGCAAAAACCCCACAACGATACCTATGTCCTGGTCTGAAAATGAGCGGTTTTTGAGCAGACAAAATAACTCCACACCCAAGGGAAGTCATTGTGGTTGGATATGGCAGATTCAATTCCAATTCCTGGTGACCACAAGCGTGTGAGAGCAGACCCCTCCTCCACAGGGTTGTCAGTGGCTGAGTTTCACAATGAGACTCTCAGATCTGTCTTCTGAGGCCCTCTGAGGGGACTCAAACCTCCAACATGTCAGTTGGCATGGAGTGCTTCCATAGGTGCACACACAGGGAGGCCATGGGCTGACAGAGGCTGTGTTGTGACAACATCATGTGTGCCAGGGGACATTGTAAACCGTGTAGAGAGAGGAAGTGTTGCATAAATAAAGAGGGCCATGACTTTTATTTTCTTTAGAGTTTTTACAACATGAGTCCCTCCACCCACTGGTATTTTCAGCCTTTAAACATAGTCTCTGGCTTTTATATCCAGATTGCGGCTAAGTTGACTCTCTTTAACTAGGAAGAGATCAATCTGAATTTTTCTTTCATGTACACATATCCACATACCCTTTATTAATCATTACTCAAAGACATTTCTTGTGAACATCTTGGCTCTTGGCAGAGCTGGCAGACCAAACCAAGCCAAACCAAACCAAACCAAACCAAACCAAGCCAAGCCAAGACAAACCAAGTCAAACCAAACCAAACCAAACCAAACCAAACCAAACCAAACCAAACCAAACCAAACCAAACCAAACCAAACCAAACCAAACC
>NW_022103900.1:24979973-25028156 GCF_000313985.2 Echinops telfairi
ACCAAACCAAACCAAACCAAACCAAACCAAACCAAACCAAACCAAACCAAACCAAACCAAACCAAACCAAACCAAACCAAACCAAACCAAACCAAACTCACTGCTGCCTAGAGGACTCCACATTATTGACACCCTACCGGACAGGGTGGAACTGCGCTAGGAAGTTCCCGAGCTTGTCAATCTTTATGGAAGCCGGCTGCCTTGTCTTTCTCCTCAGGAGCGGCGGGTGGGCTGAGACTTTTGTTAGCAACCTTCCTGTCAGGAGCGGAGTGCTTTCGCCACTGCACCACCAGAGTTCCCAGCCCCTCAGATTTCAGCAAAGTATTGCGAAGTTGAGCTGCCTGCTACCAATAGCAGGTCTCTTGCTTGGCGGCATTGATGTAAATAGAGAGCCATGCACCGGTAAATTTTTAGTATTCATGAGTGGAGGCAAAAAGAACATGCATGTCACTGTGGATTTGCTGATAGGTGAGGAACATGCACAGCCTCCTTGTTTAATCCACTCTGCCAACGGAGCTTTGAATGCCAGCGGTACTGGAAAAGAAAGGATTGTCTATGGAGAGCGGTGGCAGGCCCCTATTAGAGTAGGAAAACCTACTGCCCGGATCAGCTCGCAGTCCTGTGTTTAGCTGGTGGGAGAGAGAAAATAACCATTTGTCTCTCTACTTCCTTGTTTGGGCCTTATCCTTATTTGACTTCGTATAAAAGCCTTTCTGGTTTGCTTATTTAAAAAGAAGGCATCAGGTTTTTCCTCATTGCCAAAATAATATCTGCAGTCTGTAGTAAAACAAAAACATCTTTAGCTGGCTAAGGGCCAACTCTAACTTTTCTTTATCTGACCATCCTAAACTCCTGTCACTTTCTTTTCTTTGATTTCTGTTCCCTCCAAATTCCCCCCCACAACAAATCTATTAATTAAAAAACAAAAAAGAAACAAACAGAAAAAACCCCCAAAGCATCAAAGTAGAAATCAAGGCGATGGGATTTACCCTTTGTCCCACTATTGAACTAAAATCACTGAACACGCACACACTCGCTGTTTGCTTCTGCAGTTTTGGCTTGCTAGCTTGCTCGGCAGAGTTGGATCATACTGCATTTTCATTCAACAGAACATGTTTTTCCTCTTTTTGGCAAAAGCTCTTCATTTTAAATGATGATGTTCCATTGAGAAGAGTCATTTCTTTAACAATTCTGCTCTTACTATGCTGTGTTTTCCATTTATTTATGGAAGACAATCCATTTCTAAAGCCCAACATTGGTGTGTGATGTTGTTTCTCTTATTTAGTGTTTCCTTGAGCTAGTTTCCCCCCCACCATTTTAAAGACCCTTGATGCCAGTAATTTCCCCCAAATATTTTATCGATTGGCATTGCCATCACTAATGTACAAGAGTGTTCATTTGAAATTTGACCTTGAGGCAGACATCAATCTGCCAATTCTTCTGAGCGCCCTCAGAAGGGGACTGAGTCTATTCCTGCTCTCATTGATTTGGATTTGCTTTCCTGGCTTCCCCCCAGCTCCCCCATTTTCCCTGCTTTGCACTTTACTCTTGGTGACTTTGGACTCCCCCCCTAGACCTCTCCAACTGGCCCTGTCTCAGGACAACCCCCCCCCCCACCCATATCATTTAGCCTTGGTGGTCAGTTTGAATTGGTTGCTTGCTGAGATTTCCCCACTCTTCTTCCTCCTATGTATTGGTTTTAACAATTACAAAATGGGTCAGTGGCAAATAGTGTTAAAACAAAACAACCCCCCCCCCAAAAAAAAAAAACCAAAACAACCCAAGCAAACAAAAAACAAAATTCAATCCAGGTTGTGTTCTGAGAAGCATGCAAATATTTGGGGATTATAAGGATTCTGGGCTTTATCTCAAACGTCCACCTGCCACGAAGTGGGGCATGAATACATTCTGTAGACTAGTAGAGAACAGTGGCTTCAGTAAAGACTAGTGGCAATAGCTGAATGTTTACATCTCTGTAACCTGCAAAGAGGAAGTACACAAGCAATACATTTGCAAAATGTTTTGATTGCACAAAAGGGAACTCTGATCAGATAGTTTCCATTGGTCTCCATAGTGGGAAGGACATTTCCAAACCTTTGGGAATCATCAACAGTGCCTTTTAATTAATGAATTGGTTTTGTGGTGCACCCAGAACAGCTGTTTTCTCATGAATCTTAGTTATTTATTGGTACATACCAGGATTCATGGAAAAACATCCAGAGAAATAATGTGGATATGTTTAGATGAAACCCAAAGTAAAATCTTAAAGGAGTAGAAGTCGAAATCTATTGGCACAAGGGTTCTGGAGCTTAACTGGTTTTATTCTCTGCCATCAGTGGATGGTTGTAGACATGTTCTCCCAGTAATTCATTTGTTTTAGTCTCTTTAGGGTGTCTTCAAAATAAAAGGTCCAATCATAACAGTGACTGCTAAGGGAATCTGCTGGGCCAGTTAAATTCAAGACAGACAAGCTCAGAAGTTTATGATGACTGCTTTTGGGATTGAGGGAGAAAGACCTGGCTTTCTATTCCTGTAAAACCGTATAGTCTTGGAAACTCACAGGGGGCAGGTCTACCTTCTCCTATAGGGTCGTCATGAATTAGCATTGACTCGAAGTGACTTTGGTTTGGTTTGGGTTTGGGAAGGAGCAATCCTAAAAGACTTTCTTGAAAGACACAGGATGATCACTGGGGCTTACTAGGATGAAGTTTTAAGAAAATAGAAAGCTTCATTGGTGAGCAAAAGGCCAGGAACATGCTGAGGTATTTTCTTTTGTCAGGATGAGTTTTATGTGGTCACTGTAAGGAATTATCAAATCCAGCAGAGATGTCGAGTGCCATAGGAAGAACGATTGGTGTCAGAGTAGATAAAGAAAGTGGGTAGAGGCCTGTCTGACCACTGTCTTGTATGGTAATCGGGAAGCCAGAAGAGGTTACATGTGTTTTCACACATATATACAAATACTCCCCAATAATTGACTGTCAGGACATTGCACATTGACTACAATATGAAAAAAATCTACTATCCACCTACTTTGTGCATTAATAGGAGAGCAGGGTAGTAATTACTGACGACGTGTGAGGAGACAGTGATGCTGTCTGTGATGGTAGTGTTTTATGTCAACTTGGTTGAGGGGACCGTAATACTCCATGGTTTGGACGTTATATGATAACATTTGGAAGTTATATGATATTGTAATTTGACAAATGATGAGGTAGTCACCCTCTTTTTTGTGATCTTATGTGGTCATCATCCATTTTTGCATGATGCCATTTTTCATATGGCAGTTTGGCCTTTGGTATCTTATCCTGTCAACAAGTGGGGAAAGGGTGTATTTATTGAAAAGGCTCTTTGCCATTTTCAAATCAACACATATGGAGAGTTGTCATGAACGACTTAAAAGACTCATAATAAGATTTGCTACCTAAGATTGTTCAAAATGTAAGCTTGAACAAAAGCTTGTATGTTATAGACTTGTATAAAGAAAAAGACAAACTCCCAAGTATTCACATTGTTGAAGTTACATGGAAAATCTATTGACACTTGTGAAAATTTTAAGTTTATACAAGATACATAAATTAAAGGGCTATATGAAAGTTTTTGCTGTAAAATGTAAGGGATTATAACAATGAAAAAGCAATGCATTTCCAATATATACCACTTTCCCCTTCATATAACTCAGTTTTTTCAAAAAAAAATTCATGCATGGCCGCTGTGCATCATTTTCAATGTTAAAGTTTTTGATATGAGTTCCTATCTAGAAAAAGGACAGTTTTGGTCTGTTGTATCTAGAGAATGCATGTATCTAGAGAATGTGTCATATCTAGAGAATGTGTCTTATCTAGAGAATGTGTTGTATCTAGAGAATGTGTTGTATCTAGAGAATGTGTCGTATCTAGAAAATGTCGTATCCAGAGAATGTGTCGTATCTAGAGAATGCATGGTGTGTTTGGTTGGGTTCTTGAGAGAAGCAAAACCAGCGATGCTTGTATGTGTTGTAACAGAAAGATACCTATATCAAGAAATGGCTTTTATAGTCAGAGAAATAGGTCGAGTTTGGTTTGGGTCAAGTTGCTCCTGATTTATGGGAAGAATGCAGGATAACTGAGATAGTTAGTTTTTTTGTGCCAACCTGGCTGATAAATACCTTGGGATTAATTGAAGGGCGGAGAGATAAATGGTTCAGTGACCTTTGCCCTTCTGGTTCTTTGGTCTCTTGCTTTCTGATGGTTGGACCAGTGTGCAGCTGCCTTAGCTGGCAAGGCTCACTTCCTGCGAGACATCCCTGAGGAGAAGCCACATGGACCTACCCAGATGCAGCCCTGGGTGCTGGAGCAGCTGTGTGGAAACCCCTGCCAGCGCTGAGATGCTTACACGTTCATTGATTGGGTTTTTCTCCTACAGTCGGTGTCATAGTGTATGTTTTGTGAGATGGAGGAGGACTTTGTGGATTGGTGTTGGACATACAGGTTAATGGCTTAATGGTGGACTTGTGGGTTTGGACAGCACTGGGTTGGGATATTTTCTTGACGTGCACTTACCCTTTATATAAAACTCTCTCTTATACATGAGTTTCTGTGGATTTGCGTCTCTAAAGTACCCAGACTAACACAATGACAAAGCAGAGACAGAGAGAGGCCCAGGCTGGCAGATGCAGAGGACTATGAATCTGAAGTCAGAGGAGTGAATCCACTGTCAGTAGTTCCTAATGGCTCCTGGGATGGGTGTGTGATGCAACAGGCAGGAGAGAGGGAGGAACCAGATGGGAGATTCAGCTCCAGCAGAAGGTGAAAGACCAAAGAAGATTGGACTCTGCTCAGCCTCTCTCTCTTATATAAAAGGAGGTGACACCACGTTGTGGCCCATTTGATAGGTTGGGCTCTGCCCCTACCCTGACTCAGGAGTTTCCAGTTGACACAATCTAAGCATCACACATGACTTTAAAGTGAGAAAATGTGGTACTGCTGTAATTTCAATCAGTTGTTTTTTAACCACAAAAGCATCTCAAAGTCAGACCTCAAATTGTAGGTTTACCTTTAGCAACTTCATAGTGTAGGTTTACCTATAGCAACCTCATAGTGTAGGTTTACTTATAGCAAATCTCAAATTGTAGGTTTACTTATAGCAACCTCATAGTATAGGTTTACCTATAGAAAACCTCAAATAGTAGGTTTACCTATAGCAACCTCATAGTGTAGGTTTACCTATAGCAACCTCATAGTGTAGGTTTACCTTTAACAACCTCACATTGTAGGTTTACCTATAGCAGAGACTTTGTAATTGCAGTTCGCTAAGTAACATACAAGGCATTGGAGATATTACATGGAAATATTTTCTTCATGTCACGGAAATGAAAGTTCAAAAACTACAAATTCATCAGCTATGCTGCACGATGAGAATATTAAAGACAAAACTTAGTAACCACAGCAAAGCATTCCACTAGACAGAATGAAATTGGTTTTTCCAAATGTTTTCATATTTATGTTGTGTTATTAAATGAACATACATTTGATGTTTGCAAGCTGTCTTGCAGACACAGGTGCTAGTCCGTGTTAAATAAGATAATTGAGATGGT
Organism: Echinops telfairi; assembly: GCF_000313985.2. Classification (NCBI taxonomy): domain Eukaryota; kingdom Metazoa; phylum Chordata; class Mammalia; order Afrosoricida; family Tenrecidae; genus Echinops; species Echinops telfairi. The sequence goes on from NW_022103900.1 coordinate 24,985,549, forward strand.
TAAATAATTATGAGATAGCATATATATTGGAAATATAAGCATTATACAGTCCTCCTAAGTCTAATGGCATGCTTCATTTAGAGTACAATTTTCTGCATAGATGGAGAGGGATAGTAATATAAAAATTTTTCACATGCACATAATCTAAAGGGATTTTTAATTGATTTTGGAATATATTATATGATTTTCCTCATATTTTGATTGCAAATATATACCCATGATTGTATTCTTTTAATGTCACTATTAAAATTTTAATTTAATTCAGAGAGCATTCACCAATTGATGGGGGTTGGTTTTAATAATTTTTCTCAATGGACTTTGTTCCTACATATTAGCTTTTCAAAACATATCAGGCACACTGCTTCCGGAGTAGTCTTTGTTTATTTTTATCAAATGAAAGAGAAGGACCTCTGTATCAGACACACCTTGATGCAATGGTAGCTTTATCAACTAACCACCTGCTACAAGCTCCAACTCTGACTCTTGGCCCCCTCCGTGTGTCGAGTAGAACGGTGGTCCATGGGATTGTCAGTGGCTGATGTTTCAAAAATGGATCACCAGGTCTTCATAAGCGCCTCCAGGTAGATTCGGATTTCCCACTTCTTGATTAGCAGCCAAGTATGTGGATTGTTTGCACCTCCCAGGAGCAATCATCTACCAATTACTAGTTGTAAAGCTCTGGGCAAGCTTTAAAACACGGTTGTTGTTTTTTTAAGCATCAGTCTTTTCACAAGAAAATGGCAATGATGATGCACGTGTTTTCTGGGTTCTTGTGTATCTAGAAAGAGTGCTCAGCACCTGCAGTTGTGATTAGGAGATGCTTGACAAGTGTCAGTTTACTTTCCTCCCCCCTTCCTCCTGTTTAACTTGTTTTTCCAAATTCCATGGATCTTCTTAGACCCAGTGCAAAGCCAAATATTTTACAAATATTTCCGTGAATAATAAATTTTATAATCTTACCATTTAAAATCAAATGATATATACACTAGCAACTAGTATGTTGTTAGGTGTCGCCATTGAGTTGAATTCACACATTAGTGGCCCCTGTGATGGAGTGAAACTGTCCCTTAGGATTTTCTAGGCTGTAATTCTTTTTCTTAAAAACAAAACAAGCAAAAACCAAAACAAAAAATGGTTGTTGTTGAGAATATACACAGCAGTACACACATTGTTTCAACAATTTCTACACATATAATCTATTGATATCGATTATAGCCCTTGAGTTATGCAGTCATTCTCACCCATCCCCCCTCATTAGTATAAGCTCACGGTTCCCTAAGATTTTTTTTCGAATCTTTTAAGTTGCTGTTGTTGCTTGGATCCCATATGGGCTGTTCTTAAAAGAGCATAGTGCTCAGGGCACAAATGTTTTACTAGTTAGCTGAACTATTGTTTGGTTTTAAGACCAGGTCAGGGGATAATTTTAGTTTAATTTTTAAAGATTACCTCCAGGCAATAATTTCAGTGATTCATCCACCTTTCATGGCTCCTGAAAGTTTATATTCTATGGGAATTTGAAATTATCTTCTACCTTTTCTCTCTTTTGATCAGGCTTCTTTGGTGAGTTCATCAGTAGGTAGCGAGGCATCATCTAGTTGTTCTGGTCTCATGGCAAAGGCCTGGAGGTCATAGAGGCAATTAGCCACACATTCCAAACAAAAAACCCCGAAACCCCAAACCAAACCACTGCCATTGAATCGATTCCAACACAGTAACCCTACATGGTATTCTTCAGCCAGCCCAGGGTAGGGCACTCTCTCTTAGGGGATTGCCTGGGTGTGTCCTCCATGGAAGTCACTGTCTTGGGGTTCTATCTAACATAATGTATGTGTCCCAGTCATAGCCTGTTCCTGCTCCTGTAGTTCCACATGCAACTGTGAAGTATTGATCTGATATCAATCAAGAATTTGTGCCAGTTCATTTGTTCCAGGCCTGTTTAGTGAGTGTCCTGATTGTTAATCTTTGGACACCATTTGACCTCATGCTAAAAGCTATGACCTCGTGTATGGATTGGGATAACAGTTGTATGAGCCCCTAATAAAATGTTAAAAAAAATAAATAAAAAATAAAAGCTATGACATCATGCTCATAGACTTTTGGCCTCCCTCATCTAAATGATGTGTCTGTGCTTTTGACCCTTTTAAGATTTAATGAATGTTCTCATTAAATGATATTTAATATTGGGGTCTCTTTTGTACCATAAAACAGCTTCCTGGACTACATATGCGTATTTTTGCAAGAGATTGGAGGCTTTGGAGAGTACCTGGTAACCTGATGTCAACTGATTTCAGAAAGTTAGACATGATTCTAATCAGTTATGTTGAAAGTAGCCAATTATCTTCTGTTTTCCCCTTCTTTCCCCTACGAACTTCATTGTAAGCAGCCAGATTGAGCCAATTGTTTTTTAGAAACAAAATGTCCTTTCTGTATGTACATAAGAAAAACTGCTCAAACTTGGTATGATTTTGATTTCTTTTGAATATTTTCTTTTTAACATTCATTACTATAGGTCTTTAAAGTTCATCAATCATCCAAAAGAAAACATTTCATTTTTCTTAAGCTGCATTTCATGAAAAAAACCTTAAGTGATTTATTGTAGATGATTGACTTGCTTACCATTATCTGCTTCGTTCTTCTCAGGGAAGAGTTAGACTCCCTGGGCCCGTTCATTGGCTATGTGACTTGCTTCATCTAATAAAACGTGAAATGATAGAGTCTTATTTTGGCAGAACTTTATGTACAATTTGTGCTCAACTACTTGAGTTTTCCCCTACCATGGGACTGGTATTATTCTCCGCTGTGGTTGCTCCTTCTGTGTGGGTGCCAGTGAAGATGATGGGGTAGATTCCTCTTCAAGCCACGAGGAATCAATGGGACAAGTAGAGAATATACCACTGTGCTTTTGATCAACTTCTTTTAGGGCACAGAGTAGACCCCAAATCTCAAATATAATTTAAGGAGAATATTTATTAAGTCTTAAACAGGACAATGGCAAAGAAAGTTCAGCTGGATCATGGAGACTATTAGCAAAAGGTCATAATGGAGTTCAAGGGTTTGCTGAGATTTGAAAAGAATGTGAGAGGGCAAAAGAAACTCTCACAAAGGCATGATTGGGGGGCATATCAGTACATTGCAGTCACAGGTGGGACTACAGAAGGTGGAACGGGCACATAATTAGGGCATGTACGCTATGTTAGAAGAGTTTACAAGATTGGTCCAGTGATTTCTAACCACAGCAGGCAGCTCTGCGACCTCAGTAAGGCAGTCTCCATCAAAGACACACCCAGGCAACCCCTAAGGGAGACTGCCCTTCCCTGGGCAGGCTAGGGAGGGTGGAGGTAATTACAGAGACTATTCACATCCCTGGTAAAAGGTCAGAAAGAATTCAATGGAGTCTTAATCCAGGTGGGGACTGAAAATAGATTTTGGGCTTTCACTATCATCTATAGTCTTCTGCAAAGCAAGTGCTCAGAATTTAAGTTCTAATACAGGTTTTGGAAGCATTTATTATCACAACCATCGATCTTGAGTGATATAATTACTATTCTCAAATGTTTTTGGAATTGTTTTTCTTTTTACCTAAGTATCATACCTTCTCTCCTATTTGACCCGCCCCCCACAAACCCTAAGAAAGAGTGAAGAGATAAGGTGAAAAAGGGGTGAAAGGAAAAAGAAAGTCCCATTCTGCCACATTCAGACTATAATGTAGAAAAAAATAAAAGACTATAATGTCACCAGCTGCTTAATTTACTTTCTAATTTCCAAAATATACTTGACATTTTACTTGAGCATTTATAATCCTATGTAAGCAAAATGTTAAGTGAGATGATTATAGCAGAAGTACCCCCCAATGAATCTATTTAAATCTGACTTATTGCTAGAAATATCTTTGTAGGCACAATGACCAGAACAATATACTTAGTAAGAAAAACAATACTATTTCTTTTTAAAAATTGGCATATAATACATATATCATACAAGTCAATAGTTCAGTCATATTAAGAGGTGTTGTGCAATCATTTCTACAATCAATTTTAGGATGTTTCCTTCTTTCTCATACTTGTGGTTAGGTCCCATTTCCTCTGAATCTTCCCTGCATGTCCCTAGGCAATTATTAATCAGGTTATTAACTCTATAGGTTTACCTATCCAGGATTTTATATATTGAAGAAATATACAAACCAAAAACAAGAGACAAAACAAACAAAAGCAACCTAGCAACAATGGTAAAATAAAACAAAGAAAAACCTCAATTGAAAAGAAAACATAAAATAATAAAAATACTATTTCTGAATTGTGTTTTTATTTACATGTGTGACCCTAAAATTTATGGGTTGATTGACAAAAAGACCTTATCTTTGATACTCCATCAGCATAAATGGCCCCACCAGTCTTTACTGCATGAAACCAGTTGTCCTGGAGTTGATCTGACTCCGGGCAACCTCCTGTGTTTCAGAGTGAAACTGAGCTCTCCAGGGCTTTCAGTGGCTGCGCGCTCTTAGAGAAGTAGTTTTCCAGGCCTTTCTGTGGAGCCGCCTCTGAGTGCTAAACTTTTTGTCCAAGGATCAAGTATTTGTATCATTCAGGGACTCCCAGTAAGTGAAGTTTCCCATTATTTCACAAATCAATTTGAACGTTGTTAAGTTGCACATTTCAGACCCGGAATCTCTGTTCATCAGTACGAGTGTATCCACTTCAGAGATTTGGCTTTATGGCTCTTGGCCTTTACCACCCCTGCTCTCTGACTCCCTAAAGGTTTGTTAGCTTTTTAAGCACAAACAGTGGGGATGGAAGGATGTTGAGACTTCGCATTTTGTTGCTCTCTTAAAACTTAGAAACACTTTCTGTACATTCACACCGATTATATGTCGTCAACCATTTCTTCTCAAGAAGCAGACTAATTTCTCACCAAAAATGATTTAGAAACCATATATAAACAAACTGCTGAGCTGGTTTGAAAGTAGTTGGGTTGATGATTTGTTCTGGGTCATCCATTCATGTAGAAGTTACAGGGTAATGGTTTGATAAGCTACGATTAGTCTGTTTACCACTCCATTTATAATAGCCAGGACAGTACTTGAACTGCAGTAGGATGTTAAAAAACTTGGTAGAGAATAGAGTCACAATGCACTCCCTGGACTAAGTACCAAGCAAAAATTAATCACTGGGCCATTTACAAGAAGCAAAATGGAAACTCAAGCATATTTTACTTATTAACATGAGTTAATAGTTAATATCTGTAGGAGTTAGTAATCTTCATCTAACCAAGATGAACCAGCTTAGCATTCAATGATCAGCTTTCTTGAAACAAAAGAAAAATTAAAGGTGATCAACCAAACCAAAGAGCAAAATATTTATTCACCAGACAAAGTGGTGCATAAGCAAATGTGGTGAAGAAAGCTGATGGTGCCTGGCTATCAAAAGATATAGCATGGGGTCTTAAAGATTTAGATAAACAAGCAGCCATCTAGCTGAGAAACAACAAAGCCCACATGGAAGAAGCACACCAGTCTGTGTGATCAGGAGGTGTCAATGAGATCAGGTATCAGGCATCAAAGACCCAGAACAAAAAAACACACCACCATATCATTGTGAATGAGGGGAAGTGCAGAGTGAAGACCCAAAGCCCATCTGTAGACAATTGGACATCCACTCACAGAAGGGTCACAAGGAAGAGACGAGCCAGCCAGGGTGCAGTATTGCACTGAGGAAGCACACAACTCTTCTCTAGTTCTTCAATACTTCCTTCCCCTGACTATCATGACCCCGATTCTACCTTACTAATCCAGTTGGATGGGACCATGTACACTGGTACAGATAAGAGCTGGAATCCAGGACAGATAAATCCCTCAGGACCAATAATGAGAGTATTGATAGCAGGAGGGTATAAAGGGTAAGGTATGGGGAACCGATACCTTATAATCCCATTCCAGGGGTATGGACAACAGAAAAGTAGGTGAAGGGAGACATCAGTCTGTGTAAGACATGAAAAAATAATAATAATTTATAAATTCTCAAGGGTTAATGAGGGAGGGAGGGGAAAAATGCGGAGCTGATACCAAGGGCTCAAGTGGAAAGAAAATGTTTTGAGAATGATGATGGCAACATATGTACAAATGTGCTTGACACAACTGACGTATGTATAGATTGTGATAAGAGCTGTAGGAGCTTTAAAAATTTTATTCACCTGAACTAGGTGGGGTATTGTAATGGGCTTAGCTTGAGCCCCTTCATCATTTTTATTTGAGGGGTTCCCTCTGCTAGGAGAACCGTTTCTAATTCAATAGGCCCTATTAACTTGTTGTTTTTTTTTTGGGGGGGTGGGCAAAGGACTCAATAAATATTTACTGAGTATATAAATAAAAAAAGGTTCCAGTATCTCTGACACAGGTTTCTAGGTACCATCATTCAGACAGTTGATACTCTTCTTAAGAGAGATGTACACATTTTCTCTTTCCACATATAAGGACTTTTAACTTTATAAGATGCATCTATGAAATAAAGGGACTTACTTTAAAAATAATTGTATCAGTGCATCCAAAAAAGGTTTGACCTTCAGATTTCTCATTCCAGGAAGTTCAATGGGGTTATCATTGCTCAAAGCACTTTTTAAATCCACTTCTTTCCCAGCAGGTAATAGCTCTGTAGGGCTGGTGGGTTTGTATTACAAGTATTACCAGGTATTGGCTGCTGGGACTGGATGAGATGAGTGTGGAACCTGCAGTGCACCTTCTGTTCTTCCAACTTTTACCCTAAGGCAGAAGTAGTTAGTAGACACAGTCATTGCTAATGAATTTAATTTCTCCCAGTCGCTAGTTGACTTTCTAATGGTAAAACAAAGAATCAAGTATCATCAAAAACAAGCAAGCATATGTATTGAGTCTCTTAAATTTCCCTGGTAACATCATCCTGTTTTTATGTCTTGGGTTGACATAGATGCTGGGGAAGCCACTGGTTCCAATAATAATCAAGTCTGTCAAATATATTGCTAGAATAATCCAGTGAATTACTACTGCAGGGCACAAATGGTGTGTCAGAGTGTTGAAGGAGTTAACACTTGGCTGTTTTCTTGGTGATCCCGAGGGTATTAACTATTACACAGGCAGTAAATTAGGCACCGTGGAGAAAATGGTTTATTTTATTTTTAATCATTTTATTGGGGGCTCATACAACTCTTATCATAATCCATACACACATCAATTGTGTCAAGCACTTTTGTACATTCCTTGCCTTCATCATTCTCAAAACATTTGCTCTCCATTTAAGCCCCTGGCATCAGCTCCTCATTTTCCCCCCTCCCTCCCCGCTCTCCCCTCCCTTATGAACCCTCGATAATTTATAAATTATTATTTTGTCATTTCTTGCACTGTTCGACATCTCCCTTCACCAACTTTTCTGTTGTTCGTCCCCTAGGGAGGAGGTTATTTGTAGACCCTTTTAATTGGTTCCCCATTTTCTCCCCACCTTCCCTCCACCCTCCCAGTATTGCCATTCTTGCCACTGGTCCTGAAGGGATCATCCGCCTTGGATTCCCTGTGTTTCCAGTTCCCATCTGTACTGGGCACATCCTCTGGTCTAGCCAGATTTGTAAGGTAGAATTAGGATCATGATGGTGGGGCGGGGGAGGAAGCATTTAGGAACTAGAGAAAATGATGTATGTTTCATTGTTGCTACACTGTACCCTGATTGGCTCGTCATCTCCCTGTGACCCTTCTGTAAGGGGATGTCCAATTGCCTACAGATGAGCTTTGGGTCTCCACTCCACACTTCCCCTCATACACAATGATATGATTTTTTTGTTCTGATGATGCCTGATACCTGATCCCTTTGAAATCTCGTGATCGCACAGGCTGGGTGCTTCTTCCATGTGGGCTTTGTTGCTTCTCAGCTAGATGGCTGCAGCCTTTAAGACTGCAGACACTATGTCTTTTGATAGCTGGGCACCATCAGCTTTCTTCACCACATTTTCTTATGCACCCACTTTGTCTTCAGCGATTGTGTTGGAAAGGTGAGCATCATGGAATGCCAGAAATGGGTTTATTTGTAACAGAAACTGCTGTAGTAGTTAAAAAAAAGATTTAGACTATTTACTTCATCTTTCATTAGAGATGTGCATCAGAAAGTCGTGGTGTAGAGGTTAAAAGCACGTACCCTGGAGTCCCATTACCTGGATTCAAATGCAGATTTGCAGGTGATATACCTTAAGCAGGAGCCCAAGTGGCATAGTGTTACACACTGGGTTGCTACCAGCAAGGTCAATAGTTCGAACACGTCACCCTCTTTGATGGAGAAAGATGAGGCTTTCTGCTTCTATGAAGAATTACAGCTTTAGAAACCTGAAGGGGTAGTTCTACCTGCCCCATGGGGCCACCATGAGTCAGAGTTGATTTGGCGCTGGTGAATTTGGTGTGCCTTTTGGAGACCTTGAGCAAATAGCATTTTGTCTTTAGCTCAGTTTTCTAATCTAAAAATGGGGTTAGTGATAGTGTCTGCTCGATCGGGACTTAAATAAAACAACAGAAATCAAATACTCAGTACGATGCCTCATCTACACGAAGTTCTCAATAAACATTAGCTTTTCTCATGACAAGAATGGTGCAATCAAGAGCAATCTATCTGAATAAATTGGCGGAACACTTCCTCTGTATTCTTAGGTAATGCTGTCAATTCTTTTATGATAATTCTCTTAAGTGTGGGAACATTATTCCATACAAATGTATTCTGGTACCTTTCAGCATGACCTGAGGAGAAGTTGATCCAATTCTAGAGAAAAAATGGGTGTGGGAGGATTGATATAAATAAGGGCACTTTTAGACTGACTGTTTCCCTGTAATATGAGCGGGTTACTCTCCCCCCACTCCCTCTCTCCCACCAAACCAGGAAAATGCTCCACTGAGCAGAGCTTTTGTAGCTCGCCTTTTTCATGCTGGACGAGCATGGAGCAACTTGCTCTTCCTGCACCCAGTGGTGTACCCTGGGAATGTTCTCTCTGGTCACAGTGAATTTTTTTCGTAAAAGCAATTTCACTTGAACCTCATTTTTTTTTGTGTGATGGCTGATTTAAGAGAACAGTGTGAGGCTGTGAAATGTGTTTCCTGTTTGGGAAAAATGCCGCAGAAACTGTTGTGATGTTGCACACAGCTTACAAGGACAATGCTATGGGAAAAACTGAAGTGTACAAGTGGTTTTCTAATTTCAAAAAAGGTGAAATGATGACAAAACTTGTTCTGGAAGTCTGTTGACAAAATCCGTGCACTTGTGCTTGAAGATGGTCGACAGACTATTGAAGAGATGGGGAAGTTATCTGGACTACCTGGGAGCTCAGTTCAGCAAATTTCAATGGCAGTTTTGGGAATGAGAAGGGTCGCTGAGAAATTTGTGTCCCGGGTTCTGACTGACCAGCAAAAAGAGCCATACCTTGCTTTGAAAGGACGGCTCTGTAGAGATCCAGACTATTCCCCTGCCCCCCTTCCACCAAGGTCATTACTGGTGACAAGACATGGTGTTATTCTTATGACTCCCAAAACAAACATCCATCAAGCCAGTGGAAGATGCCATCGTCAACCCCCCCCCCCCCAAAAAAAAAAGCTTGTCAAGTGAAATCAAAGATCAAGATGATGGTCATTTGTTTTTTTGATGTGAGGGGAATAGTGCATTTGGAGTTTGTTCCACCAGGTCAGACTGTTAATCAAGCTTTCTATTGAGAGGTTCTGAAAAGATTAGGTAACACTGTGGGACAAGAAAGGTCTAGTTTGTGGCAGATGGGAAACTGGTTTTGCCACCATGACAATGAACCTGCTCATGCAGCCATCTCAGTGCACCTGTTTTTGACAAAAAGCAGCTTGCCTCTCTTGCCCCATGCATCGTACTCAACTGACTTTGCTCTGTGTGACTTCTTTTTGTTTCCATGAATGAAGAGGGACATGAAAGGACAGAGATTTGATGATGTAGAAGAGATGAGGAAAAAAAACAAGAGAAGTACTTTCAGTCATCCAAACAGATGATTTTCAATAATGTTTCTAAGAATGGAATTGTAGATTTGACAAATGTATTAAGTGTAATTGGAGAGAACTTTGAAGGTGATAAGGTTGTTTTGTAAAAAATATATGTACATATATATACATAGCTTAAAAAAAAAGAGAAAAATTCTGGGTTTTTTTTGGCAACCCCCTTGCATTCACATTTCTAAATCCCCACATCGATTTCAAGGCATATAATTGGGCTCTAGAATATGTATGAACTACTGGTGGTGTAGTGATAAAGCTCTCTTTTTCTATGCTAGAGACTCTGGTTCAATGACCAGTCACCACTTGTCTGTCAGTGGACACTTATATGTGGCTCTGATGCTCTGTGAGATAGAGCACAGTGGAATGCCTAGACTAAGATGAATTAGGAAGAAAGGCCTGATGATCTACTGAAAATCAAGGAAAGCACTATGCATAGCAACAGTCTGATCTGCAAAAGACCAGGTTTGTTCTGATGTGCCCGGGGTCACCATGAGTTGGGAGCTGATTTAATGTGGCTGACAAGACAGCAAAAAAATATGATATGTGTTTTAAAGTCTATTGGTTTATTTTGTTGATGGACTGGACTGAATGATATCTGTATATTTAACCTCATAACTGAAACACTTTTGAGTGCGAACGCAGGTATTATTAATACCTAAGCTAGTATAACTGGTGAAACCTAGCACTGCTTTGGGTAAAAATTAGGATATGTGGTCTCTCTATGTATAAGATTTTTTTTTAACTCTAAGGTTCTAGGATGGCAGTTAAAAATCCCCAAAAAAGACCTCTGAATGCTGTATGTGTGCCTTGGCATTTACTTTGATTTTCTAGAAAGAAGGAAATTTGGATGACCATAACATTGATGATAATACTGAAAAAGGAGAAATAAAAAAGAATCCAACAAGACAGACTTTATTAGAATTTCAATCAAAGCAATTAATACTTATGCCAAAAGTGATAAATCACCTAATACTCAACAACACTTCATTTGATTTTATAAAGGAGAACCATCTATGCCTTTTAGGGGTTTTTCAAGGACTCAGTAGTGGAGCAGCATTTTTTGTAATCATTTTATTGGAAGCTCTTATAGCTCTTATCACAACCCATCCATCCACCCATTGTGTCAAGTACATTTGTACATATGTTGCCAACATAATTTTCAAAACATTTTCTTTCTATTTGAGCCCTTGGTATCAGCTCATTCTCTCCTTCTTTCCCCCCACCCATGAACACTTGATATTTTATAAATTATTATTTTTTCATGTCTTACACTGATCACGGTCTCCCTTTACCCACTTTTCTGTTGTTTGTCACCCTGAAAGGGGGTTATGTGTTGATATTGTGATTGGTTCCCCCTTTCTTCGCCCACCTTCCCCTTCCCCTTCTGGTATCACTACTTTCATTATTGATCCTGAGGGGTTTATCTGTCCTGGATTCTCTGTGTTGCAAGCTCTTATCTGTACCAGTGTACGTGCTATGATTTAGCCGGATTTGTAAGGTAGAACTGGGGTCATGATAGTGCGGGGCGGGGGGCGAAGGTGGAGAAAGCATTAAAGAACTAGAGGAATGTTGTGTGGTTCATCGGTGTTATACTGCACCCTGACTGGCTTGTCTCTTCCTTGTGACCCTTCTGTGAGGGGATGTCCATTTTCTACAGATGGGCTTTGGGTCTCCACTCCACACTCCCCTTCATTCACATCAATTTGATTTTTTGTTCTGGGTCTTTGATGTCTGATACCTGATCCCATCGACACCTCATGTATTGGAGCAGTATTTTTCTGACAATATATTTTAGCCCTTACTGTATGTAAATGATCTTAGTTTGACTTAGCCAACTTAAAAAGAAGCAACGTATATGGCCGAGGAGCACACTACTGTATCTTGTACATTCCATGACAGTTCAGATTTCGACAGCAATGGTCAGTCTGTGCTTCTATATAAAACTTGGACATTAGCAAAGGAATAAATGAGCAGAGCTAATTGTTTTACACAGCCTAATCCAATGAATTAGCTGGTATAATTCATTATGGATAAAAAATCAAGGACTTGTTTGTTGTTAGATGCCTTCAAGGTGGTTTCAAATCATAGCAATCGTCTGTACAACAGAATGCGATACTATTTGGTTTTGTGTCATTCGCACGTTTGCTGCTATAGCTCACCCTTGCAGCTGCTGTGTCATACTCTATCAAGTATGATATGATGTCCTTTTCCAGTGACTGTTCTCTCTTGACAACATGCCCCAAGTACATGAGATGAAATCATGCCATCCTTGCTTCTAAAGAGCAGTCTAGCTGTACTTCTTCTAAGTCAGACTTGTTTGTTCTACTGGCAGTTAGCCCCACTTTTCTGTCAGTTTGCTGTACTCTGGTGGTTTGTGTGTTGCTGTGAAGTTGGAAGTATTATGGATTTCCAGATGAACAAACAGATCTGTTTCTTAAGAAGCAGAGCCAGAGTATCCTTAGAGGCAAAGATCAGGAGACTTCACCGCACATACATTGGACAAATTATCAGAAGAAATCAGCCCCCAGAGAAGGACACTGTGCTTGGTAAAGTGGAGGGGCAACATCAAAGAGAAAGACCCTGAGCAGGATGGATTGACACTGGCTACAACAATAGGCTCAGACATAACAATTCTGAGGATGGCGCAGGACCTGGTGGTGTTTTATTCTGTTGTACATATGGTTGCTCTGAGTTGGAACCAATTTGATGGCACAAACAACAACTGGTAGTCCACAGCACTTTCAATATTCTTTGCCAACATCATAATTCAAATACATCAATTCTTCTGGGCCTTTATTATTCATTGTCCAACTTTCCCATTCTTAGGAGGTAATCCCCCACATACTGTGGCTTGAGTCAGCAGGCACATCTTTGCTATCCTTGCTTTTCAACACTTTAAAGAGGTCTTGCCCAGTGCATTTGCCCACTGCAATACGTTGCCTGATTTCTTGACTGCTACTTCTATAAATATTGATTATGTCTCAAAGAAAATGAAATCCTTGATAAATCCAGTCTTTCTTCCATTGCCTATTGGTCAACTTGTGAGATTTTTGGTTTGCCTTCTAGTAAGTTGCTATCCATACTGAAGGCTGTAGTTTTTTATTTCACCAGCAAATCCTTCAAATCCTCTATGCTTTTATCAAGCAAGGTTGCGTCGTCTGCACACAGAAGGTTGTTCATAAACCTTCCTCCGATCCAGATGGTTCTCTCCATATAGTCCAGCTTCCCAGATTATTGCTTAGAATATAGATTGAATACATATAGTGAGGGGTACAACCCTGGTGAACGATTTCCCTGATTTTAAACTACAAAGTATTTCCTTGTCGTACTGGTTCATGTTCAGGTTCCATATGAGCAAAATGAAGTGTTCTGGAATTCCCATTCTTCTGAATGTTACTGATAGTTTGTTATAATCCACACAATTAAATGTTTTTGCATAGTCAATAAAACACAAGTAAATATCTTCTTGGTATTGTCTGTTTTCAACAAGATTCATCTAATGTTAGCAATGATATCCCTTGTGCCACGTGTTCTACTGTAACTGTTTCTGAATGATCTTTAGCAAAACTTTACTTTTATGTGAATATTAATGATATTGTTTGATAATTTCTGCATTTTGTTGAGTCATATTTCTTTTCGGTTTTCTAATTCTAGATTTGCAACATTTTATTAGGATACTCCACTTTGTCTTTTCAAGTTGTCTTTTGGAATTTTCTGCTCAGCTCTTTTACTTTGTCACTGTTTCCATTTGCTTTAGCTAAGTTCAAGAGAAAGTTCTAGAATATTTTCTGATATTCACTACAATCTTTTCTTTCTTTGCTGTTGTTTTAACGACCTTTTATTTTCTTCACATATGATATTGTATCACCACAGTGCACATTATGTCTTCGGTCATAATGTGTCAAATCTTTTCTTGAGATGTTTCTTTAAATTAAAGTGGAATATACTCAAGGTCATATTTTGTCTCTCACGGACTTGCTTTATTTTCTTCAGCATCAACCTGAACTTGAATATGAACAATTGATAGTCTGTCACACAATCAGTCACAGATCTTGTTTTGGTTGATGATATTGAGCTTTTCCATAGTCTCTTATAACAGGTTTAGTAAATTTTATTACTTTGTATTCCATTTGGTGAAATCCATGTGTATATTTGTTGTTTATGTTGTTGAATAAAAGTTATTTGCTATGAAAAAGTCATTGCTTTTGCAAAACAATATCTAGGTTCATTCTATCACTAAAGGCACATTTCCCACCTTTTGTGCCTTCTTATTTGTTTCCAGCATTTGAATTCCAATTTCTAATAATTTTCCATGCATCTGATTTAATGCTTCAGACTGAAGAGGTTGGTAGAGTTATGTAGTTTTTTTCATCACTGGTTTTAGTGTGTGGTGTGTAAATTGGAATAATAGTTGCATTAACTGAAGTTTCTTGTAGGCATATAGGTATTATGCTATCAAAAACAGCATCGTATGTCAAGATAGATCCTTAAATATTCTTTTTGATGATGCATATGACACCACTCCTCCTGAATTTGTCAATTCTGGCACAAGAAACCATATGATTGGCTGATTCAAAAGTGCCAACACCGGGCTGTTTCAGCCCACTAATGCCTCGCTTACATTTCATTTTTGATGATTTTCTAAATTTCCTAGATTCATACTTTGCACATTTCACATTGTGATTATTAATGATTCTTTGTTATTTTGAGTTAAGCCCCATCAGTAAATGAAAGTCTCCAAATCTTTACTCCATTCATGTCAAGGGTACTTCTACTTTGAGGAAGCAGCTCTTCCTCAGTCCTATTTTGAATGTTTTCCAACTGGAGGAGTTCATCTTGCAGCACTAACTGCTGTTATTCATAGACTTTCAATGGCTCTTTCCCTAAAAGTTGACAGCCTATTCCCTTTTTGTAGTCTGCTCCTAAACTGAAAGCTTTGCTGACACCTTTTACCTTGGTCAACTTTGCTGGAGAGTTATAACTTCCATCTGACAGCAACATGTGAGCCACCCCTGTGTGACAAACTGGCTCATGGGTGGTGACCCAAAGACTTGGGGAAGTTAAGTAACCTGTGTAAATCACACAAATATGATGTCAGTAGCAGAGAATAGGTTTGAAAAACAGACTTGCCAATGCTCTTCCCTTTAGAGATGGCTGCCTCTCGAGGTGCAGAAGGGGGGTCCCATTTTAGTGTGCTAGAGATCTCAGCATAGTTGAGATCTAATAATAATCTAATACTCAGAATTTAGATGGAGGTAGGCAGGTATTTTGGTAAAAAGACCTTGCAATCTACTTCCATAGGCCCATAACCATGAAAATAGTTCTACTCTGCGTCCCTTGAGGTCTCTATGAGCCGAGGTTGACCCAATGCTAATTGGTTTCATGAAATTGCTGGAAAAACCTAAAGACAAATATTTTCAAGAGTTTTTTTTTTACAATTGGGGACTAGGAACTCTTGTGAAGAAGACTTATGTGAATGTCCTATTGATAGGAACAAAAGAAAATGTTGAAAACAATATGGCATCTATTTACCTACCAGACAAGAGCATTATGGAGAGATTACATAAGGGAAGAACTAATTAAACTGTTTTAATAAGGATTTCTTTGGCAGGGGGGGTGGCGGGCATCACTGGAACAAATGTATGACAAGGTAAGAGGCTAACACTTTCATGGAAGCCTGTTGGAATGAAGTGAAAGGTTATGCTCTCTCCTCTAGGCAATAAGAATCAAAAGAATTGAAGCAGGAGGATAATATAATTATCCTTTTGCTTTTGGAAGATCACAGTGTCTGTAGTGTGGAAAATGACACAAAGATTGGCAGGAAAGCTGTTGGTACGAAAGAGATGCTATTGCTGTGTTCTAAGTGCATGATGACTATAGATTGGATTATAAGTGGCAGGGGAGATCTCCATCTTCAGAACAGTGCAGCAGGGAAGATATATAAAATAGGTGAAATTTGTAAACCCAGGGATTTATTAGATGTAATGTAAGAAAAGAGGGGGATTAAAAATTAATTCCTAGATTTTAGTTTTCAGCTTGAGCAATTGGATAGCTGTTACTGACCAGAAATGGGTTAATGAGTTCACTTTTAGCTCAAAGCTATTGAATTTGTGGTACTATGACCTGTTCATATGAAGGTGTTGAAGAAAGAGTTGGAAATAAATGTCTGTAGCTTGAGAAAGAAAGCCGGACTAGAGATATTGGTTTGGGCAATAATAAAATAATGGATTTTAAATTACATCAGAGAAATGGCTGACAACACTTTGCAAGAATATGTTGAATGAAAAGAGCAAAATGCTAGCATTAAACTTTGAGAGCAACAAGGTGGAGGGAAGGAGCTTTCATAGGAAACTAGGAAGAAGAGGGATCAGAAGAAAACCAAGGAAGGGTCATGTCATATAAACCAGGAGAGCTTTGAGGCGAATGTGGCCAATACTGCTGGAAATCCAAGCAAGATAAAGACAGATAATTACCCAATTTAGCAAATGGAGGTTGTTAGGGGCCCTGGGAAGAACATTTCTTTTGAAATTTTAGTGGTTGAAGTGGAAATTAGATTTCAGCAGGTAGCTGCATAGGTTGCAGGTGAATAAACAACAATGAGTCTGAGTACAGATGGGTTGATTAGCTTTCTATAGGAAGAGGGCCTCCCTGTCATTGAAATGAGAGGGGAGGGAAAAAAGGAAGATGGAGATATTAGGTTGATTTCTCAGGATTGATGATAAGAGTTTGAGGGAGTTCTCTTTTGCTCATAGCACAATTACTCATGTATATTAGGTTATATCGTCTAGTTAGTGTCTTATTTGCTGCGTGCTGATGTAACACAAGTGGGTGGCTGAAAACATAAATTTATTTTTTTCAGTTTAGGAGGCAAGAAATCCAAATTTAGAGCATGACTATAGGGGAGGTACCTCTTTGTCTATTCCTGCATCAAGTGGCTGCCAGCAATCCTTGGTTTGTAGATGATCTGAACATATTAGCTTGCTTTGCATTTCTCTATCTACCTCTGTGTCTGTTTGGTATTTTACAGCCCAGAAGTGATTAGGTTTAGGATACACTGTTTACTGGTCTGACCTCAATTTATTGATTGCATTACAATAAATTACATATGGGAAATGATTATATTACATCGAATTAGATGTGATGACATTATATTTCATTACATTATGTGAGGTAAGATGCCCTAGTGAAAGCTAATTGATTTACTCATATTTGACGACTCCATGACAGCACCTAGAGGAGGATTTGGCCAAACAACTGAGAACCAGAGCCAAGTTGACACATAAAACCAACCATCAAACATAATCTCTATTTCTCTCATGTTAACACTTTTTAGTTCCTCCTTTTGTAGGCAGCTGGGACCATGGTGCTAAGGGGTGGAGGTGTACAGCAGTGAAAAGAGATCGGAACCCCAAAGTATGAGACCTTTCTCCATTACTTTATTAAATTTGGACGCTGGTCATGTACTTCAATGTCTCTGAAACATCCTCTGAAACATTGTTGTGAGGCTTAAAAGGAGTTATAACATTCTAAATTTATACAGGTGTGCATAGTTTAATGGAGCCCTGGTGCAGTGGTGTAGTGCTCAAATGCGAACTGAGAGATCAGTCTGCTTCCATAAAGATTTACAGCCTTGTACACCTCACGGTACAGTTCTACTCTGTCCTATAGGATTTGGTTTGTATGAATCATGCTTGATAATCTAAGTGTGGAGGGCATAGGACTTAAATATTGCACCCTCCTTTTTGCTCCCACTCCCAACTTCTAGTCCTGAGCTGATTTTTTCTCAGGTCATGCAGCCATTCACATGATTTCAGTACTGATCTTCGATAAATAATACATTTATATAATCATGTGTATGTGCTATGTAATTACCTGTAGTTGCAGT
The DNA here is from genome assembly GCF_000313985.2 of Echinops telfairi. Taxonomy (NCBI): domain Eukaryota; kingdom Metazoa; phylum Chordata; class Mammalia; order Afrosoricida; family Tenrecidae; genus Echinops; species Echinops telfairi. Next base: position 25,003,440 of record NW_022103900.1, read on the forward strand.
GTCACAACCACCCAAACCTAGTGGCTTAAAACCAGGACTTATATGTCCCCCGCTTCTGGTCTTCGCATGCATTCAAGTATCCATAGTTGGCGGATCACTCTGCTATGAGGGAATGAGCTAAGAGGGCTTCTCTCTGAGCTCTCTCTCTGGGGTCTCAATTAAGCTAGTGGGATGTCTGGGCATCTCTTTCTTTTTTCATCTCAAGATACTTGTTTGTTTGTTTTTTGAAGACAATCTGCCACTAGTTTTCCTCCACATTGACTGGCTGTAGGTTTTTGATAGTGGTGACAGGCACATAGATAACCAATGTATAGAACTTGTTTGGTGAGTCTTCATCCTCATCATGTTTCCTGGACAAATGGACATAGACACTGTAGGGGCTGTTCCTGATTCCTTTGGCCAGGACAGCTTTGTTGAGCCTGGCGTCGATTTGTTTATTTGGTGTTCCCATCTCCTTCATGGAAAACTTTGAAATCTCCTTGAGTGCCCGAGGACACGCTTCTTGAAGCCCACACCATGGGTGTGCTTCTGCATGCTGAAGATGTCCTCTCTGGTCAGGACTTCATTGATGGGCAAACTGCTCTTCTTCTCACTGCCCTTCCTTGCAGTAGCCATCGTGCCGGGGTCAGGCTGGAAAGGTGTCCCAGGATTGTTTACCCCACGGTGGTCTCAGGGCTCAAAGCAGAAGTTGCAAGGCCTTTTCTGGCTTAGCCTAGAACGTTTCACAACATCACTTTGCCACCTTCCTTGGTCAAAGCAGGGTGAGAAAACAGAGTAGGAAGTGCCATTGCAAAGGGACTTGTTCTCTGGAGGTGTGATTCAATGTGGGAAAATTCCTATGTTATGCTAAGTTGTCTAGAGTAACAAATCCAGTGAAACTCATATATGTGTAATAAAGAACTTTATATCAAAAAGTAAGCTTATATCAAGAAAGCATCCCAACACAATCCAACTCAAGTCCATAAGTTTGATGCAAGCCAGGGTCCTCTTGAGACTCATGTAGCTGCAGGTTGATGATGCAGACAGGTGAAGCATGAAGCAGGAAAATCACAGGCCAATGGGTGTAGTCAAGTGGATTTAAAGTTGGTGGAAACATGGCAATGTACCAACAGATCTCAGAGTCAGGTGGTCCCCAGGGGGCCATCCCTGGAGGCAGGCAGAGTCCCAGCAAGCAGGAAGGCAAAGGGGCAGTGTGGTAGTTACATAATTTCATGTCAACTTGAAGATGTATAAAAGTATAGGGGTGGCATTCAACCTGTAAATCAGGTCGCAGCCTGATGGTGTCTTTTTGTGGGTGTGGCCTTCATATTAGGATGGCCCTGGAAACCTCCCTCCCTCTCTGGCTTTCAGTTTCTGCTGGCCACCCAGAGAGCTGCCAGAGCCCTGCCATGTTTCCACTCATCTTGGATCCTCAAGACTTTGTACCCACCGGTCCGTGCTCTTCCTGCATCCTGCATCATTGTAGGTGCCTGTGTGAGTCTGAAGAGAGATTTATGGACTGTTATCAGATTTATGGACTTGAGTTGAACTGGGCTGGGGCACTTTCTTGATATATTATTACTCCTTGACATAAAGCTCTTTCTTACACACATATATGAGTCTCACTGAATGTGTTTCTGTAGTCAACCAAGCCTAACACAGACAGAGTGCTCTCAGTGTCTCTCACTCTTAAACAACAAGGCTTATGACACTTAAGGGTGCCATCAGCTATGACCAATTGATAGGTTGGACCCGCCCCCCCCCCCACTACCCTTACCCAGGAGTGTCCAGTGGACATAATTCCTCACCATTACCAATACTGTAAGCACAATAGTCTACATCATACTAATAAGAATCTCAAAGTGTATGCTATAAGGTAACAATGTCTCTCATAAGGATCAGTTCCACTCCCTACCAACCCCTTGCCCTAGACTGGCCCTCTTCTATATCCTATCTCATTTGTTTATGAAATTTGTTTCTCTCTATGCTGGTGTCTTTGGGATCACTCTATGTCTATTGTCTTTTATCCTGCAGAGCAGCTGATGGGTTCAAATGGCCACCCTTTCAGTTAGCAGCAATAGACTCAAACATTTTGTCACACCATGGGGGCAGTTCTACTCTGTCATATAGGATTATAGTGAGTTAGAGTTAAATTGATGGCACATAACCACCACCACCACTACCACCACCATCACAATGCCTGATGTTGATACATAATTTTGAAAGATTTTTCAAAGAAGCATAAAAGACACTTTTCTCCCAGTGGTTTGGAAACATCCCCTTGAGCAGTGGAGAACTTGACGTAGGCAGTTGGTATGATTGTGCTTGTAAACCTACTTGAGGATCATCTGTGCTGCTGTTGCGCACTCATCACTCACTGTCATCGATTGGATCCCAACTCATAGAGACCCTAGAGAACAGGGTGAGTTTCTGAGATTGTAGCTCATCACAGGAGTAGAAAGCCTCGTCTTTCTCTGTGTGCCTCTATGTTCTCCATTTGATTTCTTTAGGACCTGTTGTAAGGTGCAACAGACCTGAAAGAAGACTGTCAGAGTTTTGTTTATTTTAACAGGCTTTAAAACATTTAAGATATTTTCTATGTGGAGTTGATTCACTTTTTAAATTTTAGTAATCTAAATTGAAGTGGATTTCACAGCACCTGTTGTTTTGGAACATATTTTATCTTTCAAAAAAACATGCATTAAAATTAATTCCACTAGCCTGCTCACATGGAAAAAAGAAATCAATTAGAGGGAACAAAATAGAAGTTATAGACAAAACAACTAATTGACGTACTCATTTCTCACTCAGATTTTGGTCAGATTGCAATGATTAAGCCTTAAAAAACACATTGCTTAATATATACACTCTTCAAAATGTTTTTAATTAAATGCACATTTTGCACTTCAAGCTTTTCTCCCCCAAGACCATGTCCTATGCCAACCCAAACTGAACCAAACATCTCTCCACATCCAAACCTTATACACTATAGTCTATGTTATTTTACATTTCCACGTCTCTGTGATGGCATAGATTAACCAAGAAAGAAAAATATATTTGAAAAAGTTTCTTTATATTCAGTAGTATTATAATTACTTAGTATTGCTAATTATTGCTGAGCTATATTACAAACAGGCTTTTCCAAAATAGTATCTATTTTCTCAAATCTTTGCTATAACAGTCTACAAAATTAAGGTTTTCCTGGGAGGCAGGGAGGTCTGGGATATGCAATAGATTAGAATTCTCTGGACTACGACAGCACTTGTAATGGGCTGGCACAAATTCACCCAGAAATATGGTATGATGTCTCTTGGGTTCCTATAAAAGGGGCCATTTATACCAACCTCCTTTATGAAACTGCTGGGAGATATAAACTGTTAAGAGAAAGTATAATGACAACAATATGTACGAATCAATCCCCTGAGACACAAGAGTTAAATACATCTACAAATTAGGTAAATAACTGGTTACTCAGCTATGAAACCAAAGCAAGCAAATGTCCAGTTGGATTAAAGATAATGACGATTACAAGTGCATTAGACAAACATTCCAATCAGGTAGGTGGAATTTTGCTTTCCGTTATTTGAAAGGTTAGCAGGAAATGTTAAGCAGGTAATTGATTACATTATGGCAGAAACAAGGTATATTACGCTCATAATTGAATTTAAAATCTCCATAGGTAGAAATATGCCCAGCTTTTCACATGTGACTTTTAAGTCTGTCTCCGAAAGCTTTATGATAATTTATCAAGAGCAAAGTAGTTGGGCATTAGTTATTCATAATGTATTTTAAATGTTTTCCCTAAGCAGCTCCTTGCTTTATGTCTTTCAAAGTGAATGCAGTCAATGAGCACACATGTGAGTGAGCTTTTACATGAGGCCGATCTTGAGGGAACAGTTAACCAAGATTCCAGACCTGGATGTAGCCTAAAGGCATTGAGACGGGGGCCCACTTAGAAGACAAGCTCTGTGAGCATGGCATTTCAAATTGTGGAAATGATTTGCTTCTCAATAGATCTTCTTTTAAGTACATGAAGCAGATTTTTTTAAGCTGTGTTTTCTATGTTTTGTCTAGCCATTGTGGTTGTTTTTTAAAAATTGTTTGCTTCTAGTTTGTGTTCTGTATGATTTTCTGCGTATGAAATTCCGGATAGGTAGATCTATAGAGACAGTAACTGGATTGGTAATTACCTAGACGCATGGCAGTGGAGGAGGGAAAATGGGGAAGCTAACAACACTGAGTACGAGAAGAAAGCGTTCTGAAATTGATTGTGTGATAATGACATACAATTCTTCTTAATATGACTGAATGATTAAATTGTATGATATGTGAAGTATATGCCAATAAGATTATTAAAGAAAGGATTCCATGAAAATTTTAAAAAATATGCATACAACCTTTTGCACTATATCTAATATAAATTGAAATAATAGGTAGCTTTCAAAGAATGATAGCATTTAGGAAAATTTTGAATCTTTTGTAAGAAGGTTGTTGTTATAATTTTTGTAATTACTTCTTTGCAAGAGTGTAATTTCTGCTGGCTCTCCTCCCTCTGTAAATTACATAGAGAAATGTGCAAAAAGTCAGAGGGAGCCAACACTCCATTCTAAACAAATGTTATTTCAAACAAATCTGTTGTGTGTAACTTTGTGCTTACCCAGAAATGAACCAGAAAGCAGTTACTCCTTTCATAAAGGACTTGGGAAGAGTATATATATTCTGCCCTAAAGTAGTTTGGGAATATTTAATTAAAAATAGTTAATTTTTTATTAGGTAAAAAAAAGCTTTATAGTTCATATAGCCCTTCCTTCATCCTGGTTTTTGGGACAAGCAAATAAACAAACAAACAATTCATTCCTTGTTTTAGAACAAGACAATCCCTTGATAGTTCACAAATATATTTTTCCTGCAAAGTAGAAAAAGATTACAGATTGCCACAAAAGCCCAGGGAATGTTGTAGCTGTCCCTTGCTAGTATACCTGAAAGTATTATGCCACAGTACATCCTTGTTAGAAAGTGTTTTATGTTTATCCACAGTTTTTGACCATTTCTGCTATTCTTTCCTCCTTTGTGTAGCTTGTGATTTCTATCTGGCACCATCTTTTTACTTGCAAGATTTCCATGGATATTTCTCATCGTTGGGGTCTGCTGGTGATTGATTCTTTTGGCTTTTGTATGCCAGAAAAATTATTTGGGAATCACGTTTGAAATATATCTTCAGGAAGTATAGAATTGTAGGATGGCAGTTATTTTTCTTTGAAACTGGTGCCCCATTGTCAAGGCGCCCTGGTGGCACACTTATTTAAGCATTGTGCTATTAACCTAAAGGTCTCCAATTTACACCTACCAGGTGCTCTCTGAGAGAAAGATGAGCTGCGCCACCTTGAAGACCGACGGTATCAGAACCGGCAGGAGCAGTTCGCCTCTGTTCTATTCTCTTTGGTCACGGTGGGTAGGAATTGACTAATGGCAGGGGATTTGAGTTGGCTCCCCTGTCTTGTGACTTGTACTCTTTTTGATGATAAATTTGTTGTCTTGCTCAGATTTACTCTTCTGTCTGATGTCTTTTTACTCTGGTTGCATTTAAATTTTCCTCTTTATCATCAGTTTTAAGTAATTTAATTTTAAGGTGCTGTATTATATTTTTCAACCTGTCTTCTATGGCTGGCATTAATTGAGCTTACTACATCTATTGACTTCAATTAAAAAAAAAATTGAACCATGATTTCTTCAAGTATATATTTTTCGTCTTACTCTCCCTTCTTTTGAGAACTTCCACTATGTGAATAGTAAGGTGCTTACATTTCCCCATAGTTCATGGGTGCTCAGTTCCTTTTACAGTCCTTTGTTCCACTGTGATGTATTTATTTAAAATACAACTTATTGTATTTTTAATGAATATTGACACAGAAAATTAGCTTTCATGTAGATAATTTCTACAAATTATTTAATGACAGTTACATTTTTTACACTGTATCAGCATTCTCTTTAATTGTGTTCTGGTTTTTCATTTCTCATAGTCTAGTTTTCCTGATTTGTTATCTTCTCACCTTCATTTTACAGTGATTGTTGCCCTTTTGGGTGTGGTAGTGGCAGTTACATGGTTTTATGTCAAGTTGAATTTTTATGTATGTGAAAGGGTACAGTCCTACCTGTCAATCAGGCGACAGCCTGATGATGCCTCCTGGGAAGTGTGGTCTTCTTATAAGAAACTGGGAACCTCCCTTTCTCTACCCCATTCCCCTTCCTGATTGCTGTTACCCTGCTTCTAAGGGTGGCCCCATGTGGGCAGCCTGACCTTGACAGCTATAGGCATCTTGCCATGTCTCCACTGAACTTGAACCCACGTGAATCTGTACCCACCAGCCTGTGATCTTCCTAATTTACTTTTATGCTTCACTGGCCTTCAGCTTCGACTGAAGAGGAATTTATGGACTTGAGTTGAACTCGGCTGGGATGCCTACTTGATATATGTAATTATTTCTTGATATAAAGCTCTTTTCCATACATATATGAGTGTCACTGGATTTGTTTCTTTAGGCAACCTGGTCTAAAAAAGATGGATTTTTAATCGAATATTATATAAAAAATAACATATTTATTTTGTGTATCAATCAATTATTTTGCTAAAAGATGGCTCGAGGAGATAGTTTTCATTTAAGGTTTAAAGAGTATTTCAGTAAATTTGAACTTCTAAAGATTTTGAATTCTATTTTGTATTTTCCTCTTATTCTATAAGATTGCATTTTTGTGGCCTTTATCAAAATGCTCACTAATGGTAGCTAGGCAACATCTAGTTCTTCTGTCCTGTGATTTATTTTTTATTAGTTTCTATTTCAATTTTATTCTTTTTCTCCTAGACTATCTGATCTATATTTTATTTTTATTCAATTTATTTTTCATTTCAGATATTGTATTATTCATTTCTAGATGTTCAATTTGAAAATTTAAAAAACACCTTCTTCACTTAACACATTGATTCTTTCTTCCACCATCTTTAACATATGAACAATAGACAAATGGTATTTCAGTGTCTATGTGTGCTTTTCCTCCTTTATTAATTCTATCATCTTGTTCATTTTTGTAACTCTTTCTATAGATTGAAATCCTCTTTGATTATTATGCATTTTATTTCCCTGATTCTGGGCATGCTCAGTAATTTAAAATGAAATGTTAGACAGTGTGACACTTACCTTATTAAGTACTGGGTATTTTTGTATTCACTAAAAGAATTTTTAGCTTTTTTTTCTAGGATGATCTGAATTTAAATCACTTGGAAAATTTGACCCCTTTAGGCCTTCATTTTAAGCTTTAAAAATTAGTATATTTTTGGTGATGGCTTACACAGTAGTCTTGGTTCCCATTCAAAATTTCAACAAGTTGCTCAGGTTATTGGTTGCATTCTTTTCTTTTTAAAAAAAAATCATTTTATTGGGGGCTCGTACAACTCATCATAATCCATAGATGCATACATTGTGTCAAGCAGATTTGTACATTTGTTGCTCTCATTATTCTCAAAACACTTGCTTTCTACTCGAGCCCTTGGTATCATCTCCTGACTTTCCCCCCACCCTCCCCGCTCCCTTCTCCCTCATAAACCCTTGATGATTTATAATTTATTATTATTTTGTCATATCTTACACTGCCCAATGTCTCCCTTCACCCTCTTTTCTGTTGTCCATCCCCTAGGAGAAGGTTATATGTACATCCTTATAATCGGTTCTCCCCTTTGTACCCCATCTTCCCTCCATCCTCCTGGTATCACCACTCTCAGCACTGGTCTTGATGGGATCATCTGTCCTGGATTCCCTGTGTTTCCTGAAAGAATAATCTGTCCTGGATTTCCTGTGTTTCCAGTTCCTATCTGTACCAGTGTACATCCTCTGGTCTAGCTGGATTTGTAAAGTAGAATTGGGATCATGATAGTCGGGGTGGTGGTGGAGGGGGGTGGGGAGGAAGCATTTAAGAACTAGAAGAAAGTTGTATGTTTCATCGTTGCTACAATGCACCCTGACTGGCTCCTCTCCTCCCCACGACCCTTCTGTAAGGGGATGCCTAGTTGCCTATATATGGGCTTTGGGACACCAATGTGCACTCCCCCTCTTTCACAATGATATGATTTTTTTGTTCTTTGATACCTAATACCTGATCCCTGAGACATCTTGTGGTCACACAGGCTGGTGTGCTTCTTCCATGTGGGCTTTGTTGCTTCTGGGTTAGATGGCTGCTTGTTTATGTTCAAGCCTTTAAGATGCTGTATCTTGTGATAGCCAGGCCCCATCAGCTTTCTTCACCACGTTTGCTTATGCACCCATTTGTCTTCAGCGATCGTGTTGGGAAGGTGAGCGTCATGGAAGGTTGCATTCTTTTCAATGTAAGAGCATTTTTAATATTTACAATCTGTTTGTTCTATTTCTATTAATTGAGTTTCCCTGCCCCTTTACATTCACAAGTTTCTTTTGAAGTAATTATTGCCAGTTTAATTTCATATAGATGATATTTTAAAGGAGCACAGTACTCATGGGTGATATTGCTTATTGTATTTTTTATTTAGTTAATATGTGGCATCGGGGGCTAGTTCAAGATTTAGTGAGTGTCATAAGGCAATGGTCTCAGTAAATCCCCCTAGTCTTAATCAGTCCATTAAGTTAAATTTAAGGTTCTACTTTGCATTCCTTCCCTTCATCTACTGTGTCCCTCATTAGAAAGGTCGATAGTGGTAGCTGGCACTATTTAATTCTTCTGATCTCAGAATAGATGAGCCTGTGATTTGTGTAGATGAGTGATGAAGACTAGCTTCTTCTCTGAGACTTTGGTTTTCTTATTTCTCTTTCCCCCCATTTAGTAGAGACCAATGGGTGTATTTAAAATGTCTACCCTCAAAATTTAAGACTCCAGATACTACTCATTAAACTATGAAGTAGAACATAAAATTTGTGAACTATATTATGCCAATTGGCTAAGATATCCCATGAAACTGTGGTCCTAATCGTACAAACCTGGGAAACATATCCTGTGCGGTAACCATAGTTGTGTCCCCTAAGTGCTTTACTACATACAAATATATGCACATACCATAACATACATGCATATATACATGTACATATTTACATATCCTCACACGCACCTATGTTAATAAGTCAAAAAGTGTTACTATGATTCCAGTTCGTACATGAATGGGTTTATTCCAACTGAAACATGTTAAACACATCTCTGCAATCAGTCATTAACTGCAAACAAGTTCTCTCAGTAATAGAATTATTTTAGCCTTGTTAGGGTGTTGTTAAAAAATATCAAATTCAATATTGATTTCAATGTGCAGGACGTAACGAGTGATAAGTACGGGCATTATGTAGTGGCAAAGGGATCAGTAGACCAATAGACAGTGAGCATACTAAACATAAACACACCCAATTAGAGACTTGTGAAATTGTCAATCAAATCCTACAAAAGATGAAAGAAGAAATCACAGGAACGACAACCATAGAAGGAAACTTCAATACACCGTTCTCTAAGAAAGATAGATCAGTGGGAAAGAAGCTCAACAAGGAGAACTAAATTCTACAATTAGACAATTTGACCTGATATACATATTCAGACTGCTCCACCCAGCTGCAAAAAATCATATTCTTTTGATGTTCACATGGCATGTATTCAAAAATAGAGCACATGTTGGGACAAAAGTCAAGTTTAAGAAAATTCAACCATATAGAGGTCACTCAGACCATCTTCTCTGACCACTATGCCCAAAATGCTGGAAATAAACTGAAGAAAGATTAAAAAAACAAAGGCAAATACTTGGAGGATGAATAACTTCTTCAGAAAGAGTGGGTATTGGCACACATTAGAGACAAAATTAGGAAGTTTCTTAAAACCAGGGAGAATAAGAATACAACATATTAAAACCCCTGGGATACAGCAAAGGCAGTTATCAGAGGATGCTTGGTAGCAATAAATGCACACATGAAGAAGGAACAGAGACTTATGGTGGATACCCTGCACAAAACCTTCAGCATTTGGAACACAGTCAACAGAATAATCTTTCTAAAAGCAAAAGAAAAGGAATTACAAAAGTCAGGGCAGAGATAAATGAGTGGGAAAACAAGCAAATGATGCAAAAAATAACTCAGTAAAAGCTGGTTCTTTGAAAGGATTAACAGAATTGACAAACCATTGGCAAACCTAACAAAAGATAGGAAAGAGCAGATGTCAATCTCCAGGTTGAGGAATGAAACAGGGGAAATTGCAATGGACCCTCATGAAATTAAAAAACCCTAAAAGACCCTAATGAAATTAAATTACCATGTAATTACACAGTACTACAAAGGACCACACTTCGATGAATACAACAACTTTGAAGACATGGACAAACACTTGGAAAAACAAACCCATCCTACATCATCTCATATAAATATCAAGAACTTGAACAAACCTATATCAAAAGAATAAATAGGTAAGGTTATCAAAGAGCTACAAACTGAAAAATTTCCTGGCTCAGATGGCTTCCCAAGAGAATTCTATCAAGCACTCAGGGAAGAGCTGACACCAATTCTACACACGTTCTTCCAGAACATGGAACAAGAACGGTAAACTTCCAAACACATTCTAAGAAACTAGTATAACACTGATACCCAAATTGGGCAAGGATCCCACAAGAGCAGAGAACTGTAGGCTGATATCCTGAATGAACATTAATGCAAAAATCCTTAACAAAATCTTGGCCAATAGAATACAAAATTATATAAAAAGAGTAATTCATCATGACCAAGTGTGATTCAGACAAAGGATGAAGGGATGGATCAGCATTAGAAAATCCATCAACATTATCCATCACATTGACAAGCAAAAAGACAAGAACCACATGATTAAAATCAATAGATGCAGAAAAAGCTTTGGACAACATTCAACACCCATTCCTAATTAAGACACTCAATAAGAAAGGTTTGGAGGGAAATTACCTCAATATAATTAAAGCTATATATGAAAATTCAACAGCAAGTTTTACAATCAATGGAGAAATGATGAAAACATTCCCACTGAAAAACGGAACCAGACAAGGATGTCCCTTACCCCCACTTTTAGTCAACATCGACCTGGAGGTCCTAGCTAATAATATAAGGCAATGGCAGAATATCAAAGGTATACATCTGGGGAAAGAAGAAATGAAATGATCATTTTTTGCAGATGATATGATTGTTTTTATTGAGAACCCCAAAGGCTACACAATGGGAGTGCTGGAAGTGACAGAGGAATATAGTAGAGTGGCAGGATAAAAGATCAACAAGTAGAAGTCAATTGGATTGCTTTATACAACTGATGGGATTACTGAAGAAGAGATCAAGAAGGTAGCACCCTTCACAATAGCCAAGAATAAATGGAGATATCTAGGGATATAGCTAACAAAACCCCCCAAAAGATCTGCATGAGGAAAACCACAGAATACTATTACAAGCAACCAAAAGCGACCTTCACAAATGGAAGAAAAACCCATGCTCACGGATCAGAAGACTCAATAGTATAAACATGTCAATCCTGCCCATTATAAGTTCAATGTAATCCTGATAAAAATAACAGCATCATTTTTTTCAAAGAAATGGAAAAACTGACTACTAACTACAAATGGAAGTGGAAGAAGCCCAGAATTGGCAAAACCAAAACCAAAACCAAAAAACCTCCTAAGAAGAAGAATAAAGTGGGCGGGCTTGCATTACCTGATTTTAAAGCTTATTATACTGCTACAATTGTCAAAACAGCATGATATAATGATATATTCTTGGATTAATGGATAAGAATAGAAAATCCAGAAATAAGAACAGCAGCATACAGAAAACTGATCTTTGATAAGGGCCAAAAAAATATCAAATTGGAAGCAGGTGCTGGAAAAACCGGATATCAACCTGCAGAAGAATAAACTTTATCCCATAGACAAGGATAAATTCAAGGGGGATCACAGACCTCAAGATAAAACCCTAAACTCAGGATCATCAATGAAAAAATTGGGACAAAGCTAAGAACCTAAGTGCAGGGAATACATGGGCTCTCAGAAATAAGGAAGGATACACACCCAGAGGAAGGTTAAATAGACGTGTGGAACATACTAAAGATAAAACATTTGTGTACATTGAAAGACTTTATCAAGAGCGTATTAAGAGAACCAACAGGCTGGGAAAAGATACTTAGTAATGACATATGAAGCAAAAATTTTATTACTAAAATCTACAGAACCCTGAAATCTTACAAGAAAAAAAACGAATAGCCCACTGAGATGGGCAAAAGACATAAACAGAAGATTCACAAAGAAGGAATCCCACATACCCAATAAACATGTGAGAAGATGTTCCTGATCACTAGCCATCTGGGAAATGCAAGTCCAAACAACTATGAGATACCACCGAACACCCACAAGGATAGCCTAATTCAAAGAAAGACAAAACAACAAATGTTAGAGGGGATGTAGTGAGATAGGAGCTCTCATTCATTGCTGGTGATCTTGGAGATACATACAGCCCAGTGGAAAGTGATTTGGTGATACCTAAAACAGATGGAAATCAAGTTATTTTATGACTCACAATTCCATTACTGGGCATATACCAATAATAAATAAAGGTTCATGACCAGACATTTGTGCTCCAATGTTCATCGCTACACAGTTCACCATCACAAAGAATTGGAAACACCCTAAATTTCTATCAATAGATGAATGGAATAAAAAACTCTGCTATATACACACAATGGAGTACTATGCATTCTTAATAAATAATGATGAAGAGACGAAGCACCTCGTTTCATGGAAAGAGTTAGAGGATAATATGCTAAGCGGTGTTAGCCAAGCACAAAAGGACAAGTACAACATGAGTCCACTGAGGTAATTTCAAACAGCAGAACGGACAGAAAGGAAAATGTATATATCACAGAGTTCACGGGCTGAAGACCAGATACACTGGGGCAAGAGCCAGACCAAACCCATTGTTGCAAATGTCATCAAGAAAAATAAAAAAGATGCAGATAGCACTTGTGCTGACAGACATCTTCCCCTTCCCTCACATGTGCCTTTAAGGCCCAGAAAGGGTTGGGTGAAGAAAAAAGATGACAATGGGGAAACAGGGCAGTAATCCACCAAAGGGGAGGGTGTTTATGTTTTTGCAGAAAAGAGAGAGAAAGAGTAGACCTTATTTCAGTGTGCCAAGCCTGGAGGGCAATGCTCCAAGAAGATTGTTCACAGAGAGGACTGCAGGCCAGCCTCAGCTCAAGACATGACGTCCTCTCCCTAGATGACAGCCCTGCAGCGGTCAGCACTGAAGATACAGTTCAGGGATTGTGGCTGGTCTGATCTGCCCACATGGGGGCAAATCAAGAGGGAGGTGCAACAGACCAGCAACAGGAGCAAAGCCATGGAATCCCTGAGGAATCCCAATTGTAGACTTCTGACTCACGGGGCAGTGCTTGGCACCACATCTGAACTGGTTGGGGGTTACTCCCAAGGGGGCCAAACTGAAAGTCTAAAGGTGTAATGGCCGTGGGTGTGGCACCAGGCTGCTCCTTCTGTGACTAAAGGAAGAGCAAAGGGGTCTTGTAGGGGCGCATCTCTTGGACACAAATGCTGAGAACTAAAAGGATATAAGTGCTGTTGGGTAAGCACGTCCCAGGATATAGAACCCTGAACGAAACTGGGATTGGACTGATGGATTACAAGAGGGCCTGCTCGCTATTTATCAGAGGGATACCCATCTACTCTGGGTCAGGACAACAGTTAAACTTGAAACTATTTGTATGGCTTCAAGTAAGCAGGATAAACAATCCCAAGGAAACAGTGACAGTGCTGACCGACAGTTCCAGGTGCATGTGGGGATGGGGCCTGGGAGAGGAGGAAGTGGGTGGGGAGGGGAGTAGTGAGCCAATAATGACAGGGACAGGGGAATAGCAAGGGATCTAAAATTGTTGGTCAGGAGAACATAATTTTCCTGCTCATGTTTGATCAATTGAAATATATCAGAGAGGAATTGTTGAGAGGTGAATTATAGGTAAACATTACAGTGAGGCAGGAGGAAAGAAAAAAGAGGAAAGAAGAAGAAATTAAAAATTATATATATAGGTAGAAATATAGATATGTATATATGTAAATATATAAAGATAAGTATATTTGTCTATATATGTATGTGTGTATGTATGTAGGTATATAATGTATATGGGCTTGTGTGTGTGTGTGTGTATATGCACAACAAGGAAGCAGATGGACTTTGGGCTTCTACTTAAATCTTACCGCAGTACAAGAATGGTTTGCTCTAATAATGTGGCATATATGGTAATCGCCTTTCTGACACCATTGCTGAAGACAAAGCAGGTGCAGAAGCAAATGTGGTGAAGAAAGCTGATGGTGCATGGCTATCAAAAGATATAGCGTCTGGGGTCTTAAAGGCTTGAAGATAAACAAGCAGCCATCTAGCCGAGAAGCTACAAAGCCCACATGGAAGAAGCACACCAACCGGGGGAACAAGAGGTGTCAATAGGATCAGGTATCAGGCATCAAAGAACAAAAAAAAAATCATATCATTGTGAATGAGGGAGAGGGTGGAGTGGAGACTCAAAGCCCATCTGTAGGCAACTGGACATCCCCTTAGAGAAGGGTCTCAGGGAGGAGATGAGCCAGTCAGGGTGCAGTACAGCACCGATGAAATATACAACTTTCCTCTACTTCTTTAATGCTTTCTCCCCCCACTATTATAATCCCAATTCTACCTTACAAATCTGGCTAGACAGAGGATGTACACTGGTACAGATAAGAGCTGGAAACACAGGGAATCCAGGACAGATAAACCCCTCAGAAACAATAATGAGAGTAGTGATACTAGGAGGGTAAGGGTAAGGTGGGGTAGAAAGGGGGAATTGATCACAGTGATCTACATATAACCCCCTCCCTTGGGGACAGACAACAGAAAAGCGGGTGAAGGGAGACATCGGGCAGTATAAGATATGAAAAAATAATAATAATTTATACATGGTTGGGAGGATATAGAGAATACTAAAGGTTTTGAGGGGCAGTGGAGGCTCAGTGGGAAAATTCTCACTTTATATTAGGGAGACTCTGGTTGGCTTCCATCCACCAACTATCTGTCAATGGAAGTTTGTATGGCATGATATTGAACAGATTTTAGCAGTTTCTAGACTAAGGAGGGCTATGAGGAAAGACCTGGTAAATTAGTTCTGAAAATCAGCCAATGAAAACGTGGTGGCATCAAAATGGTTTCATCTGACACTCTCAGAGATGGTGCAGGGTCAGCCTTTTGTTCTGCTGTGCATAGAGTAGCCATGCACTTGGCCTTGAACTTAAATCCTGGAGGAGATGGCCTGCAAGATTATAGATTATTTTTCCCGAAAAAAACCTTTTCATGCACCAGTCTTGCTATTGTGATTTTTCCTCTTAGTTTATCTCAGAAATGTTAAGGTGATATTTAATAACAAATCTTAATACTTTCTTAATACTTCTTTTGTTAGAGCTATTTATGACCGCATCTTTATGATTCTTGTGTCTACTAGAATGAAAACTCTTGAATGTCAACAACAATGTCCTATTCTTCTTTTCTCTACTGTAGCTTTCAACAGAGTTAAAGTATGTCATACACATTTAATAAGGATTTGTGGATTAAAGAACTGCGGTGCCCACTTGCACTCCAACGTAACACACATCAAACTCTCATCTTATTTTGATCTCTCAGCTTAAACATTTTTGTATTATGTATATGCAAGTACACACAAATGGATAATATTTCATATAATTCTCCTTGTAGGTTGAGCTCTTCTTTAATTGTCAGGAATACAATTTGTGACTTTCTTATTTGAGCTACTTAAGCATAATATTAAGTAAGCCACTAATTTTTCACTGGGTTTGCTCTTGTCCTAAATAGTATAGCTATTTTCTCCATCCTTTAATAACTAGCACAATGAAAGTACCCAGAGGGAGCTTAATATATGTTTCTTAATTGATTCACTCATTATTGACAGAAATTTGTTAGGACAATTTATGAGTCAGTCAAGTCACATAATTGACAAAGTGTCCTTTTATTATTTATTAACAGACAAAAACATTAACATTTGAGGGGCAGTCTCAGGACAATTTGGACGAACAGATGGAGTAATTTAACTCCTTTAGATTTGCTGGATGGCTGTCAGGTACCATGTCGAGTGAGTGCAGTCACCTCCATCTGGCACAGACCTGGGTGGTTACTGAGCTATTTAGCACAGTGAGATGATGCTAAAACAGATGCTGCTGCAAAGATACAGAATTCACAATGGTAGGAATACACTTTGCTCCCTCATGGACCTTACTCAAAGGGCAAAACTCGAGCTGGAATTAATAAAAATAAAGAGACTATTTTAAGAAAAACATTAGTCAGAGATATAAAGTTCTTTATTTTGTGGCAGCAAAATGAACACTCTTTTCCCTATTCATTTGGTGCCATAAGTGGTATGCAGAATTGCATGAAAAAATAGCAGCAACAACAATAACAACAAAAAAACAGAGCACACCGCTAAGTCATTGACTCAAAAATGCCCCCGCAATTCCAGAACTAATTCTTGAGTGTGTCTTTCCTGTAAACCTGAGAAAATTCCTGGAGTAGGCACCTCACCTATGTTTCTAAATTGCCACATGCGTCCATCCTATTTGCTCGAGTCCACGTAACTATCACAATGAGGAAAAAAGGAAGAGAAATCATGTTTGAAAAAAATGCAAACTATGACTGATCTCTTTCATCATGTGTAGTAATTTTCACCCTTGAATGTATTCAGAGAAAGTCATTTAAGGGGACCTCCCACTGTTCTGAATTGCACAAATATGCATGTCAAAAGGTCACATTTTTTGATGTGGTGTTAACAGAAGAATGACATTTATAAACCTTTACTGCCAGCGTGCTGGAATAGATGACTTAGGCAAGTGGAGGTTACTAAGCACTAAAACATCTTTTATATGTACTATTTTTTAAAATGAATCTACAGAGGCTATATAAAAATACAGGTGTGTCCTGTCTGAGATATTGGAATGATAGGTATTCCGTTGGAAACAAGGTAACACACAGAGCACAACGGTGCTCCTCTTTACCCTATTTCCAGACCGGCTGGACTGCAGCACTTAAAATAAACACGACAGTTATACTCTGCAGGATCTCTTCAGTGGGCTCCTTCCCAGCTAGAGTTCTCTGCAAAACACAAGAATTAAATCTGTCTGTTTGAAGTGAGTTAGTATATTTGGTCAAAATCTAGCAGTTGAGTTACATAAACATTTGGGGGGAAAAAACAAGGTATGAAACGTTAGTTTCTTTGCTGGGTAGAGTGTATTTTCTTTCTTCCATTTTGAGTGACTGTGTAATAGGGCATTTGGGAAGAATACAAGCAAAACACTTAACTAGGAGTCAAATAAGCAACCTGGAGCTTTGATCTGGCTTTGTTTGGTTATTGGGAGTAGGCACGTAACTACTCTGGGCTCCGATTTTCTTATCAGGGCTGGATGAGGCAGAGTAGGACCAAATCAGCAGTATGCTTATTTCTATACTTTGAATATGTCATTCAATTTTTTCTTGAATTTTATTCTGTTATGGAGTCAGCTATTAATTTGTTTCTGTTGGCTTTTTCAAAGATTACTGTTTTTTCCCTCTGTATATATACATTCTTTGCTTTTCAATAGTTTTACTATGATTCACTTAGCTATTCTTTTGCTTATATCAGGGGCTACCAAAAAAAAACAAACCCCACAGAAGTTTTTTTCAAAGCCAAGTATTTAAATTAAAAAAAATTTTTTTTTTTTGCAAAACAATCTGATCGCCTTCAAAGTACTCTCCATTGCACTTAATACATTTGTCAAATCTGTGATTCCATTCTTGGAAACATTTTTCAAAATCGTCTGTTTGGATGGCTGACAGCACCTCCCTTGTTTTTCTCTTCACTTCTACTCGAATCGCTATCCTTTTGTGTCCCTCTTCATTCGTGGAAACAAAAGAAATCTCATGGAGCTAGTCAGGTGAGTAAGGGGTGTGGGGCAAGAGACACATGGTTTTTTTTGCCAAACATCGGCGCACTGAGATGACTGCGTGAGCAGGTGCATTGTTGTGGTGGCAAAACCAGTCCCTGTCGGCTACAAATCAGGCCTTTTTGGTCACACACTGTTACGCAATCTTTTCAGAACCTCTCAATAGAAAGCTTGATTAGCAGTCTGACCTCATGGAAGAACTCCACTATCCCCCTTACATAAAAAAAAATAAATGAGCATCGTTTTTTGGGGAGGTGGTACCCCCTTGTATTTATGTTGTTTGAGGCTTGTACCACATCTCAAATCAGTGGCATTAAAAAACCCACTATGAAAAATGATTGCATTAAATGTTGCTTCTATTTCCTTCTCTCTCTCTCTTTTTTTTTTTGAAGTCACAATTATATACATATGTATCCTATATCTCTTATGCTTATTTACATATGTTCTATACATTTACTCATTTATATCTTTTGTATCCATTTGTGTCTCCATTTATCCACCTGTATATTTTTTCCTGATCTATATTATAGTTCATAAATCTTAATTTTTCTTTACTCTTAGACATTTCAATGGAACCCTGGTTATGTGGTGTAATGGTTATGCGTTGGGCTGATTACCTGCATGGTCAGCAGTTCAAAACCACCATCTACTCTTCAGGAGTAAAATGGGGCTTTCTATTCCCATAGAATTACATTCTCACAGGGCAGTTTGACCATGTCTTATAGGGCTACTGAGTTGGCCTAGACTCAATGGCGGTGAGTTTTGTTTTGTTTTTTTGAGACATAATAACTGAGTTCTCAACTTTACATTCCATACTTTTTCAATTCTCTGATTTTCATTTTTTTAAAAAATTTCATCTTCCTTTGGAATTTCTTAAACTTGTCATCAATGTTCTTGAGGCTATTGCTTATAGTTTTACTCCAGCAAATTTTCTATGGATCTGATTATGTTGTTGGTTATTCTTTTCATTTGGGTCATGTGCTTTTATTCTTTAGGAATTTTGGATTGAATGCCAAGCATCTTATATAAAAAGCTTGATTTTGAATGTTTTTTTTCCTCTTTCTTTTTTTCCAAGAGAGATTTTCTTGTGTTTCAAAAAAGGTTGTTGGGTTAAGGGAATGCCACATTAATCTAGCCAAGATTTGAGCTATCGAAAGTTAAGTTTCATATGAGGGCTAATTCAATTGTCGGTTTCTGATTAGAGAGACGCCCTGGTGGAGCCTTGGGTTACTAGTTAGGCTGGTAGTCACAAGATTGGAGATTCAAATCCACTCAATGTGCCCGCCAAGGATGATATGGACCCAGCCTGTAGCCACTTGATGGCCTCATCCATGGGGGTTACCTCATAGCCCTCCCTGGCGGCCTGGGCACCGCCCTTGTCAATGTCACTATCACCTGCTACCACCGCCACTTGGTCAGCAATCATCCTGCCTGTGGCACACCCGATGCCATCCATCAGGGACTTCTGGAAGCCGTAGAGGCTGTCAAATTCGCTCTAGGTGAGAATCGTTGATGTTGATGGCAGGCACCTAAGGATCGCGTTGGTTTTCATCTCGTACAGGTTGTGGACTCCCGTCGTGGTCTCCTCAGGGGTACCTCAAATGCCCGACAGGAGCTGTGGGTACTTGGTGTGAATGAAGTTGGTGAGGTCACAGTCATTGTCTAGAATCACATGAGGGCCCCGTCCTGGAAGCACAGGGTTTTCTTGATGCCCCATAGGTGCTCCTCGTCTTTTTCGCCCTTCCAGGCATACGTTGGAATGCCGACCTTGGCAATGGCAGCTGCTTCATGGCCCTCGGTGGAAAAGATGTTGCAGCTGGACCACTGCACCTCAGCCCCAGGGCGGCAAGGGTCTCAATAAGGACAGTTGTCTCCACGGTCATGTGCAGAGGCACCTGGCGATGCGGGTACCCTCAGCGGCTTGGAGGCGGTGTACATCTCCCACATGCGCATCAGGCCATCTTTTTCTGTAATGTCCTGACGGCGCCATGAGGCCAGGCTGATGTCAGCCCCTTTGTAGGGCAGTTTCTCCGACCTGCTGGAGACATTTTGCCACAGAGAGGTAAGGGCTTGTTTGATTTTCTAGGTTTCAGAGAGAAAAATTTTTTTCCTGGGAAAACAATAATGTTTGTCTTTACAGAGAGCAGAAAGGCTTTCACAAACTCTTTATTACTTTTTAATCTCAAAAGAGGGGATTATCAATTGTTAATAGTTAATGTATACAGAGAGTTTAACAATAAAGAACTAGGTATTTAGAGACATTATTTGTTGTTAAATATGTTTCTTCCCTAAATCTGGCTGGAGCACTTGAAAGGTCAAAGCTATGGAATGGATGTCAACATGACTTTTCCTTCAGGACTACACAGACATGTCCTCTGATGCTTCTACATAGCCCGCTGTGACAGGCCTGTGCTTCTGTAATGAAACAATGCTTGTTTAGTTTTCATGCTGATAAGAAAAATTTTGAATCAGAATAAAGATTTAGGCACGATTGATCTAAGCTCACTAAGAACCACAGCTTTTTCAATCTTATGGAATATACCAAGTCCCAAATATAGGCAACTCCATAAATAAGTCGATACAGAGTATTTCTACAGCTGTGCTGCAGCGGATGGTTTTGTTTTCTGAGACTTAAAGGAACTTTGCAGTTAAAAAGCCAATCATGCCAGACTCTATCCACTCATCCTTCTTAAATAGGGCAGAGAAGGACTGTGAGACTTAGATTTGAATCCCAGGGCATTCTGGCTTCTAGTGGAAGAGAACTCAATTAAGCATGTCACGTGTTGGGGTCAGGAGGTTCTGCTGCCAGGGTGGCAAATGTTTTAGCTTTCAACGGAATTCTTTAATTTGTAATAATGACACACTAAAGGACAGGTGGAAGCAGTGGAGCTGCATGCCTCACTGACCATGGATTTCAGTTCTCAGCCCCTGCAGACTTGCTGAACGCTGCAGACGTCAGGCTCAGTCAGCCTCCGGGCTCATGTTTGGCTCTGCTCCCTACTTCGCACTGCTTTTCTGATTTCTCTATTTTAGTGCATCTGAGGCTGCATGGCTAATGTCGTCTTTGTCTTTGCACAACTTAGAAGCAACGTAATGGCGTGGGCTTTTACCTAATAGAAAGAGACACAACATGACCTATTGAATAAAGTAACATTGGGCTTCACAGCAGGAATTTCTTGCTATCTAAGGGAGAACTTTTCATCTTTGGCCATTGTTTAGTTATGTATTAGGCTTAAGGTAAAGATTAAACAAAAAAATAAATATACCTTTAATTTATTCATAAAAAACCCATATGTGTAAACTGGCATTTTAATTTTTACCTTTGTTAATTTTTATTAACAAAATTATTAATTATTTTATTAATTTTATTAACTATTTTGATTAGGCAATATTTTCTAATTTTATTAAATTCAAAAGTCAAAGAAGCATATACAATGAAAATTTCGTGCTATTTCTGCGGATCAATTGTCTTGTTCCCTCCAAAAATTTCACTACCTCTGAGTCCTTGGTAACCCAGAATGATCCCATAGGACAGAACAGTACTGCCCCTTTGGGTTTCTGAGACTGCCAATCTTCACAGGAATAGAAACCGTCATCTTTTTCCTGCAGTAGTTTTGAACCACTGACCTTGCAGTCAGTCAGCAGCCCAATGCATAAGCCACCAGGGTTACCCTGGTTTCTTAGAGGCAGCAAATACTAGCAGTTTATTTTGTGCATATTTCCAGCAATATTTTTGGCATATGCCTATTATATTTTTCCGAAGAGGACATGGAGCTGGAGGTACTATTACTAATGTCTGATGGACCTTGACTGAAAGCTGAGAATATAGGAAACATGTTCACCTGTGCTTTGTAGAATATGCAAAGGCATTCAATTGTGTGGATCATGACAAATAATAGATACCATTATAAAGAATAAACATTTCAGAACATATTTTTCTTTTTAAAAATCATTTTAGTGGGGGCTCTTACAGCTCTTATTACAATCCATCCATCCATCCATTGTGTCAAGCACATTTGTACATTTGTTGTCATCATTTTCAAAACATTTTCTTTTACTTGAGCCCTGGGTATCAGCTCCTCGTTCCCCACTTCCCTCCCTCATGAACCCTTGATAATTTACAAGTTGTTATTAGTTTTTCATGTCTTACACTGACCAATGTCTCCCTTCACCCACTTTTCTGTTGTCCATCCCCCAGGGAGGGGGTTATATGCAGATCATTGCGATCAGTTCCCCCTTTCTACTCCCACCTTCCCCTGCCCCTCCTGGTATTGCTACTCTCATGATTGGTCCTGAGGGGTTTAGCTGTCCTGGATTCCCAGTGTTTCCAGCTCTTATCTGTACCTGTATACATGCTCTGGTCTAGCTGGATTTGTAAGGTAGAATTGGGATCATGATAGTGAGGGGGTGGGGAGGAAGTATTAAAGACCTAGGAAAGTTGTATGTTTCATTGGTGCTATACTGCACCCTGACTGGCTTGTCTCTTCCTTGTGACCCGTCTGTAAAGGGATGTCCAATTTTCTACAGATGGGCTTTGGGTCTCCACTCTGCACTCCCCCTCATTCACATTGACATGACTTTTTTGTTCTGGGTCTTTGATGCCTGATATCTGATCCCATTGACACTGGTGTGCTTTTTCCATGTGAACTTTGTGCTTCTCAGCTAGATGGCCACTTGTTTGTCTTCAAGCCTTTAAGACCCCAGATGCTATATCGTTTAATAGCTAGGTACCATCAGCTTTCTTCATCACATTTGCTATGCACCCATTTTGTCTTCAGCGATCATGTCGGGTAGGTGAGCATCACAGAATGCCAAGTTATTAGAACAAACTGTTCTTGCATTGAGGGAGTATTTGAGTAGAGGCCCGATGTCCGTCTACTAGTTGATATTAACATATAAATATATGAACATAGATCTATTTCCCTCTCGTTATATCTAAATATATGTGCACATGCCTGTATTGAGACCTCTGTAAATGCCCTTTGCCTCCTAGTTATTTCCTCTATTTCCTAGTTATTTCCTTTATTTTCCTCTAGTCCCACTATCATGTTTGGCCTTCACTTGGTTTCAGTAATTCCTCTGGGTTACATTGCCCTTGAT
This sequence comes from Echinops telfairi, assembly GCF_000313985.2. NCBI lineage: Eukaryota > Metazoa > Chordata > Mammalia > Afrosoricida > Tenrecidae > Echinops > Echinops telfairi. Next base: position 25,026,538 of record NW_022103900.1, read on the forward strand.
CAAGCCCTACCAGGCATCCTACACCCTTCTCGCCTTCAATTTTAGATAATTTGTTGTTCCCTTGTGCCTGGGTTTGTTGACACCCCCGTCCTTTCCCCACCTCCCCACTCCGGTGTCTCCCTGGAACCGTTGGTCCTGTTGTTTTCTCCTCTGGATTGTTTATCTTGCCTATCTTATCTAGATAGAAATGAAGAGACAATAATAAGCCCCAAAACAAAGCAGAGCAAAACAAAACAACAAAAGAAAATAAAAAACCAAACAATAACAAAAAAAGAAAAGCCTATAAATAGTTCAATGTCTGTTTGTTCACCTTTAGGCGTGTTTTCCAGTCAAGTCTGATGGGGTGCTGTGTGCTGGCTCCAAAGTCTATTTTGGTGTTCGCAGGGGACTTCGTTGCTCTGCTCCCCTTGGTGCTCTGTTGCAAGTCCTTAGCGTTTCGCCCCAGTGTGGTGGGGTCAGAACTGGCACATTTCCCACACTGTTGTTGTCCCTCATAGGTCTATGGGTCAGTGAGGGATGTCTTTTCTAACTGGGGTCGGCCCTATGGTCCTTTGTGTGCATTGGGTGCTGTGAGCAGGCATATCATCCTCAGGGCTTGGTGGGCCAGGATGTGTTCCACTCTCCATCCTTCCCTCTTTGTTTGCTCCCGTGTGCTCTGATATGATGTGCCCCCCTCCCTGAGCTGTAGCCTCAGTGCTGTCCTCTGTAGTGCATTCTTCAACTCCAGAACATTAAATTGTGCTTGAGGGGAAACTGTACATAGACCAAGAGGCAGTCGTTCAAACAGAACATGGGAATACTACATGGATTAGAATCAGGAAACGTGTGCATGCCAGCGTGTTGTCCTTTTACCATACTTACCCAGTCTCTATGCTCAGCAAATAGTCTGAGAAGCTGCACTATATTAAGAAGAACACAGCATCAGGATTGGAGGAAGACTCTTTAACAATCTTTAATACACAGAAGATACAACCTTCTTGAAAGTGAAGAGAATTTGAAACATTTACTGCTGAGTATAAAATTCTTCAGCCTTCAATGTGGATTACACCTCAACATAAAGAAAACAAACACCCTCACAACTGGACCATGAAGCAACATCATGATAAACAGAGAAAATATTGAATTTTTCAAGAATTTAATTTTACTTAAGTCCACAGTCAGCACCAAAGTCATGTATTGAATTGGGCAAATATGCTGTAAAAGACCTCTTTAAAGTGTTAAAAGCCAAATATGTCACTTTGAAGTCTAAAGTGCCCCTGACCCATGCCATAGTGTTTTCAATAACCTTATAATGCATGGCAAAATGAAACAACGAATAAAGAAGACCAAACAAGAATTAGTCCCCTTGAATTAGGGTACTCATGCAATATATTAAGACACCACGGCCTCTCCTAAGGATGAATACACTTTGAGTTTGAAGCAGTACAGCCAGAATATTCCTTAGGGAAGAGGAGGATGAGACTTTACCTCAGGCATTTCCGGGAATATTATCAGGAGAGCCCAGTTCATGGTGAAGGACATCACGCTTGGTTAAGTAATGGAGGGTCAGGCTAAAGACCCTCAGTGAGATGAACTGAGTGGCTGCAAGAATGGGCTCATTTACAGCAAAAGTTGGCGGG
>NW_022103900.1:25031550-25040650 GCF_000313985.2 Echinops telfairi
ATGAGGTGTAGAAGGGATGAGGTATCAGACATCAAAGAACAAAAAAAATCATATCAGTGGGTGCCCACCTTCCCGATATGATTACTGAAGACAAATGTGTGCATAAGCAAATGTGGTGAAGAAAGCTGATGGTGCCCGGCTATCAAAAGATACAGCATCGGGCGTCTTTAAGGTTTGAAGATAAATAAGCAGCCATCTAGCTCAGAAGCAACAAAGCCCACATGGAAGAAGCACACCAGCCAGTGTGACCCTCTAAATTTTAACAATTGCGGTGCATAAAAGTGAGGCTAATTTATTAAGAAAACGGTTCCAAGGAGATGGAGTGACACTGCAACAATGGGCTCAAGGATACTAGTGCAGCGGTTCTCAACCTGTGTGTTGTGATCCTTTGGGGGTTGAACGACCCTTTCACAGGGGTCTTCTAAGACCATTAGAAAACACATAAATATTTCACAATATATAATTACCTATTGTTTTGTGATTAATCACTATGCTTTAATTATGTTTACTAAGTCTGTTCAATTTGTCACAATGAAAATACATCCTGCATATCAGATATTTACATTACGATTCATAACAGTAGCAAAAGTACAGTTATGAAAATAATTTTATGGTTGGGGTCAGATGTGGCACAAAATAAAACATGTTAACCATCAGAGTCCAACCCAATAGTTTTATCTGAATAGCAAAAAAGGAAATCTAAGGGAGATAAAGACAGCTAAGCAGATGGGCCCCTGGTGGCATAGTGGTTATGCATTGGGCTGCCAACCACAAAGTCAGCGGTTCAAAAGCACCAGCCGCTCCATGGGAGAAAGAGTTAAAGCCTTGGAAACTCTCAGGGACAGTTGTATCCTGGCTTATAGGGTCAGCATGAGTCAGAATAGACTCAATGGCAGTGAGTCAGAGGACTCAGAATGAATTAGGGCTTAGATAGTAAGCACCCGATCCCACCACGGTGCTGTTATACTTCTCTGTAATGTCCCCTCTTCAGTAGTGAAGAAGGCTTGGGAAAAACGTGAGGGTATCGAACATTCTTTCAAAATGAAAAACCATTCTGATATGACTCTTGCTTAGGGATCTAATAGGAATATTAAATCTTTGGGGACACAAAGTTTATTTGGAAAGCTTACGTATGTGCAATTTGTAATGAGTGTGGGTCGTTTTTGTTGGTGTTGTTTGGTGCCATCCAGTCAGTTCCAACCCACAGTGGCCCTGTGCACAGCAGAAGGAACACTGCCCCATCCTGTGCCGTCCTCACCATTGTTTCCATTACCATTCTGTTCATTCTTGGAAGCCTGAGTGTTTTCCTTTTTTTGTTTCCCCCCTTTTAACCAATGCCTCCGTGACAGCGCAAACCTCTCCCTTAAACACTGCTGGTCTTTGATCATATGCTACCTCCTGAACTGGTGGCTTCCACCCCGAGGGGCCCATTTTCTGGTGTTTTGTTGGACAACATTCTGCTCCTATTCAAAAGGTTTTCAAAGGTTAAGTTTTCCAAAGTGATCTGCCTCTTCCTTCTTCCTCGTCTGTTTTAGTCTTGAAGCTCTGCTGAAACCTGTCCACCATGGGTGACCCTACTGATATTTGAAATACCAGTGACATGGCGTCCAGCACCACAGTGATGCACAAACTCCACTGTAAGAAAAACTGACATATGACTGGGGGAACTTACCCATGATGTCTCACAAATATGAAGGCCTCACAAATTGTACGACTAAATAATCATAGAAATTTTCTTATAATAAAGGAAAACAAAAAAACAAAAGCAAAAATCTTAATAGTAATAACCCACTCCCCAAACCTCAATAGAAAAGAAAGCAGAAAAAAAAAAACAAGAAGAAATTTAAAATGAATCCAAAGGAAGAACAAATGATAAGGTGTTACATTTTAATGTAATTACATCTGCATTAATCTGTTTTCCAAAAATGCTGTGTGATAACAAGACTGTTTACATCCCTGGCCAATGGTCAGCGAAGCTTCTCTGGACGTTTAACCTATGTGGGGTCCCTGAGGATGGATTGTGGGCTTTCTCTGTCATCCATAGCCTTCTGCAAAGTGGGTATTCAGAATTTAAGCTCGAATATGGTTCCCTCTTCTGTTCTTAGAGTTTATTATTTACAATCTTTAGATAATACAGGCTAGTGTGCTTCTTTTCTGTGAGCTTAGCTGAGTTCTCACTTAGACGACTGCTTGTTTTAAGACAAGCCTTTAAGACCCCAAACACTATTCTTTCTGATAGCCAGGCACCATCTGATTTCTTCACCACATTTTGCTATAGCACTTATATCTTCAGTGATCTTTTCATGAGGGCAAGTATTGAGTAGGGTGATGTTATAAGAGTTCATATGAAGCTACTATGGACAACAGTTTGGAAGTTCCTCAAAAGTTAAACAAGTATTATCATGTAACCCTGCAATTTCACTCCTAGGTCTATTCCCAAGAGAACTGAAAAAAAATGTCTCACAGAGAAACTTGTACAACATTGTTCATAGCATCATTATTCATTACAACCCAAAGTTGAAACGGCACAAATGGCTACCAACTGAAGATTAATCAGACAAAATATGGCATACCCCTACAATAGAATCTTAATCACATAGAATATGGCACACCAGAAAGAGAATGAAATGCTAATGAATATTGTGACATGGATGTGCCTTGAAAACATTATGTCAAGTGAAAAAGGCTAGATACAAAGGTCACATATGTATGTAAACCTCATTTACATTAAATATCCAGAATTGGCTAATCTAGGGAGACGAAAGTAGATGAATAGTTAACAATGTGGTGACAGGCAGAAAAGGGTAGTGTCTGCTAATGGGGATGGGGTTCCTCTGCGGGTGTTGATGAACGTGTCCGGAGTCAGACAGTGGTGATGGTGGTGCCACTTTGGTGGTGGCTGCACAATTCAGCAACTAAAATTGCGGAATTAAACACTTTAAAGGGGTGAATTCTATAGTCTATGAGTTAGCATTCAGATTAGCACAGCACTCAATGCTCTTTGAAATCTCTAGTCTTGACTGTGTTTTGCAATGTTATGGTTCACATTTTACATTATGAAAAATAGATTCAGAATATATATTCACCTGTGCTATCACTCTAACTTGTTGAGATAATACTGAGTTGTTCTCGTTGCCTGCACATTGGATAAAAATGAAATAAAAGCATTTATATGTGCAAATATATTTAACAAGATTTGTTCAGTTTTGCTCCAATTAAGAAAATTTTAAATTAATAGAGTGACATAGCTTGTCACTAGAAAACTTCTACTTTGCTGATTTTATTTTGAGATTGTTACATATCCATCTAAATATCTAACAATTATAAGTTTAGTCTACATGTCTCTCACTTGGCCATTAGAATTTACTGAGTCAAATGCTTTGCTGAAATCCATTTACCTTATCCTTGTAATATTGAATCAATTTTTATCAGGAACCTTGCCAAACCCCAAACCCATCTCTAGACAATAGGACATCCTCTCACAGAAGGGTCACAAGGAAGGGATGAGTCAACCAGGCAGCAGTATAGCCCTGATGAACCACACAATACTTCTCTGGTTCTTTGAGGCTTCCTCACCCCCCACTATCATGACCCCAGTCCTACCTTTCACTGTAGGCTAGACCAGGGCATGTACACTGGTGCAGGTAAGAGATCAGGACACATGGAATCCAGGTCAGATAAATCCACCAGGAAAAGATATGGGAGTAGCGTTACCAGAAGGGTAGGGGGAAAGTGGGGGTGGGAAGGGAGGAAGGGGGAACTGACTGTGATGATCAATGCATAACACCTCCCACCCCCAGGGGGACAAACAACAGAAACGTGGGTGAAGGGAGACGGTGGTCAGTATAGTATATGAAAATAATAATAATTTATAATTTATCAAGGGATCAGAAAGGTGGGAGGGTGGGTAGAGGGAAAAAAGAGGAGCCAATACCAAGGGCTTCAATAAAAAGTAAATGTTTAGAAAATGATGATGGCAACATATGTACAAATATGCTTGATACAATTGATGTATGGATTGTTATAAGAGCTTTAAAATCCCCCAGTAAAACAGTTTTTAAAAAAGGGCTCAGATGTAAAAGATATTTACTTTTACTTTCAAAATAGAAGGGAATATGCAAAAGACAGTAATTATTATTCCATAACAAAATATCCAACACTAATCTCAATATAACTGTATCAATAAAATTTAGCTACATCCCCATAAAGAACCCTGACAAAAAAGTTTAGCTCAGATTTTTTCATTCTGTATTGTATAGCCACATAAATATATATATACATTTTTAAAATTTTTGTGTTTTTATATTCATCATTTTTAAAAATTTCATTATTTTAACGGTAGAAAATGTTTGAAAGACAACTCTAGATATAAAATTTAAGCACACACACAATGATAACCATTGTCAATGTATCTCCACTCTTTTTTGACAAATTCCAGTTAAATGACAGTAAAGACATGACAAAGATATAAACTAATAAGACATAAAAGGGAGAGGAGACAAAAGTAGGAAATAGGTATTAATATATTCTTGAGAAGCTGGAAGGCCAATGCATAATTAATAGCTGACAAGGCCCAGAAAGTTGAAGAGAAATTTCAAATTGAGGTTTGGGTAAGGATGTCAATAAGAAGTAAAGTGATTTTTGGTAGACCCTGTAAAAAGGGTAGGAGTTGGAGATATCAAGTATCTCTAAAAAAGGGAATGTGACCTGGGACTAAATCAAGAGACTTCAGCTCAACAGTGAATAGTTTAGAACTCAGGTCTCTTCTCCGAAACCCAGGTAGCCAAATGAATACCTCTTGCTCCCACCTTTTTCAAGGCAAAAGGTAGCCTTTATGGTGTGATTGGACCTGTAAGACTTGGGTCCAGTCAACAGACCCTGTTGAGGACAACTGTGAAGCACAGAAGAAGTAAAATTCGTTGAGTACCCAGGATGAAGCGTTACAAACACACCAGGCTTCTGAATGGTTACACTGGAAACTAGAGGACAATGGGATCAAGTCTTCCAAATATATAATATTTGTATTTATTTATTTATTTTTGGTGACCCGTCTCCTTTTTTAAAAAAAAATATTTGTATTTAAAAACCATAATTCTATACTTACTCATATTAAAACTAAAGTGTGAAGACAGAATGAATATTTTCAGGAAGGCTGCAAACAATATGCTTCACCACTTGTGATGGTTTGGGATTGTGCCAACTAGACACTCCTGGGTTTCAGTCTCATGACACCTCCTCGGGTCCTGAACCTTTCGGTAAAACAGTGAGAGACACTAGGATCTCTCTCTCTCTCTGCCATTTTGTCTTCCTACTTGCTGGAACTCTCTCTTCTTGTCTCCAGGTGTGGCCTCCCGTGGGTCCCCTGAGAGCTGTTGGCACCCGCCAAGTTTCTACTGTCTTGGATCCGTGTGACTGTACACTCCCTGGCCTGTGATGTTCTTTCATCCTGTCTCACCTTTCCCTGTCATTGGTCTGCAGCTACACGAGTCTGAAGAGGGTCCTGGCTTTCACCAGACTGTGGACTTAAGCGACGGGCTAGGATGCCTTCGTGAGATAAAATGAATTCTTGATAGAAAGCTCTTTCATGTAAGATGGTTACTGGATTTGTTTCTCTTGGGAATCAGGCCTAACACTCAAAGCAAATAAAAGAAAGAGGAATAAGCAGAGTCCTGGAAATGGGGCATCTCACACCATCCGGAGTAACGAGGACCCCCAGTATCAAAGTGAGGGAAGGTTCCCCAGTGGCATTTATGCAGTCATACAAATAGTTTAATTTGGAGCAAAAGACCTAAGAACAGTGTCTCCAAAATAGCACTTAAGAAAGTACATTAAACTGATATATTGCCAGATTCTTTTTTCCATCAATGTTATTTTGTAAATATAAATATTGATTTTCTAATCTTCAATTTTAATATACTTCTATGGGAATTGGGGAATCTACACATATGGTGTAAGGAAATTAAAACTTTGCCTGGACTATCAGGAAGCCAATAAGTTATGTCAAAAATGTAAATTTAATAGAAGTTCAGCTATGTTGTTTACTGGTTGAGTTAAATAGCATAATTCAAGGTTAAAAGAGTTGAAAGTGGCTGCTTCTTAGTAATATAGTCCCCAAATATGCAATTTACATTTTTTTTTATTCTTCTTCTACAAACCTGGTAGTACTGTCTTATTTTAAGGTACATGTCTGCTTTTTCATGAAAATGAAAATTATTTAAAAACATGTATAGACGGACAGGAATACTCATAGACTTGTTTACAAAACTGGTATACATTCCTGGCCACATACTGGGATTTGGATGATACCTTTTTAATAGTTGTGAAGAGTGTTATCATTTAAAAAGTCATTTCATGCATATTGCAGTATAGGGAGTCAACTGCCATGCTGTGAAAAGACTCAAGCAGCATTCTAGAGTGCCTATGTTGTGAGTAGTCCCATAGCCAGGGCTAATTCAGAAGTCATAATAGTTTTTAATCTTGGAACCAGATTCTCCAGGGTCACCCATGCCTTAGGATGAATTCTGTGGTGCCCATTGTCTGCATAGCTCACGAGATACCTGCGTACAAACCACCCAGGTAAACTCTTGCTGAATTCTTGACTCACAGACAATGTGTGAGAAAATTAACGCTTACTGCTATATTAAAATGCAAGATTAGGAAGAAGTTATGTATCAAGAGCTAATATATGGAAACTGAGGTTCAGAGAACTATAAAGACAGCCCCAATTTTCCTACCTAGTAAGTAAACAGTGGAGTCAAGGCTAGAACTCAACTTGTCTGATTATAGATTCAGCGTTCTTTTCATTTACAAAACCAACGTGGCCTCTGGCTTAAAGAGTAGGCTGATGTTTTTGTAGTGTTTTTATTTCAGCTGGCCAATTTTTGATATGGGAAATGTGGTCATTCTGATGGGTTTTAAGTATAAGCATATAGGAATTATGATCTCCAGATTAGATTTCATTTGGCAAACTGTAGGCAGCATAACGTTCTCATGCATTTATGGCCTGGTGTCTAAGGCCACTATCCTTGAGAAAGGGGTCTTTGTAATAATCAAGTTAGACAAATTTAAATGTCTTACGTATGTAGCAAGCTCTTATCTGGCCCCCCCCACGGAATCATTTCTTTATATTTCCTTCCTTATTTATCTCCTGGCTTCTGAATGCAAAGTAACTTCAGAAACAGCATTCACATAGTCAAGAATCGATGACAACTCATCTTTCCATCAAGGGCACTAAACATAGAAATGACTGCTAATGTCTCCTGCCTTCATATCATATCTGAGTAAGTATTTCAATTTGCCTTTCTCGTCTCACAGAGTTTTAATTTTCTTTTTCATTTAATACCATTAAGAAATATCACTTAAAATGGGCAAAAGGCATTTTCGTTTAGTAATTTTCAATTTTCGGTGACACATATTTTACTGGTTTACTGAATGGACTAAGGTTCTCATAACACATCATCTGTTCTCCTTGTTGCTTTTGGATTGCATTTCCATATGGATGAGTTTTCCATTAGAAGTCCTTCAGGGCACATAGTAACGGAGTCATAGACGGCACAGCCCTCAGGAGGGCTTAATAACATGATATGCTGGTGCAGTGGATGTTGAGATGGAATACCAAGTGTTGTCAAGAGATTCGAACTAACTGGGGTAAAACAGTCTTGCTCTTATTTTTTCCCATGCTCTCAGACCACCATCCCAGAAGTCTAATGCCGGACTAGTCAGTTCCCTTGGCTTTCTAGAATACTACATACTGTCATGAAAGTGAAACCCCATATTCATATCATTCTAAAGGTGTTTTCTGACACGTCCACAAGACATGTATGTAGGGTTGGGTGTGAACTTGAAACAGGTGCATGGATCAGCGGGATGCTTGAAGGAACACTGATAGGAGAGGAAGGGGATTCTTTTCGACACCACTTTCCAAAACTCCTTTTGACAACCCTAACTGTGGGTCTCCAGTCAATCTCGTGCGTCTTCTCCCTTCTCATTCATGATGCACACTAGTGATAGCTAACTTACAGCCTAGTCCCAGGAAAGGCAGATTTTGTAGGATTGCCCTTGAAAGACTCAATTTCAGTCAAGATTTTCTATAAAATAGAAACAGTGAGAGGGTGATAGATAGACAGATGACAGAAAGATAAAAAAGAGATAAATGAAGACAGACATTGATTGATTTAATTCTGAGGCATTGACTTGCAAAATTGTGGGGACAGGCAAGTCTAAAATACACAGGTCACATGACAGATCACACCTAAATTCTGCATAGTTTTTTGTCCTGACAATGGTGGGTTGGGTGGTAGGGCAGCGAGGGAAATTCTGGCAAGATGTCTGTTTATTGTCTGCAGCAGAATACTTCCTTAGGAAACCTGTCCCTTCGTTTCTGCGTTATAAAGGATTATATACTTTCCCTAAAGCCAACGGACGTAATCACACATAACAACAGCATCATGACATCTAGTCTTGTGTTTGGTCAGAAACTGGTATCATCGCCAACGCAGTGTCAACCTTAGGACATTCGTTTTCTGTGCTTTTTTTCTTTCCTTTTCTAACACAAGGAGTGGAAAAGATCATTGCTCACATCACTAACTTCCTATGACACTCAGGATACTACCGAGGGAAGGTTGGGTTAATGAAAAACAATGAGGCTCTTCTTTCTCTCTCTCTCTTTAAATCATTTTATTGTTGCCATCATCATTTTAATAACATTTTCTTTCTACTTGAGCCCTTGGTATTAGTTCATTTTTTCCTCTCCCTCCCTCATGAACCCTTGAGAATATATAAATTATTACTTTTTTATGTCTTACACTGACTGATGTCTCCCTTCACCCACTTTTCTGTTGTCTGTCCCCCAGGGAGGGGGTTACATGGAGATCATTGTGATCAGTTCCCCCTTTCTCCTCCCACCTTCCACTTCCCCTCCTGATATCACTACTCGCATTATTGGTCCTGAGGAGTTTAGCTGTCCTGGATTCCCTGTGTTTCCAGTTCTTTTCTTTATTTTTATTTTAAGAACAAAGTGTTTATTTTATATAGATCTAAAATAAAAACCAAACTTATTGCTGCAGAGTAAATTTTGATTTATAGTAATACTGTATGACAT
>NW_022103900.1:25041687-25108348 GCF_000313985.2 Echinops telfairi
AGCGGTTGTGTCGGGAAGGTGAGCATCATAGAATGCCAATTTACTAGAAGAAAGTATTCTTGCATTGAGGGAGTACTTGAGTGGAGGCCCAATGGTGTTTCCAGTTCTTATCTGTACCCATGAACATGCTCTGGTTTAGCTGGATTTGTAAGGTGGAATTGGGATTATGATAGAAAGCATTAATGAACTAGAGGTAAATTGTTTGTTTTATCGGTGCTGTACTGCACCCTGACCAGCTCAGCTCTGCTTTGTGATCCTTCTGGAAGGGGATGTCCAATTGTTTACAGATGGACTTTGGGTCCATTGTAAAAATCACATTGATATGATTTTTTTTGTCTGGGTCTTTGATGCCTGATAACTGATCCCATCGACACCTCATGATCACACAGACTGGTGTACTTCTTCCATGTAGACTTTGTTGCTTTTCAGCTATATAGCTGCTTTTTTGTCTTCAAGCCTTTAATACCCCAGATGTTATATCTTTTGATAGCCAGTCACCATCAGCTTTCTTCACCACATTTACTATGCACCCATTTTGTCTTCAGCAATCATATCAGGTAGGTGAGCATCACGGAATTAGTTTATTAGAATAACCAGGTTATTAGAATAGAGTGTTCTTGAGTTGAAGGAGTACTTGAGTAGAGGCCCAATGTCTATCTGCTACCTTGATACTTAGCATAAAAATATATGTACATAGATCTAGTTCCCAATCATTATATATAAATATATTTATATATGTACATGCCTGTATTTAGACCTCTATAAATGCCCTTTGCCTCTATTTCCTTTTACTTTAATGAGGCTCTTCTCAGAGGTGTTTGGGAATGCTTCTGCTTTCCTGATAAAATGGATTGGATATGCTTGGCATAGCGCTTTTGTCCTTTTTTTTCCCCCTGCTTGGAATTTGGGTGTCTAACTAAAATAGAAGAGATTTTCTTCTGGTCACGAGTCTGTGAGCTGGTATTCTAAGAACAGCAGTGTAGATAGTAGGAAGAGCCTGGTTTAGGATGACATTTTTGAGCGACTACACAATTCTTTCATTGTCTACTGTTGGACTTTTGTTCGTCTGGAAAGCAAAACAAAGAAAAACAAATCAACCCTTAATTAACGATTTGCTTGTGTTATTGGAGCTTGGGTATTCCGTTTGTCAAAAATGGAGTAGTCCTAGTTGATGCATCAATAAATGAAATCATTTTCGTGGTTCCCTTAGAGAATGGTTTTTTAAACTAGTCACCATTGGCCTTTTGTGCCGGAGAGTTCTTTGCTGTGGGGGACTGTTGGTGAATGGGGGGATGTTGAGCAACACCTCTGGCTCTATGCACTGAATTTTGGTAGTATTCCTCCAATATCGACAGATACATTTTCCCCCAAACATTGGTTAATGGTCCCTGGGAAACAAATCAACGCTGGGTAAGAAGCTTGTGGTAAGGTGCAGTAGAACAATGAAATGAGAGTTAAAGCGGCAGGGAGTGGTCTTAGAAGTGCAAACCACGGAGATTTGGGAGTCCTTTGCTCCTGCTGCATCCACAATCCTATCCGTGGTTTTCGGTGAGGAAAGCTGCTTTCTCCTTGCTGCTCCATGTCCATGCGGGTTGAGCTGAGGTTCGGCGTCAGGTTATTTTCAGGCTGGTGGAGGGTTTCTTTCTGAAGATTTCAAGTCAGCGAGGCGAAGGGAGAAGAGCACCTGGCAAAGCAGGTGCTGGCCTTTAGCTACTGTCTGTTCACATTTCATGGACCCAGGCGAATCACAGAACCATGCCTGAGTGCTTTAGGGTGGAGAAATACCATCATTCTACAAAGAGAGGCACAGATTGGACGGTTGAACGTTCTACCAGGCCAATTACCAGGGTAATACTTCTAGTTCTAAAAAAACTTTTCATTGTAAATTCGATGCAGGTTTATGGATCAAATTGGCTTTCCATGAAGCAATTCATGCATATTTGGTTTTATGTCACAGATTATAATCCCTACAGTGGAACATCCTATCCCGCTTTCTCTTTGTGTTTTACCCATTTCCATTTTTTCTTTCCAAACCCTCTTAGCTTTGTCCACTGGCAAATGCTGCCTTTTCAATCTCCAATGACTGATGATTGTAAGGAGTTTGTACTTCGTGAGTGGTTTTGTTCTCCAATAGACCTGGCTATTGTTTGGCTGAAAAGTAAGGCATGGGGGAAATTCAGTTCCAGACCTGAAAGGTGGATAAAGGCCATGTTCTTGGGAGTTCTAACAGTCCCTCTCTGAGAAGTGAGCCTGTTTTTTTTTGTGATTTTGAATTTTGTTTTATATTTTCCTCTCTCTCTATCCAACACCTTCTATTGTGATCCCTGTCAGAGCAGTGGGTAGTGGTAGTGGAGCACCACTTCATCTTCTAGTCTCAGGATCATGGAGGTTGAGGTCTGCGTGATCCTCAATGACAATGATTCTGCTAGAACATCTTAGGTCTATTTGCTGGGATTAACGTTCCTCACAGAGAACAAGGCTAGCACACTTTTGGGGTAGAAAATACAAGGTCAGATAAAGTACTAGAGTTTTGGAGAGGTCTGGCATCTGGGAAAAAAATCCGAAGAAGATTAGCAGCTATTCATACAGAAATAGTTACAAGTCAGGTTGGATTTGTTTAATGGCCAGGTGCATAGGCTTTGATGTCAAGCCATCTGTTTTTGAATCTAGAATCCAGTATTTTTTATCTCCATGACCTTGGCTAAGTTAATAAAAAGAGTCTTTCTTTATTCAGCCATTAAATAGGGTAATAGAGTACATCTACCATATCACATTGTTCAAATATAATGCAAGCTAAAAAAAATGAGCACAATTATCATATGGGAAATGATCAATGAGTGTCTTCTAGTCTAACATAAAGGAGACTTTTGTATTTCTTACAATGACTGTCTCTATAGGAATTTTAGAAGCCTTGATAGCACTGTGGGATAAGCATTGAGCTGATGACTGCAAGGTAGATGGTTCAAATCCACCAGTCACTCTGCAGGAGAAAGATAGGCTATCAACTCTCCCTTAAAGATTCACTCGCAGAAACTCTATCCAGGGTCCATATGAGTTGGAATGGACTGCGGCATTGGTTTTGGCTTTTAGCTATAGCATTTCTAGAAAAGAAGGAAGCTATACAAAATCTGATTCTGATCACTCTATGTTACCACTGCTGCTTTTCTGGGTTGCAGGCTCTTTTCTATTCTTTCATGACTTTCAAATCACGTCACCTTGGTCCTGGAACCGAGAGAAAGCAGGCTTTCTTGATGATGCAAGGAATTGGGATCGGAAGGAGGGAGGAAGTGGGGTGGAGGCTTATCTCATTTCCTGCCTTCATTTCACCCCCGTACGACTAGAACACACAGCTGCATGCGTGCACTGGATGTGACTGAGGGTGGGGACCCATTAAGGGGAATTACAAGTTACACAAAAAGTCTTTAAAATCATCCAAAAAGGAACAAAAGTTCAAAAGGAAAGCCTTTATGGATTTCTGGATTGGCAAGCTACAGTAAATGACACAAGGCATGGAAGCTCCCCTTGCCATGTCTCTTCAACTGTACTGAAAACCAGAGCCATATAAAAGGACAGTCTCCAGAAAGCTAACGACTGCACAGCCAAGTCATGTTAGAAGCACACCCAAATTCTTGCCTTGTTCCCCTGGCCCCGGGTCTAAGTCTCTCTGTGAAGGTATCACTTCTAACCCAGGGCACATTTCTCCCCCACTCCTGGGGTTGTGTGCTCCTTGGACCCATTTCTGTCGTCACAAAAAGCCTTTCCCCAAATCTGAGGATTCCTAATACAATTAGACCCCATCTGCCCACTGTGCAAGGTATAAATATGGATGGGTTATTTCTGATTGTTCAGATGGATATGTGTGTATGTGATAGCTGGATATTTTGTCAACTTGACGCAGCTAGAATTTTTAGTGGTTAGGAATTAGGTCCTAGTAATCCCCCATGATATGACCTAACAGCATCGCCATCTTTATTATGGGATTTCCTGTGGGTAGCAAAGTGTATGTAAGAGGATTAGAGAGGAGTTCAACCTCCTTACTCAGGTCTCAGCCCAGATCCAAGTGAAAGGAAGTTTTCTAGGGGATGTGGCCTACTCCTATTTCAGCCAACTCGGTGGAAGGCTTCTTTCTGCTGGTCTGGATTCCGCATCTGTCTCATAAACTTTGGACTTGAGTCAATGGCCTGCTATATTCCTGTCAACTTTGAATTCTTCAGATTCTGCGGCCTTGAACCTCACCTGATGACCTTAGATTCATCTGTTTCTGCCTTCACAAGTCTGTGGTTTTCTTGATTTCAATCCCAAGTAAGGAAAGCCTCTAGCCTAGTATCTGACCTCCAGACTTGAACCAGATTAAACTTATGCTCTTCGGTAACTGGGTGAGTCACTTTCTTGATATGGATTTCTATATATCTATCACTGGCTTTGTTTCTCTTCTGAGCCCAACCTAACTCAGTATATGTACCACTTAGATAAATATCTGTAGGGACCAACCCAAATTCTCAGGGAAAAGGAGATTATTGGTGATTCAATGCTAGCATCATCATCTACCACAAAGGAGCCTGGGTTTGATTTATGGCCAATGAAGTAAAATTACCACTTGTTTGCCCTTGGAAGCATATGTGCTGGTATGGTGTTGAATAGGCTTAAATGTAACTTCTAAACTAAGATAGACTTGAAAGAAACGCCTGGTTATCTATTTTAGCTAGTGAAAACCCCATGGATCACAACAGTTCAATCTACATACCCCGTCATGGGGTTGGTGTAGGCCTAGCAGCATTTAATTATGTTAGCTATGGGTTTTCCATGAATCGTGGTGAATTTGACAGCTATAAACTCTTTGGGGTTATTGGTTAAGCACTTCTATCCAAGGGACTTAATAGTTTGTCAAGCTATTATGGAACAGACTTAATTCCTTTTACTTATATCTCTGTTCTCAAACACGGTCTTTTGGAAATGACAAGAAGACACAAGCAGACAGATGGAAAGAAAGAAAACAGAGAGAGAGAGAAAGAGAAATAAAGGAACAAAGAAAGGAAGAAAGAGAGGCAGATTCATTTATAACTCACATGCATCTTAATGGGTATTTCTTTAGCCAGGCAAAATTGAAGTGTTGCAGCTATAAATATCTTCAACAAAGCAATTTTCTTTCTTAGAGTCTGGCTAAAATAGAGGTTGGATGTGGGTGAGTGGGGGTAGGGAGTCATTTTTCTAGTAACATTATTATTATCACTACTATTATTAATGCCTCCAATTCAGTAGGCTTTCTATGCCTAACTCATTGTTTATTTTTCTTCCCTCTTAGTTTATATTTTAAAATAACCCTTCAATAAAGCTATCAGAGATGGTGCAGATGTCAAACAATATTGCCTGACTTTGCATGACAATATCTCATTTTATCCCCTCATTTAGTTTAATTCAACACAGGGCTAATGTCTGTGAAATAGCCAGCCCAGAGACCAGCTGGGAACCTAACTGGCACCACACACTCCACTCAGCTTAACATTTCAACAATGACACCATATGGCGGAGAGCTATGGTGTTTATGACAAAGGAACAAGGCATGTTGGACATTGCACAGCAGCCTCGCGCAGGCTGAGCCCTGCCCTGGAGTGAATGGAACATAAACTGGAATGACACAATCGTCATCTGCTTCCTTCATGAGCTTCAGGCGCAAGCTGCTTCCACACCGCAGTTTAGTGGACACTATTGTCAGAGCTAAATGATCGTTAACTTCCACGGATAATTTTCAAAGCATTACAACAGTTGCAGCTCTCTTTAAGGACACACCTTAGATAGCTTTGGTTGAAAAAGAATTCAGATATAATTGTGATGCTGTTACATATATACCAAACCGATTAGACACTCCCCCCACCCCGCCGCTTTTTTGAAAACTGGTGCGAACATGAAAGGAGTGATCTGTGTGTTTCAAACTCAACTGTTGTTAAATATTTCAAACGGTGCTTGTTCAAAGAGCAGTAATTCTCATTTTCAAATCTCGCCCCTCCCCCATAAATATTTGAAGTCTCTCCTATCCTAATCTCTGGTTGTGGGAACAGGATAAACTTCCTAAAAAGCCATGTTGATACTTCTCAAATATATATTGGTATCTGTACATTTATTGGTGCATGTGCGTGTGTGTGTGTGTGTGTGTGAGTATGATAAAGTGCCATGCAGACTACAGGGTTGAAGACCATGAATTTTTTTTGCTGAAAAATTTTGAACAGCCTATAACTTTAATAAGATTTGTTTTTTGGATCTTAATAAAAATTAGATATGCATATTTAGACACCTCAGTCTGAATGTTCCTGTTAGATGAATTCATTTCCCTTCTAGGTTGTGCTTGATGTAAATGAACTTGGTTTCATTGGTATCTGTGTCAGTCCAGGTAGACTAGAGAAACAAATTCATAGACACTCATATGCATATAAGAAAGAGGTTTATATACAAGAGCAAATGAATATTGAGAAAACATCTCAGCCTAGTCCAAACACCTCAAGTCCATCAGTCCAATATTAGCCCATATGCCCGATACCAATCTATAAAGTCCTCTTTATAGACTCACGAAACACATGCAATGACGCCGAAGGCAGGAGGATCACAGGTCAGTGGGTAGAAAGTCTTGGATCCAGTGGTGTTGTTAAATATCTCAGAGCTGGCAGGGGTCTCCACATGGCTTCTCCAGTTCCCAGGGCACGGGGTCTATCAGCGGAATGCCATGTGACTTCTCTTCAGGGATGTCTCACAGGAAGTCAGCCTTATCAGTAGAGAGTCTCCAAGGGAGTGAGAAAACAGAGAATGTGTCTCCCTCCTCTAAGGAGGAAAACACAGGAGTTCCCAGATTTCTCAGGAGAAGGCCACGCCCACACAGAGGTCTCATTGGCTGTGATCTGGTTGACAGACTAGACTCCACCCCTTCACTCTTTATCCTCTCAAGTCCCAAATTGACCTCAGATTATGTAACTACCACAGTATCAAGTTAAGGTTGCTATAGGTGCTTTATGGAGAGGAACCCAGCACCCAACTTACTTTCCACAGTATTCCAAAAGCTGCAGGGAATACTCTGCTCAAAGAAAAAGAACAACTTTTTAATGTAGTTCCGCCTCCCTTTTTAAGTTTTTTTGGCATGGGTAATTTAGTCCTGAAAAATAAAAAAATCCTTAAAGGGCCAAATCATCCTACATTAAAAAAAATGTATATAACAAAAACTTAAGCAAGAAAAATTTCATGTTTTGCTTTAACTTTTGATTTTAAAATAATTATAGATTCATAAGAAATTGGCAAAAGTCATATGGGAAGTGTCCATGAATTCGTTACTCTGTTCCTCCCAGAGATAACATTTTGGATAACCGCCTTTGGAGAAGCACAGCCAGCGTGCCCCTTAGAGGCAAGCATGGCAAGATTTCATCTCGGAGAGACCAGTTCCTGGAGAAGGAAAGCATGCCATGTAAAGTAGAGGGGCAGCAACAAAGAGGAAGCCCTTGGCCAGAGGTATTGATACAGAAGCTGCAACACTGGGTTCAAACCTAAGACCACTGTGAGGACGGCACGGGCTGGGGCAGTGCTTTGTTCCGTCGCGCACAGGATGGCATGCGTCTGAACCTACTTGACGGCACCTAACAGAATAACACACAGCAAAACCAGGGAATTGACTTTGGTGCAATCCATAGAGCTTATCCACACTTTAGGACTTTTACGTGAGCTCATATGTGTGTGTGCTCCTGTGTGTGTGTAATTTTATCACATGTAGAATTTTGCAAACACCACCACAATGTAGATAACAAACTCTTCCAGAAACACCAGGATCCCTCATAATATCCCTGTATGACCCTTTGCCCACTAAGCATAACTCTCTAGAAGTGCATCTCTATTGTTACATATATCCATTGTTTGTTCCTTTGTTTTAAACTGCTGAGTAGCATTTCATGATGTGAATATACCATAGTTCACTCCTCCATGGAAGAATGTTTGGATTATTTCAAGTTTTTGATGATTACAAATACCGTATATACTTGAGTATAAGCTGACCTGAATATCAGCCAAGGCACCTAATTTTACCAAAAAAACTGCATAAAAAATGTGCTGGAAAACTCAGCTTAGTCACAAATATATGCAGTTTTGTGGTAAAATTAGATCATTATGGGAACAGAGGTCCCCCCCCCCCTTTTTGGAGACAAATGGCCAAGAGTATAACTGCTGGGTTGTATTGTAAACATGTATCTAATTTTATAGGCAACTTAATTTTTTCCCACTTTGGTGGCTATATCATGTTAAATTTCAACCAAAAACGTAAACATATCTCGATCTCTCTGACATCCTTATCAACATTTGCTGTTATTACTATTTTCTGCTTCTAACTATATTTATAGGCGTCGTTGCTTGCTGTTAGGTGCCATCCTATCCGTCTGACCCAGAGTGACCTGATGCTCAACAGAAGGAAACACTGCCTGCTCCTGCACCAGCCTCACGATTGTTCCGAGGCTTCAGCCCTTGGTTGCAGCTACTGTGTCAGTCGATCCCTAGAGGGCCTTCCTCTTTTTGCTGCCCCTCTACTTTACCAAACATGGTGTCCCTCTCTAGAAACTGGTCTCTCCTGACAGCAGGTTCAATGTATGTCAGACGAAGTCTTGCTAACCTTGCCTCTAAGGACCACTCTGGCCTTCCTTTTTCCAAGACAGAGTAGAGTCGATCATAATCTGTTTTTCTCAGAGCGGAGTCATTATTGGCTTGTCTTTTAGCAAGCCATGGTACTTTCCATAGGCTTCTCCAGTATCACAAGGCAAATGCATGGATTCTTCTTCGGTCTTCCTTATTCAATGTCCAATTTTCACAGGCACACGAGGCAATTGAAAATACCATGGTAAGGCTCAGGAGCACCTTAGTCCTCAAAGTAATATCCTTGCTTTTTAACACTGTAAAGAGGGCATGTGCACCAGATTTGCCTAATGCAGATTGACTGATGCATGCGTCTTTTGATCTCTTGACTCCTGCTTCCATGAACACAAATTGTGAATGCAAGCAAGATGAAATCCTTGACAACTTCAATCTTTTCTCCATTTATCATGATGTTATCCATTGATCCAGTTGTGAGCATTTTTGGTCACCTTTACATCGAACTGTAATACATACTGAAGGATGCAATTATTGACCTTTATGAAGAAGTGTTTCACAGTTTCATGACTTTCAGCCAGCAAGGTTGTGTCATCTGCACAGTTCAGGTTGTTAACAAGCCTTTTTACAATCCTGATGCCACACTCTTCTTCATACAATCCAGTTTCTCTGATGGTTTGCTCAGCATACAGCTTGAATAAGTATGATGAGAGGATACAACCCTGACACACACCTTCCGTGATTTTAAAGCATGTATATTCCCTTGTTCTGTTCCTGTACCTGCTCCCTGACATGAACAACTTCTGCATGAGCACCATGAAGTGTTCTGGAATTCCCATTCTTCTCAAGGTTATCTATAGTTTGTTCTGATCTGCCCAGTTGAATGCCTTTACATAGTTAATACATCACAAGTAAACATCTTTCTGGTATTCTGTGCTTTCAGTCAAGAGCCATCTGACATCAGCAATGACATCCCTTGTTCCATTTCCTCTGCTGAATCTGGCCTTAACCTCTGGCAGCTCCCTGCCAATGTACTGCTACAACTGCTGTTGGATGAGTTTCAGCAAGACTTTACTTGCATGTGATATTAATGATATTGTTTTATAACTTGAGTATTCGTTGGGCCACCTTTATTTGAACTGGGTACCTTTATGGATTTCTTCTAGTCAGTTGGCCAAATACTTGTCTTCCAAGTTTCCTGTCATAGACGAGTAAGTACTTTCAGGGCTTCATCAGCTCATTGAAACATTTTAGTTAGTATCCCGTCAATTCCGGGAACCTTGTTTTTGGCTAATGCTTTCAATGTGGCTTGAACTTCTTCCTTCTTGCTCACATGCTACCTCATGAAATGGTGGAATGTCGACTAGTTCTTTTTGGTACAGCTACTCTGGGTATTCTTTCCATCTTCTTTTAATGCTTCCTGCATCATTTACTATTTTCCCCACTTAGGCTGTCGGGCACTCAAAATGTGACTGAGAATGAGCTATTTCCTCAAAGTGGAGTCAATCATTATGATGTGAGTGTGGTGCAGCCCACGGGAGTGGAGACTTTGTTATCTTCACTTGCTGATAGGACATGATACAAGGAAGGAGAAACAACTGCAAAAATTTGATAATTATTAGGGCTTGGAATGCGTGAAGTGAATCTAGGAAAATTAGAAGTAGTAAAATAAACGAAATGAAATGCTTAAAGAACTATATCCTAGGCATTAGTGAGGTGAAATAGACTGAGATTGGCCACTTTGAATCAGAAAGTGTTATGATTTACTATGCTGGGAATATTACAAGCATGTCATCAATGATCTCATGAGGGTGAGTACTGGGTAGGACCATGCCAAAAGAACTAATTGATCTTATAATAGGGTTATGATCAAGTGATAGATGAAAATCCATTCGTATACCTATGTATCCTGAGTTCACTTTTAGAAACACCATTGTCATTTTACTATACTCATGCTCACTGCCATTGAGCTGAGGCCAACTCCTAGTGACCTTATAGAACCGGGTAGAACTGCCGCTGTGAGATTCCAAGACTGCAACTCTTTATGGGAGGAAGAAACCCCGTATTTCTCTCCCGGAGAGTCTGGTAGTTTTTAACTGCTGACCTTGCAGTTAGCAGCCTAGAATGTAAGCACTAGGGCTCCTTGTTCTATTAGAGTGCATAATAAATCATCCCTATGGGTTTAAAGTAATTTTATTGGTAGTAACATTATTTCAGTCAACGATAAAACCCTGCTGAGCAAAGGATTTCATACTTATTAGACTCTGTGAGTTGTACATCTTCAAAACATGGGTGCCTGGACTGTAGTTACATAAACCATGAGTGCTGGAGATATGGCAATCCTTTCAGGAACACTCGGTAGACTAACACTTGTTACAAGACGGAGAGAGCAAGAAAACAGCAAATATACATTGCTCCCAGGTCAGCATTCTTTGGGCACCCTCAACACAATAGATCTGAACCTTTCCACAGTCCAAAGACCACCAATTCCCTAACCACGGGATAGTGGCTATCTGCTCTTCTCCCACTAGGGAATTTCAGCTTAAAATTCAAGGGAGAATTTAAATTCCTTAGTTCTGTTATAAGTGACTTTAAGGTAAAGTCGTGTTTTCTTCGTGGGATTTCCAATGGAAGTCCTCCCGGTGTGGTCTATGAAGAGTGTGGTGTACCTTGAAAGGACAGAGTCTAATGTCCCAGTTGTCTATAGCATGATTCCTGGGTCACCAGGAGCTAGTTAGAAACTAGGTCAAAAGTGCCCAGTTAAGAACAAAATACCAGATATATTTTCCCCTTGGGGTCTCTTAAGTAATGTTAAGCATTTTTTTCCCTCAATGGCTGATGCCCCATGCAGCTTACTTACCAGCAGAAGTGCAATTGTGTTCTCCAATACAGACATGTCTACCCTCCTCTTGATCTGATTTCCCTGTCCCTAATTACTTTTGTAGGATTGTCTGCTGATTTAAGACAATCATAGAACACTGTTGTGTGGCAGGAATTAGTGGATCTTCTTTTCCCCCACAACAAGGTAAGCTGGCCCCATGTGGAGTCAGGCCTCCTTCCTTGAGGTAGTTTTTAAGATGTTGTATGAGGGGGGTGATACATAGTTTATGAGAGTTAGGTAGGTGCACTACCTTGTTGTTTGGGGGACTAGATTAGAAGACTAGGGAATCAGAACCTGTCATTGTCTTGGTTTTTATCCTTATAGCTGTGGGTTCATACAATATTTGTCTCTTGTCATTGACTAACTTCACTCAGCATAACGGTTTCCAGATCCACCAATGTCATGAGGTGTTTCATGGTTTCAGGTGATGTGTTTTTGACTGCTCAAATTGACATCCACTTACACTGAAGCAAGGACCCCAGGTAGCATAGTGGTTAAGAGTTGGGCTGCTAACTGCCAGGTCAGCGTTTGAAACCAGCAGCCACTCCTCAGGAGAAAACCAGGGCTTTTTACCCCACCAAAGAGTTACAGTCTCAGAAACTCACCAGGGCAGTTCTACCCTGTTCTATAAGGCTGCTATGAGTTGTCATTGACTCAGTGGCAGTGAGCTACACTGTAACAACACAACATCTCATTCAAAGAGGTACAAATTTAAAAGTGATTGTTCGAATAAGTTATAATAGTAGACCCTGGCAAGGTGTTTTCCCTTTATTAAGTATAATATAGTTGTTTGCCTGCTCTTGCTAAGCTATTTTGTAGCCTTTATGTATAGTATACTTAAGACTTCACTCATAAAGTGTCCTGGTTCTGTGATATGTTTATCTGTAATCTTGGCAAGGCACTTAAATTGATGTGTGTCTCAATTTCCTCACTTAAAAAATAGAAAAAAATCATAGTACTTACCTGTTATAATTCTCAAGAGCCTTTGTGGTACTGTGTGTTAGTCATCGGGATACTAACCAAAACATCAGTGGTTCAAACCCACCAGATGTTCCTTTGGAGAAAGATGAGGCTGTCTGTTCCTGTAATAATTTATAATCTCAGAAACCCTGTATAGGACTGCTATGGGTCAGACTTGTATAAAGATTAATTAATGTATGTATGTCAAATGCTTAACACAATGCTGCGCACGTTGTCAATTAATATTATTATTTCTCTTATAGGATAACAGTTCATTCAAACCTTATTGTAAAACAAGCTACAGGCCAAGAAACCTAACCCAAAGACAAAGGTAAGCCGGATAAACAGCGCAGATGACATCACACTCACGAGACACGCTGACATCATAAATGGCAAGATGCCTGAGGTTATTTCTGCTATCAGTTAGACCACCATGAATTTCCTGAGAGGAGATGCAGTATTAGCTAACTACATGCACAGAGGTGACCACATGTGGCTCAGGCTGTAAAGGAAATCCAAAATGGGCTTTGCTAATGAGAAGAAATACCTGAGCTGGCAAAGGAAGGGATGTTACACACACTCCCTATCAATTTGTATTCTCATGACTTTGAGTAAACACATATTGGGTTGGAACTAAATATAGATCACTGGGAATTTATAAAGCTGATTTCAGGAATTAAATATTCCCTGCCTCTATTGTTTTTATGATTGTATCATGGTTCTTTAATACAGTTGTCGGCTCCCGTGGCAGTGGTTACTGAGGAAATGCTTAGCAGTCTAAGCCCATTGAGAGCATTGCCGCTTCACTGACGGTGAGGTGTCTACAACTGACGCCCTGTGTTTCTGTTCCAAAGTCCAGGCTTAAAGCCTGGTGACCTTTCTCTTCTGAAAGGCACAGCTAGGCCGTGCCCCGCCCTAACATCTAATTTATTTTCATGAAGTCTTCATTGTCAAACTGACACAGTACCTACCCAGCAGGGGCAGTAGTTTTTCCGAGTCTCTTACAAACTTTTATCCATTTATGTATCATCTCTTTAATACTCAGGCAATATAAACACCCGATTCTCCATGGTCTGGTTTCCCTCCTTAACATTCATGATAGCAAACTACCCCATGTCCTGCCAGGAAGGCTTACATTTATTTCTGCCTGTGTGTCCCAGCTGGGCTCCTGGCTTCACGTCAGTCCCCAGGCCTCACAGAAGAGCTGGCTATGGTCTTGAATACAGCTGTGGACCTTTCAAAGGAGCATCAGCCAAAGTGAGTTCATGATCCCTGGGATGCGTGCACTATGTGGCTTTTCATTTGTTGTTGGAGAATTCCTACTGTTGGCAATTTCAGATAGAGTTGCACTGGCCTCTACCCTCTCACATCCAGACTGCAGTGGGGTGGGTTTGTTTCTTTGTCCATCTGCTGGGTTCTGTTGTCTTTGTGTTATATTTCTGCTTGTTCTCAGTTGAGAGAGATTCATGCACGTATTCTTTTAAAAAAAAATCATTTTATTGGGAGTTCGTACAACTTTTAGCACAATCCATACATCCACCCATTGTCAAGCACATTTGTACATTTGTTGCCATCATCATTCTCAAAACATTTGCTTTTTACTGGAGCCCTTGGTATCATTTCCTCATTTTCTCCCCTCCCTCCTGCACCCATCTTCCTCATGAACCCTTCATAATTTATACAATTTTATTATTTTGTCATGTCTTACACTGTCTGACATTTCCCTCATGCACGTATTCTTGGTGCAAAGTATTAGATTAAGACAGACCCACTCACAATATTCTCGTAGAAATTGGTTGGAACAGAGATAAGTCTAGTTGGATTTCTACTATACTGATGAGCGAGTAGATTTGGGTTTAGTGTAGAGAGAATGCGATATGGAATTATTTATTGCCAGACTTTGACTCATAGCAACTCTATAGGACAGGGTAGAACTACCCCTACGGGTTTTCAAGATTGCAACTCTTGGTGGGAGTAGAAAACTTAATTTTCGTCCCTCATGAAATTATTAGTTTATTTTGTCTTATTGTGAGTTCATACTTAAATTTGTTTAGATAATATTTATTAAAATAAATGTTTATTTTGTTCATAAAAGGTACACTTTGAATATAATTGGTTGGTAGGCATCTAAAACATAAGTTCAAAATAGTGTATAGAACTAGAAAATATATTGATTTAGGATTAAGTAGTAGTAATCTGTGTGGGACAGATATATAAAGTATTATTTTACATTAAAGTACAAAACAATTTCTATATATATTTAATTTCTCTGTATATAACATATATAAACTTAGGGAATTAATGAAGTAATCATTCGCTTGGTAAAATATAGATTATGGCTACCAAGAGGTAGCCATATCGTGACCCCTTTTTCCTTCTTCCACCAAACTAACAGAAAATTAGGGAAATACAAGGTAAGGCAGAAAAGTGTTGCTTCTAGTTTAAACATGTGTTTATTCCCAACAGAGTATGTTTAAGCATGTGTAGGTAATTGGTAAATGACTGCATACAGATTTTGTCAGGAATACACATATTTTAGTCTCATTAGATTTCCTTCGAAAGAAAGTCCAATCAAAACAGTGAGTTCTGACGGGGTCTACTGGGCGAGTTAAATCCATGGCAGAGAGGTTGGCTCAGGAGGTTCGTTGACTGTCTTTTGGAATTCCTAAGAGGCGATCTTGACAGAATTTTCCCAAAGAACACAGGAAGACCACGGGGACGTATTGTGGAGAAACTTGAAGAAAAGTGAAAACCGCATTGACGAGAAAAGGACCCGGAGACTTGCTGCAATAACCGTAACTTATCTGTTTGGTGGCAGCCAGGGCCACCCTAAGAACCTGTCATCGGAAACCGGGCCCTATCCAACCTTTAGCACTGACCTTACCCCTCAGACTTCTTTTTGTTACCCAAACTCAAGGGACATTGCCTTGATTCCCTTGAGAATGCCACACTAATTTTGAGGGGGTAAAACTAAGTGTGCAGAATTCTTTGGGGGAACGGTTGGAAAGATGGAGCACCATCTTCCAAATTGTAGAAACTTAGATTAAAGATACGTTAAGAAGCAATCGCTTCACAGTCTGATATTTTTGTTTAGCAGTGGTTTCTATGGGTTTGTTAGCAAAGCTTTTTGGCTTACTATTATAAGACCATTTTGTGAAAGCTTCATATTTAAAACCAACATCTTATGGATCAGCACAGAACTGAGCAACATGAAGAAGAAAATTGAGAACTATTTCCCAATTTATGAGACAGCTATGGCCTGAGAAAGAAGTAAACGTGGTCCAACTGCATGCAAGCATTCTGTGGCCATGGATCCACAGAAGAAAAGTTATAGACAGGTGTGGATGGTATCCGTGCAACCCTATTAGGGGAGAGGATTGTGGGCTAAGCACACTGAAGACTTATGTTTCTCTTGGTAATGCTAACCTATATTAAATGAGCAGGCCTTAATATTTCTTTTTTTGAGAGTAATTTCTTTCTTGGAAAGAAATGAGATGCCTTCTACCCAGTGGCAGGGTGCAGGGTTATGGATGCATCAGGTGACACTGGCAAAGCAGGTGACATCAAAATGACTGTCTATAATGTTTTTGGGGAAGTGTCTCATTATGACTTTATTGTTTTGATAAGAATATCCCTGTAGCGAGTTGGACACTACCATGTTGTGAACCCAGCTCATCTCTGTTAGTGGCCACCATGTTGTTTCTGACTCACAGCGACTTTATCTATGTATAAGGGAATAAAATATTTCCAGGCCCTGTGTCATCCTTAAAATTGTTGCATAGTGGTTACAAGCAGGGCTACTGACTTTGAAGTCATGACCAGCTGCTCCTCGGAGAAAGAGGAAGCTTTCTGCTCCCGTAAAGAGTTCCCTCTGCTTTCCAGAGACTCTCTAGAACAGAGTAGGGGAAAGAGGGCAACAGAAAAAGGAAGATGCTCAACAAGATGGGTAGACACAGTAACGGCAACAATGGGCTCAAACATAAGAACAATTGTGAGGCTGGCAAGATTCTATGCTTATTTACTTTTTTGAACCCTGTAATGCGTTCTGGTCAGAGCTGTTATTGTTATTCAATTAAAATGATGGTTTAGTTTCATCAACATATTCTATAAGCACACACAGTTGCTATTGTTGCTTCCAGTGTTTTATAGTCACTGAGGTTGTTATTTTTGGTGCTTTTGCTGCAATGTTGTGCTAATAGTATCTGTGGGCCTATGTCAGTAACTTTTGGGTAATGAAACAAACACGAAAGGAAACGAAATATACATATTTTAAAAGGCTCCTGAACAGCGACTAATAGTGTAACTCAATGCAGAAGGGTATTGCAAAACAATTTAGTTGTTAAGAGGAGCCCTGCAAGTTCAGCAGTTTGAAATCACCCATCTTCTCTACTCCTGTACAAATTTACAATCTTGGAAATGTACATAGGGCAATTCTACTCTGTCCAATAGCGTTACTATGAGTTGGAATAGACTTGCTGGCAGTGACTGAAACTATATGTAAGCAATTGACAACTCGATTTATTATGTATAATCTCGTGATTACATAAAATAAACATTACTAAGGCTTATTTGTGGTCTTGTGGGGAGGGGTTTCATGGGAAGGGATGTGAGATTGAGAGTCAACACATTGGGTGACATCAACCTTAGCGATCCCATTGCTCCTACTGACGGAATTCTGATCCCTGTTTCCTGGCAACCTTCTGGTAACCTGAGTTTTCCTATTAGTCGTTTGCTTACAAGGAGAGAATGTACTGATTATAGTTCACTTGATCTTAGCCAAAAG
Source organism: Echinops telfairi (assembly GCF_000313985.2). Taxonomy (NCBI): domain Eukaryota; kingdom Metazoa; phylum Chordata; class Mammalia; order Afrosoricida; family Tenrecidae; genus Echinops; species Echinops telfairi. The sequence continues at coordinate 25,058,919 of NW_022103900.1, forward strand.
GCCGGGAAGCGATTGTGCTGATTATACTTGTATGATCATCCAATCTCCTCAAGAGGCGTGTTTCTCAGGGTAAATCAATAACTTGATCTTCTACTGTTAATGTTATTGCCCTCATTCATTCAATAAATATATATATTGATCACCTGCTATGAGCATACATTTTTTCCTCGGAAGGAAAGTAACAATTTCCAGATATGAACAATTCAATCTCCCTGATTGCAGAATTTTTCACTGCAAGTTAGTAAATGAGCACTGTGTCTATGTGTACATGTGCATGTGCATGTGTGTGTGTCTGATCAGCTTTGTGAGTCTGTTTCTTTGAGACAGTCTGCATAGGAGCGGGAGGACAGCGTTAGGTTTCTGAATATGTAAGATGATTACGCATCCTTGGATAGTATACACCATCTGTGCTCCACGACAAATCTTAAGGTTAGGGCTCAAACCTACCCAGATGTGCCGTGGAAAAACGTCTTTTGGGTCTGATTCTGTAAAGATTACAGTAAGACATCAATGACAATAAAACTCCCCATAGCAATTCAATTCTGTGGAACATACTGGGCACTATGAATCAGAATCAACTTGATGACAACAGGTTTTTGTGTGTGTGTGTGTGCTTCTTCCATGTGTGCTTGTTGCTTCTGAACTAGATGCTTCTTGTTTACCTTCAAGCCTTTAAGACCCCAGACGCTATATCTTTTGATAGCCGGGCACCATCAGCTTTCTTCGCCACATTTGCTTATGCACCCATTTATCATTAGCGATTGTATCAGAGAGGTGAGCACACAATGATATGATTTTTTGTTTTTGATGCCTGATAACTGATCCCTTCGGCACCTCGTGATCACACAGGCTTGTGTGCTTCTTCCATGTGGTCTTTGTTGCTTCTCAGCTAGATGGCTGCTTGTTTACCTTCAAGCCTTTAAGACCCTAGATGCTATATCTTTTGATAGCTGGGCACCATCAGCTTTCTTCACCACATTTGCTTATTCACCTGCTTTGTCTTCAGCGGTTGTGTTGGGAAGGTGAGCATCATAGAATGCCAATTTAATAGAAGAAAGTATTCTTGCGTTGAGGGAGTACTTGAGTGGAGGCCCAATGTCCTGCTACCTTAATATTAAACCTATAAATATATGCACCTAGATCTATTTCCCCACTCTCATATATACATATATTTACATATGTATATGCCTTTATTTAGACCTCTATAAATGCCCTTTGCCTCCTAGATCTTTCCTCTATTTCCTTTGACTTTCCTCTTGTCCCACTATCATGCACAGTCTTCCTTTGGGTTTCAGTAATTCCTCTTGGTTACATTACCCTTATCACGCCCTACCAGGCCTCCTACACCCTCCTCACCACCGATTTGGATCACTTGTTGTTCCTTTGTCCCTGAGTTTTTTAACACCACTACCTTTCCCCCCCACCTCCCATTCTCCCATGTCTCCCCGGAACTGTCGGTCCCGTTGTTTTCTCCTCCAGATTGTTCATCCAGCCTATCTTATTTAGACAGACCTGTGGAGATAATAACATGCACAAAAATAAGACAGAGAAAAACCAAGAAACAATAAACAAAACAACAACAACAAACCAAAGACGAAAAACAAAAGAAAACACAACAGGAAAGCAAAGCTTGTAGTTAGTTCAAGGACTGTTTGTTGGCCTTCAGGAGTGTTTTCCAGTCCAGTCTGTTGGGGCACCATGCCATGGCCTCAAAATCCACATTCAGCATTCCCTGGGGACCTTGCCGCTCTGTTCCCTTGCTGTTCTGTTGCAGACAACAGGTTTTTAAGGGTGTTTTTGCCAAGGTACATATGTTCCATTTGCATTATCTACACAGCTGAGCAGAGGGCTTTTCTGTGGGGAACAGAAGAATTTCTCTTAAGTTGTCTCCCCAAAATATGTACCAAACTTAGCTGCTTAAGAGTGACTGTACAATAGGTGATCAGCAAAAGTAGGTCAGAGGTTATTCTCCTTAACATCAGCCATCTATAGTGGCTAGAATATTAGTCTGACTCACCCTAAATAAGACCCACTCCCTTCTGATAAGGATAATGGTGGTCTGGTCACTTGCAGGAGATACCAGAGAGGGCAAACCCGCCCAAGGGTGACCAAGGTTAGATAGTCATTATCAGCTGTCTAGATCAAGCAGACACCACTGTTTATTCCACAACCAATGTGGGCACACCACTAGGTGATTCCCCTCCTATTGATTGTATTGCCTATGTTAATACCCCTCCTGGTGACTCAGGTTATTGTCTGCTATCAGGGAACTTGCATGCCTCCCAGAATAGTAATTGTCTGTTTTATTATACTAGACATTAGAGTGATCAAACTTGTTCTAGAATGAATTGTATTGCCCCTTTCTGTGATGTATGACTCTATCATGCGTGGTTAGCAATAAATAATGAGGCTCCCTGGTTCTCTTGAGGGTGGCTGGCCGGGGAGTAGCTGGCCGGAGGGTGGCTGGAGAAGGTGACTAAGGAGGACGAAGCAGCGGCTTCTTCTCCTCTGATAGCTAAGCCCCCTCCACGAGGACCATCAAGCCTAGCTGAGGTGAGCTATGCTACCATGAATTGCGCCTGACTCCATTACTTGACTCCATCCTTTAACTCTCATGCTCTCTATGACTTTACTATAATCTCTACTTACTATCGCTGTATAATTGCGCCTACCGAACCTGTGATGTTTTGTGGGGTTCCCTCTTCCCCTTAACCCCACACTTTTCCTTGATGTGCTTTTTGGAGCACATTTGGGATTAGTCATTGTGTGAACTTATTAAGAACTCTTTGCCAGATAAGTAATTCCTGTGTGTACCCAGGAGGGCAGAGCTGACCTCGAATGGTGATTGTTTATAGAAGTCTATATTCCTTTTTCATTGGTCTTGGCCTCCAGGGAATTACATACAGATTGGAAGAGGGTTGTCTTATTGAGGTAAAGGACTTACCAGTATGTAAATCAGGGGAGCACACAGTGGGCAACTGAATTTTTCCATAGGTACATTGTTCTTATTATGAGAGGGTTCTTCATTTGTCCTAACATGGCAACTCCTGCTCGACCCCCCTCCTGCCCCCCCCAAAAAAAACAGGAGTCAGTGTCCTCAAAAGAACTGCCTGAGGAAATGTTCTAAGTCACCTTGAGTACTCTGTGTCTTCCACAAGTGAATTAGAGCTTGAGTATTTGGTTTCACATTGCCATAACCTTACTCTGTGATCCAGGCAAACCTGGGCATCCATTTTCTCAACGTTGATGGCAGCAGTGGGATAAACAACAGTGATTCTCAGAATTAGTTCTGTCAGCATAATTCTTTGGCTAAAAACATTAAATAGAGACCCAATACATAAAACAGGTAAACGCAGTTATTTCATGAGAGGGCCCTGAAATCTCTCTGACTCACTTTCCTTTTCCTCCTCTCCTCTGCTGACAAAGTCTCTGAAACCACTTCGTGGAGAGGATCCAATTGAGCTAAAACCCCTGGATTGATGGGTCTGAAGTCTCTTTCACACTGAAGGCTGTAAGATTCTATTTACAATATTGCCTCTGTTTAATTTTCTGTACAGTGTATCTGTGTCTGTCTGCCCATCCAGTCCATCCATCCACTCACCCACCCATGGATTCACTCACCTGTCTATCTGCTTAGGTATGTCTCTGCCTGTCTTACCAAGATAAACTTGCCATGTCTCAATGCTCGAGTATGAAAAGGTTGTGGGGCACATTATCTATCTCTAAATGCTGTGTGGATCACATACGTAAATGTTGTGGGTATAACATAAGAACAAGTGTAAGCCATTTTTACTGTTCAAATGTAAACATTAAATGAATTTCAAATGTATATAACAAAAATAGAAGGCACCCGGGCCCTTCTCCTCCAAATACATATGCCCCAAACCCTAGCTCTTTGGAGTTGGAGTGGAAGCTAGCTGAGATAAGGAGAAGCACTAGGCAGATATATAATGGGGCAGAGGCAGCAGGAACTCATGAGAGAGAAGCTGTGTGTCAGTCTGGGTAGACTAGAGAAACAAATTCATAGAGACACTTGTATGTGTATAAGGAAGAGTTTATGTACAAGAGCAATTGACTATTGAGAAAACATTCTAGCTTAGTCCAGATCAAGTCCATAAGTCCAATATTAGTCCATATAGCTGACACCAATCTATAAATTCCTCTTCAGACTCACGAAATACATGCAATGACGGCGAATGCAGGAATATCACAGGCTAGTGGGTGGGAAGTCTTGTGGATCCAGTGGCAGTGCCAGTATGTCAGCACTGGCAGGGGTCTCCACGTGGCTCCTCAAGCTTAGGGCACTAGCGTTGTTCCATGTGTCTTGCCAGCTGCAATGTCTAGAAGTGAGTGAGCATGTGTGCTATTTATCTTCTTCGCACCTCCAAATGAGGTCATCAATCTGGGACCCGACTGAGAGGGTAAACTCCACCCCTTCACTCTTAATACTCAAATTAACAACAGGTTATGTAACTACCACAAGATGGTAGCTGACTCTCTCTTAAAGTTGCTGACCTTGGCACATAATGAGAATCCACCTGAAGTCAGGATAATGCATAGGCTGCTTGTATACTGACTTTTGTTCCCATTTGCTATTGCAGAACTTTAAGCTCCTTTAAAACACAACCCAATATATATTTTTGTTGGTAATACTCAGGAAGTTTGGGTCAAATGAATCTATAGATGTCATTTCTTACTTTTATTCCCTATTTCCTGGCTCAGATTATTTTTTTCTCCTTGGATTCTATATGGTCAGTTATTTACAGCTGCCCTCTCTGCTGGGCTTTTCTGTGCCAATAGGCACTGCTACTAGTATAGAGTCCAGGCCACCATTACTCTGCCATCTGTGGGGTATTACTCACCCAGGCGCACTGGACCCTGTAGGGTGAAGAGGTAGTAAAAGGGCACAAAAGACTATCTTTCCTAGGTTTTATCCCAGGGGTTGGACACACACACAACCACCTTGTTTTGACTGGAGCCAGCACAAGAATCCAAGTACATTGATCTAAGATCCCCTGCCCCCTCTGCCACTTCAAAAAGATTTTTTTGCCAATCAGGATGAAGTGTAGCAATGATGAAGCATACAACTTTCCTCTAGTTCTTAAATGCTTCCCTCCCACCCCCAATATCATGATCCCAGTTCTACCTTACAAATCCTGCTAGACCAGAGGATGTACACTGGTACAGATAGGAACTGAAAACATAAGGAATCCAGGACAGATGATCCCTTCAGGACCAGTGGCCGGAGGGGTGCTACCAGAGGTGGTAGGGGGGTGCATGAGGGGTGGTGGAGGGAAGGTGGGGTAGAAAGGGGGAACAGATTACCAGGATCTACATAAACCCTCCTCCCTGGGGGTTGGGCAACAGAAAAGTGGGTGAGGGAGATGTCAGACAATATAAGATATGACAAAATAATAATTTATAAATTATCAAGTATCCATGAAGGAGTGGAGAGTTGGGAGGAAGGGGAAAAATGAGGAGCTGATACCAAGGACTCAAGTAGAAAGCAAATGTTTTGAGACTGATGAAGGGAACAAATGTACAAATGTGTTTGACACAATGTATGTATGTATGGATTGTGATAAGAGTTGTATGAGCCCCCAATAAAATGATTTAAAAAAAAGAAGAAGAAATATTGGAGTTCCGGCCATTCTGAAATCCACTTGAACAGAATCCTGCAGCTATTTTTGTGCGTTGTTTGATAAGTGACTGTCCTGAGTCATTTCTGGGAAGCACCTGCCATGAACTTCAAACCATAGTGCAAAGCCTATTTTCCTGGCTACATTTCAGTCTTGGCTAAGGCATCATGATTTCTAAAGTCTTCAGGGCAAAGGGTAAGTGGTCTTTACTTCATAGCCTTTTTTCCCTGTGTCTAGACTATTATAGACATTGTCTTTTTTTTTTCTTACTTTGAAAGTCATGGCTGTCTGTCTGTCTCCTCCATGCTCCATACTCCTCACTTCAGAGCGCGATCAAACTTTTTTCTTTTTTGGTTCTATCTGACTCCTCCTCCAAACCGTCTGGCAAGTTGTGGAGGATCTTAAATCTATATGCTCTCACTCAATGCTGCAATCACCCCCCAACCTCCCTTCCTGCCCTGATGTTCACAACTACTCTCAGTAGCCAGTCATGAACTCGGCACCTTTTAAATGCGGTACCTGCCATCAAAATGATGTCCTCGTCTGGAAACTTGAGAGGCTGGCAATTTCCATGCCAAACCCACACTGGACACCTCGGGATGGCCTTCATTTCTTTGTCTTATTTGTGTCATTAGATTTGAGATCAAGTTCACATGTCACATATGGCCCCTGGCTGCTGTACCTGATAACCACAGCCAGTGTGGTCTAATCCCTGCCCATGCTGTGAGCAGCGAATTTGAATAAATCGATCCTTCCCTTGACAAGACCGTCTCTGCTCTCTCTTACCTATTCACTTCATCTTCCTTCCTTGTCCGTGAGGCCTTCCTCCTGTGACCACTACCTGCTTCATTGACGTCACCTTCTCTTTCAGTTTTACCAATGGTAAGTGGAATGGTATAGACCAAGCACAATGGGATCTCGAGGCTTTGTTGCAGATTAAAAGTGCTGTCAGTTCCCCTGCTTTATTTTACCTAGAAGGATGCCAGAGGATAACCACTATCTCTTGTTACGCTCTTTTTCCTTGCTTGTGTCATGGATATATGGATTTGTTCCCTTATGATGATGATGATACCAAACCAGGCTATATCTAATACTTACTTCATGTCCCACAGTTTCTAATCCCCTGCTTTGCACAGTGTTGACGCTCTATAAAAACTTACGGATGGATACATGGATTAGCTCGAGGACATAGCCAGCCTTTGCAAAATACCATCATGTGGAACACATAGTCAGTTCCAGAATTATGAGGTAAAAATGAACTCCCTGCCACCCTGGAAGCCACACAAATATTCCAGGACAGACGGATGCTGACTTTCAAATAACAGTGATGATAGATAGATGACGATAGGTAGGTAGGTAGGTAGAAAGCTCGCTACTGCAAGTCAGCTTTGACTCATTATTAGCTCCATGTAAAGCAGAATGAAAAGCTGCCCAGTCCTGCACCGTCTTCATGATTGCCACATGTTGGAGTCCATCTTTCCTCACTGGTCATTGTGCTAATCCATCTCCCGTGAGTCTCCCACACCTCCACTTGCCCTTTACTCTATCAGACACGATGCCCTTCTCCAGCAATTGACCCAGCAAGCCAGTCAGACAATGTTCTCTTTAATCCATGAGACTAACTTCACAGGTTAATTCTTGGAAGTACATCTCGAGCTCTTTTTTCCTAGTCTGAGCCTATAAGCAGCCGTGAAACCTCTTCACCATGGTGATGACTAATATCAATTGAGATTTATTAATTATGCCCGGCCCCGAATTGTTCTATGAGTACCTGAGAGATAGGCACTATTCTTTTCCTTATTTATAGCTGAAGAAACTGAGGCACAGTTGTCAACTGTAGAATTAGGGTTTGAATTTATGAAGTCTGGCTCCCTGATATTAAATACTGCATCCTGCGTCTTGGGGTTGTTGGGACAACAGTCTTCTAGCAAATCAGAAACAGCATGAAGAAAAGTCACAAAGATGTCTGCTCAAGGTTTTGCTGAGGGAGCTGGCAGCCATTCAGTCAAAGACCTTCTTTTTTCTGATCACGTGTTAATGTGTAGATTGGAATGTGCATATTACACATTTTAATTATCTGTAAGTGCTTGAGGACATACACACGTTATTACAATCACACTGGCAGTGGCACTTTCAGAATACAGAGGACAATACAATGTACATAGTTAAAGATGAATACACTTTTAGGGAACTTGTTTCTTTTCATAGTACTTAGTGTATTAGACATTAATTTCCCAAATATTATATTAGGGTTTTTTTTTTGTAAAGGGCCAGATACTAAATATTTTAGGCTTTTCGAACCATAAGATCTTATTCCAACTCCTCAATACAGCCATTATAGAGCAAAAGGAGCCAGGGAAAATATGGAAATGAAGAGGCATAAAATCTTATTAACAAAAATAGGAATGAGACTGCGTTTGGGCCCTGGGCCATAGTTCCCTGGTTTTGATAAATGATTTCTGTCCTGTCAGGTTATCATTAGGACTATGCAGTGTTGAGTCCACATCTTTCAGAATTATTCCCTCAGCACTTCTGTTCAGAACCACTGCATGACGGAACTACTTAAAATTTTCTCCGTTAGGCCTTTATTATTTTTCCTGTCTATGGATTAAAAATATGTTTCTCAGGTATTAAATCAATTAAAACCTCTTGATACTTCACAGTGTGATACACCTTGGTTTAAGAATATAGGGAAGGTATACATATGTACTTATACTTTCTTTTCCTTATTTATAATTCCTTGTAATGATCAACTGGTCATTATGATACTTCAGATTTGTTTCTAACTCTTGATGCCCATATACCATGTGAATGAGGGGCGATAGTGTCCGAAATAATAAAACAAAAGGGAATAAAGGAAGTTAGAGAAGCAGAGAGAGGAAACAGATATTGAAGCAGGGGACTCTGAGCTGTGAAGAACAGAAACATTTTCGCATTTTTAAGACCAAGGCCACTCGAATATAGAGCAGCATATATAAGACCTGCTGTATATCTTACAAATACTGCAGCTCTGTCTGATAAACATACAAACAAAATTATAGAACCTAGGTAGATATTATGCAGAACAATGGAACCAACTACCTTTCAATACATTATAAAACGTCTAAGGCAGTGCATGAGTCTTCATCTCAAATGTTGACTTTTCAGGATCAATGTGTGCAAAAACTTTCCATTTGATTTCTATTTGTATTAAAGAAATCTTTGTTTTTCCTCAGATAGAATGTGGTAGAGCATTGCTTTTGACCACAGAGGAGTTGCCATGGATAAGACAGGGATGAGTCCTCATTCAGCGCTTCTTCTGTTTACTGAGATGATTTTGGGGGACACACGTCCAATCTCTAATCAAAGCTTGAGCTAAAGAAACGGCATCTTTTCAAAGCTTTGGCAAGGCCTTACGGCAGATGTGATTCTTAGGGATGACTAATGCCGTGGGCTGATTGGACTATCGCAAGTAAGCACTTTCGCTTATCCTGTGCTTGACCTCTAATCGTGAGAAACAGGAGAATGAGTCCATGGGAAATCACACATTCTGAAGCATAAAGCCATTGTGTGCTGTACTTAGGAAAATTTGTTTCCCTTACTATGGATTTAGGTTATAATTCTCTGAAAAGCCTATGATAACTTTTGTTGAAAATTACTGTGTGCGTTTATTTTATTTGATACAATACTTCCCTGTTGGATAAACAGCAAGAATCAGAAGGTGGGTTATCCGCACCAGAGGGCAGAACAGTCCTGGATGATCAAAGCTGTTATATTCCATGCCGCTTTGCATCATGGTGTTATTTTCTGCTAAAGGCAGGTTTGGGACAGGTTAGGAGAAGATTTCTTTAGAAGAGGGGAGCAAAAGTCAAAAAGACAGGAAGCTAATAGAGAGGTGTCTCCAAGTGATCTGAGAAGGATTGAATTTTTTTTAACGTTTCCCATGAAATTTGGAAATAGCCATATTTAACTAAGGAAGTTAAAGTGCTTTTATCCAATAGGGCTTTTCTTAGTTGTTATCATGTGTTGCTGAGCTGATTCTGATGCACTGTGACCCCATGTGAATTATCCCATGGGTTTTCCTGGCTGCAATCTTTACAGAGTTGGTTTCCAGGTCTTCTCCCACAGAGCTCTTGGGTGAGTTTGAACCATCAACCTTTTGCTTAGCAACCTTTTATTTAGGAGCATTGTTGCACTCCTTGGACTTGACTTTAGCTAACCTTTTTTTTTATTTAAGTGAGCCATGATTGCTTGCGCATTCATGTGGTGTGGGTATTTGGAACTAAACCCATTCAATAAGTCACTGCCCTCATGCCCAGCTCAGAGAAGGGTAGAACCGGCCCTGTGAGTTTCCAAGAATGTAACTCTTTACAAGAGCAGAAAATCTGATCTTTTCCCCAAGGAATAGCTAGTGACTTTGAACTACTAACCTTGAGGTTAGTAGCCCAATGGTTAACCCACAATGCCACCACAGAAGCCAGTATAGCAGTGCTACTATGGGAACTCAAGGAGGAGGGATGTGGACATCTAGGGGGTGCTTAGAGCCATTGATGTGTGTGGGGAAACAATGAGGGGAAGCAGCTGCTAACTCAATGGCATAGAAACAGATGGGAGGCCCAAAACAATCTTCTCAAGATGAAAATAAATACAGTTCTCAGTATCAGAGAATGTACCACAAGGTTCTATGTTGATTTGCTTTTTTAAAAACTTGTTTTTTTACTCCGATAGATTGCCTGAAATAAAGCATGTTAAGAATCGGCCTTATTTTTATAGGTTTATTATTAAGGTAGCAGAAGGACATTGGGCCTCCACTCAAGCACTCCTTCAATGCAAGAATACTTTCTTCTATTAAATTGGCATTCTATGATGCTCACCTTCCCGACACAACCGCTGAAGACAAAGCGGGTGAATAAGCAAATGTGGTGAAGAAAGCTGATGGTGCCCGGCTAACAAAAGATATAGCATCTGGGGTCTTAAAAGCTTGAAGGTAAACAGTGGCTATCTAGCTCAGAAGCAACAAAGCCCACATGGAAGAACATATCAGCCTGTGTGATCACGAGGAGTCGAAGGGATCAGGTATAAGGCATCATCAGAACAAAAAAATCTTACCATAGTGAATGATGGGGGAAGTGCAGAATGGAGACCCAGAGCCCATTAGTATGAGCCCATAATAAAATGATTAAAAAAAAAAAAGAATCAGCCTTACTATCAGGCAGAGACCATGGTAATCTTGATTATGCTGGATCGAACTTGACACTTGACCTGTTGACCAACCTACAGATGGGACCTGAATTTGTTCTGGGTGCAACTATCTCTTATTGGTTCCACGACAGAAATTTCTTTCCTGGCTTTTTGATTATTTTGGGGGGTCTTTTCCTTCTTATGCATTATTAGTACACTATCTGTATGCTATTATGTTTTTACCCTTAGCATCTTAGCATGGTTTTATTTTCCATTGTTTTCTGTTGGGTCTCCCAGCTGTGAAGCACAGGAGAAGTGGGTGCTTAATGAAAATAATGGATACAAGGGGAGATGGGGCATACAGGGATATGGGGGTGGGGTTGGGGGAAGACAGGGAGGCAAAGGGGATTTCAGGAATAACAAATGAAGACAGGAGTGGGCAGGGAGCACTAGACTGGATGGTGGTTGCATGAATCATCTTAAAGGCAATTTGATCATGGGGGAGGCAGAATGCTCATTTAAAAATCATTTTATTGGGGGCTCGTACAATTCTTATCACAATCCATACAAACATCCATTGTGTCAAGCGCATGTACATTTGTTGCCCTCAATATTCTCAAAACATTTGCCTTCCACTTTAGCCCTTAATATCAGTTGCTAGAATGCTCATTTTTATCTTATGTTCATGATATGGGCTGACTGTACACATCTCTGTGATATAATTGATTGAGCTATTAAGCTATATGATATGTAAATTACTCATGAATAAAACTGCTGGGAAAAATAATAATTCTGGTACTGTGAGAAAAGATAAGATACAGCTGTTGAAAAATGAACAAATCTCATTTCCTTGAATTGGAAATAATTATTTTCAAGCTGTCTTTGAGGTTGGCTAAGAATAACTCTTCGTAAATTGGTATGACAATGCCCTTCTTTAGTTAAATTTAGATTATTGGTACTCTTGTCTGATTAAAGCAGGATGGGAATTGGCATGTAACAATGACATAAATATCCAGTTTTCTTCTTTGTGCTCAGGTGGGCAGTTCAATGATATCATCACCAGAACCATTCTTACTCTTTTCATATCTCGCATCACTTTTCTGCCCAATTTAAAGGGGGGAAACGTCAACCCTAAACCAAACCCATTGCTGTGGAATCGATACTGACCATGGAGACTTCATGTATTAGAACTGAACTTCATAGGGTTTTCTTGGCTTTAGTTTCTATGAAAGCAGAACACCAGGTCTTCCTTTTTTGGTACTCTTAGGCAGGTTAGAACCTCTGCCATTTAGGTTAGTGACTGAGTGCAAATTGTTTGTACCATCAGCAAAAAAGTTTACTTCAGGATATGGTGTTTCTAAGAGTGGGAGTCAGAATGGATAGAGGAGGCGAGAAGGTGCCGATGGAATTAAACATCTTAATGAATGCTGTGTATGTAAATGGGTTTTAAAAGGCACACTTACTGTGGGATAGAAGGTCAGTTGCTTAATCTGTACAGGCCTCAATTCTTTATCAGTAAAAGAGCGCTACAATAATGGGGCTTTCTTATCAAGATCGTTGGAGAAATCATATGAAAAGTGCATAAAAACATTGAGGACAATGTCTAGCTCATGGTAGGCACTCAATAAATGCTCTTTAATCAAGTGATAGTTTATGAATTAATATCCAAATATTAAATCTGATCAATATAAAATTTTGAAAGATCCTATCACTCTTTCCAGTAGGAATAATTTTGTTTCTGCTTCTGGATGGTAGAAGCGATAACCTCGCCTTTGCTCCTGATTAGCATCAATATGAGTGGGTTTTATGTAAATGAGACATTTGCATTCATAGTAACTGGAGAAATGCATTCTAAATCATGTGGACTGTTTGGCATCTCATTTTCTTATTTTTTAGTGTTGTACTAATGCCTGCATCAAGTGCACCTGGGTCTTCATGATTGCCTGGGCTGAAGTCATTAAACAAATATGTGAACTCCTCTTTTCAAATTAATAACACATGTTTCCACGCTTTATGTTTTGGGAAAATAATCAAAATTTCCAATGTAGCTATGGGCAATATGTAATTTAAGTGGCATCTCACCACTTAAACACTCCCTTTTCCAAATGATAAATTTAATGGTATTAAGAACAAATGGGAAAATTTGCTGATACCGGTGCTAGCATGGGATTTACATTTTTACATAATCATGTGATTATGTATATTTTAATTATTTTAGGGGTGTATTTCTTCTGCCTACAATGCCCTCTCCAGTCATTCCACATTTATTGCAACATCAGTAATAACATTAACTATATTTATAGAGTACTTGTACTGTGTTACACATTGGGCTAAATCCTTTACATGTTTTAAGTACATTTAACTTGAATACTTTTGTGTTATCTTAGGTACTATCTAACCCTGCTCCCCAAAAAGGTGCAGTTCAATGAGTTAAGCATTGAACTGTTAATAGAAAGGTCAGCAGTTCAATCCCACCAGCCACTGAGAGGGGGACAAAGGAAACAGTTTGCTTCTATTAAGATTTACAGTCTCAAACCCGAAGGAGGAGTCCTACTCTGTTCTATAGGGTCATTATGTGTCAGAGTTGACTTAATGGCAAATTCCAAAAAAAATAAACGCACCGCCATCCAGTTGATTCTGACTCATAGCATGACCCTTTTGGACAGAAGAGAATACCCCGGTGGGCTTCTCAGAATAAAGACTCATCTTTCTCCTGGGGGGCAGCTGGTGGTTTGAATGACTGACCTCGCTTTTAGCAGCCGAACTTAGAGCCCATTACACTGCCAATGGCAATGGGTTTAAATCTGTTTTACAATTGAGGAAATGAAAGCCTGGGCCTGCACCTTAAGCTCACACGACTAGTAAGTAGTAAAGCTGGGATATGAAACCAGGAACCCGGTTCCAGAGTCCGTATTCTTACAAATTATACAAGGAGTCCTGCTGGCACAGCTAAGTGCTTGGCTGCTAACCAGGTAGCTGGTTCAAACTCATCCAGTGGCTAAACTGGGAAAGACACAGCAATCTGCTTTGTAGTGAGAACAGCCAACAGAACCCAATGGTGCAGTTCTACTTGGTGAGGTGGGGTTACCACAAGTCAGCATTGATGCAATGGCCCCCAAGAGCCACACTAGCTGCCTCAGAAGTTCTTAAAGGATCTTCATAATGTTACTTCCTCTTAATCCACCTCTTTTGCTCAAACAGTGGACTTCTCCTACTCCCTCTCCTGGTCAGTGCTTAATGAGTTTGCCCTTCAGAGCACTCTAGCTACGATTGTAAAGAGGCTTGGAGGCTCAGTGAGATAAGTGTTGGACTGCAACTGCAACTGCAAGGCCGGTGGTTCTAACCAACCAGCCACTCTGAGGGAGAAAGTGGAGGGCATTTGTCCCTGTGAAGATTTACCGTCTCAGAAACCCTAAGGAATGGTTCTGTTGGGATGTTATGAGTCTGGATCCACTCCATAGTGCTGGGTTTTTCTACACTGCAAATGAACTGTTTTATGTCCATGTCTTGTCGGCCCCAAGAAACTTGAACTCCGAATGTGAAATTTAATATAAAATCTTCCTATGGAAGTTGAAGATAGGGGGCAAATGCTAAGCTTTAAAATTCTACTTGATGCCGGAAATTCTAGCCTGATTTTACCAACTGTAAACGAAGTAATAGTAGGATTAGGGAATATAACGTTTTCACCTTTTTGCAGCTATATGAGGCAGACAAAACAGCCCGAGCAAGGAAGAAACCAAAGCATTCAGATTCCTGGGCTCAATTCTTCATTGCCTGTGTGTGAATGATCATCTTGAGTCCATATGTTTTGAGGATTATTTCACCTTGGCCAACATTTTTCTATGGAGCTTTATTTATTACCATTAACAAGAATCACGGGGCTAGACCCTCATGCCCCAGATGCGAAGTTTACACCAACTAAGAGAGTCCAGAGTAAGGCAATTAGCACTTATGTTTTTGGGTTGAATGGATGGGAACCATCTGAGAATGAGAAACCATGCCAAGGTTTCTAACCGGCACAATGAGAAAGGGGTTTTCAGAAATGGCTAACTGAATCCCGTGACAGAATAATCATTTTCGGAAACATTCCATAGCCAGGATTTCTCAAAGGCCGGATCACATTGCTTTCTTTCCACAATGCAAACGGTCTAAAGGCTTGCTGATGCCTTGCTCTATAGTCACTCTTAGTTCCTCCTCCATGGGAGAAAATATGCTCAAGAATGGGGAAAATCGTCTCTTCTCGGGAGGGAGGAGTTGGTGAAACGAGAAATGGCTGGTTCACTCACTGGGGCTAGAGCACCCGATATGTGCCAGCACTGTATATGTGCTTGGTCCGCTTGACAAGTGGAGCAAAGACAATCTCCAGGGTAAGTATCACTGTAGGTAAGTGGGCAAGTCAGCATTTATGTAAACTATGGGGATACTAGAAAGTACCCCATAGGAGCACATTGTTATCACCCTCAAAAAAACCCCCGCTGCCAGCACATCAATTCTGTCTCATAAAGACTGTGCAGCAACCTACCTTATTTATACTTTCCCACAAGCCATTGATGAAAACAGGGCTGCAAGGCCATGCTAACCCAAGATCATTGTCAACTTTAACCTGCATAGGGCCAGGATTGGTTTAAACCTGTTTAAAGGCAGAAGAAAGCAACAAAAAGTGGTTTCTTTGTTAATCTCTCACTGGAAGAACAGACCTCCTCCCTGGGGGACAGACAACCGAAAAGTGGGTGAAGGGAGACGTCGGACAGGGCAAGATATGACAAAATACCCATTTATAAACTATCAAGGGCTCATGAGGGAGGGGGGAGTGGGGAAGGAAGGGAAAAATGAGGACCTAATGTCGGGGGTTTAAGTGGAGAGAAAATGTTTTGAGAAACGATGTACAAATGCGTTTTACACAATTGATGTGTGTATGGATTGGGAGAACAGTTGTATGAGCCCCTAATAAAATGTTAAAAAAAAGGAAAAAAAAAAAAGAAAAGAAATAAGCACACCATTCCTAGCTGGACAGAGAATGGGGAGGAGAAGCAATTCTTTGGGTAAATCCAAAAGAGCTATTGATCTGCCAATGTGTTTTGTAATGTCAATGTTCCTTTATGTTCCATTTCCATTTATTCATAGTTGCTTCTCCTAACACAGGTCATCTGGTGGCAGTAATTCTTTTCAGAAGAGGGAAGTCGTTTAGTAATGAAATCCTTGGGGTATTCAGTAACATGAAGTGCGATCTGTCCTTGCACCTGGTACACATTCAGCTTTACAGAGAGTCACATTGCTATTCATGCCTTTTGTTTAGTCACACGAGGGAGCTAGAACAAGAAGTGTAGGCTTTCACCTTGACTTTTATAAGGTACATTATGAGCTACACATCAGCTTAGAATTAGCTTGGCAGTCCTACTTCTCAGAAAACAATGATTTGCAACTGGACATAAGGAAAAGGGACAATAATTGCTAGTAATTAGTAGTTCACAGAGATGTTTTTATCCTGAATAAATCAGTCTCCCGAGAAAAAGGAGAAAAAGAAAAGCAAGATTTTAGCTTTAGAATTCACTTCACGATTGATGTCATACCAATAATTCATTTTTAGGGCTCACAAAACTTCCTGCCACCTTCTCTTTAAATTTAATATTGCATTTATCAAGATTGTACAAGCACATTGTTTAAAAAGTCAAATACTTCTACAACATTTATAATGAAAAGCAACTATCTCTTTCCTCTTCCCTCCTCCATTCCTGTTCTCCAGAGGTAGCCTTTCACTTTAGGCTCTTTCTTTTGCTGTTTACGGCTACATTTCTTTATTTCTTTTTCTTTCTAAAAAAACCCATTTTATTAACATATGATTCACATATCATATAAATTAGTTCAAATACAAAGTGGTTCAAATACATCCAAGAAAATCATGCAATCACTGGCACCATCAATTTCAGAGCATTTTCTTTATCCCTGCATCCATTTATCCTGGATTGCATATAAAGAAAATCATACAAGAGAA
Source organism: Echinops telfairi (assembly GCF_000313985.2). NCBI lineage: Eukaryota > Metazoa > Chordata > Mammalia > Afrosoricida > Tenrecidae > Echinops > Echinops telfairi. The sequence goes on from NW_022103900.1 coordinate 25,075,710, forward strand.
GAAAAATTTAATAAAATTGAAAAGGAACAGCAATAAAACAGAAAAAACTCATTCCAAAAGAAAGTAGAAAGTAATACAAACTAGGACAAGTTAAAAATGGGTCAAAAGGGAAAACCAATGGTAAGATGTTGAATTTAAACTAAACCATGTCTGCAGTAGTCCACTTTCAATCACCCTGTCTGTGGACTGTTCACATCCCAGTTCAATGGTCTGAGGACATCCAGTAAAAACTTAATCCACATGGGGATTCTGCAAATGGATTTTGGGCTGTCACGGTCATCCTTAGCCTTCTGCCAACTGGATATTGTGAATTTGCTCCAATATCCTCTTCTGATCTTGGGTTTTACCATTGGAAATCCTTGGATCATATGGGCTGCTGGCCTTCTTCTAAAAGGACTTAGCTGGCATTTCACTAAGATGACTACTTGTTTAAGACAAACTTTTAAGACCCCCAGATGCCTTTCTGGGGAGCTATCTGATGTCAATACCACACTTTGCTGTAGCACCCATATTTTCCATGATCACTTCATGAGGGAAATTATTGAGCAGGGCCACATCATAAGAACAAATTGTTCTTAGATTAAGGCTTATAATTAAGTGTGAGGTCAAAATCCATATATCTAATGCCTATATGTATCCCTGGTCTACTTTACAGGTAGTATTATCAGGTTCTTGAATAGTAATGAGTAGCATGTAGGAACATATGGAAATTCTATTTTTTTTGAATGGGTGTACGTTTTATTACCTATATTTTCACCAAATATCCTTTAAAAAGGAAAGAAAGAAAGGAGTTTCTTGGGCATAGAGTTGGAGACATTCTCCCCACAGGCTGGATTTTCTTTTCCCTTTGTATTGATGCTATCAGAGTACAACCCAGTCCTCGTGGCTTTGTGTCATCCCTGACAATCACTGTGGTGAAGAGCCAGCCGGCAATAGAACAAAGCATGGCCTGTTCCTGTGGCATCCCCACACCGTTTCCTATGTGAGCACCCATCGTTGCAGCTGCTTTTCGTCCATTGCATCGAGGGTCTTTCTCTTTTTCAATGATCCTCTACTTGACCAAGCCGGTGTCCTCCAGGAACTAGTCCTTCCTGATAACATGTGCAAAGTACCTGAGATGAAGTCTCCCTCTCCTTGATTCTAAGGAGCATTGTGGTTTTACTTCTTCCAAAACAGATTTGTTCCTTCATTTGGTAGTCCATTGTGTAGTTCATAGTCTTTACCAACACTCTGCTTTGAAGGCTTTGACTCTTTTGCAGCCTTCCTTCTTCATTGTCAAGACCAATCCATTCCTCACTACCCTATCATGCTATCTCTCGTGACATCTGAAAGGAGAACCAAGTTGGATCTGTTAAACTGTAGTGAACCAAAATCAGTCCTGTTGACGTGAAGTCAGTCCCAACTCATGGCAACTCCTTGTACTTCTAGGTCCAACTGTGCTCCACAGGTGTTCAATGACTCGACCCTTCTCTAACCAGGCCCCCAGACCTGTCTTCCACAGCATCAAGGAGTGGATTTAACTGCCACCATTCTGGTTAGTAGCTGAGGAGCTACTATTTGCATCACCCAGAGACCTTTAAGGGTATAGTAAACTTTCCCAAAATATGTAAACCCCAAACCAAACTCCCTGCCATCCAATTGATTATGACTCATAGTGACCCTACAGGACAAGGTAGAACTGCTTTTGTGGTCTCTGAGACTGCCGTTCTGTCTGGGGGTGGAAAGCCTTGTCTTTCTTTCTTTCTTCTTCTTTTATTTAATCATTCTATTGGGGGCTCATGCAGCTCTTATCACAATCCACACATCCATCCATTGTGTCTAGCACATTTGTTGCCATCTTCATTTTCAATACATTTTCTTTCTACTTGAGCCCTTGGTATCAGCTTCTCATTTTTCCCCTCCCTCCCTCACGAACCCTTGATCATTTATAAGTCATTATTATTTTTTCATGTCTTACACTGACCGATGTCTCCCTTCACCCACTTTTCTGTTGTCTGTCCTTCAGGGAGGGGGTTATATGCAGATCATTGTGATCAGTTCCCCCTTTCTCCTCCCACCGTCCCCTCCCCCTCCTGGTATCTCTACTCTCATTATTGGTCCTCAGGGGTTTATCTTTCCTGGATTCCCTGTGTTTCCAGCTCTTATCTGTACCCATGTCCATGCTCTGATCTAGTCAGATTTGTAAGGTAGAATTGGGATCATTACAGTGGGGGTTGGGGGTTGGGGGTTGGGGGGAGCATTACAGAACCAGAGGAAAGTTGTATGTTTCATCAGTGCTAAACTGTACCCTGACTGGCTCATCTATTCCTTGTGACCCTTGTGTAAGGGGATGTCCAATTGTCTACAGATGGGCTTTGTGTCTCCACACTGCACTCCCCCTCATTCACATTGATATGATTTTTTGTTCTGGGTTTCTGATGCCTGATACCTGATCCCATCGACACCTCATGATCACACAGGCTGGTGTGCTTCTTCCATGTGGACTTTGTTGCTTCTCAGCTAGATGGCTGCTTGTTTGTCTTCAATCCTTAAAGACCCCAGATGGAAATTCTATTAATAATATCCTTAATCTAGCTTATTGTATAAAATTTAAAATATCAGTGTAAAAAGGAATAGGTACATATATAAGAAAACTTATTAGACTAAGATACATGGAACAGTCACTTATATAGTACTGCCAAATTTCTAAATAAAATACATGGAATGTTGCTATTTGATTTTTTTCTTCTCCTTCAGTTTTCATCCTATTTATTCATAACTTTCCATGAAAGGTAAGATATGAGTGTTCTTAAAACCCCCTTCCTTAACATTAGAATACATCTCTCCTCTTGATCTTCACTTATTGCTGCTTTATAATTTTTTATTAAATCAACATTAACTGTATCAGTGATACTACGCACACACACACAAGCGCAGGTTGAAGGGCATTGCTACTAAGACCCTAGTCTATGCATGCCTGAATGCATTCCAAACAAAGTCTGCTCACATATGTCTCTGTGATCAGTGGGTGACCACCAATACGTTCTGCAGTGGCACATTGGCTTTAGCCTCATCAGGATGCCTTCGAAAAAGGATCCTTTTTGTGAGGGGTGGAGGCAGGGGGAGTGGAGGGATGATCAATTTTGAGGTGAGGGCTAATACCAAATTTTTTACAATACTCACATCTTCCTATGTTATTGATACTTCATAGTAGTTTACAGGAATGCTGCCACATAGAAAACAGTAGTTTTTAGGTGGATCAAGCATTTTAAGAAAGGTTGGGAAGACCTCAAAGATGAGTCAACAGAGAGAAGACTGTTGACTTTAACAAGTTAAGCAACTGGGTCAATCTGCATGGTTTTGTTTGTCTATAGAATCCTGACTAATATTGATAGTAAAGGGAAGTTGCAGAATGGTAATAGTGCATCAAGCCTTAAAAGCAATCAGCCCATATCAGAATAGGAAAGTTACCTAGCTGAATAAGCTCTCTCTGTCTCTCTGTCGAGTTTGGATGTACACATGTGCTTTTTACACAGGGATGCACAGATTTGCATCAACATGTTACTACCCTTTGGTGTTCTGTCTTTGTGAATCCTGACTTCTAGTGCCTTTTGAGGCTTTCTGGCTTCCGAGGGCCCAATTGGCTCCTCTGGACCTTCTCCTCTGCTGCGTTCAGGTGACAAGTCAGCTATCAGTTCTCCATCTGTTTTCCGGTTCTTTGGTGTTTTTGTGGTTTATCAAGTTTTACCCATTTCTTTATTGTCATTTCATTGGCTTTTAGGAGGGAATAGAAATACTATTTAGCCATAATTGTCATGTTAATTTATTTTCTAATAAAATAAAAAAGAATTGTATTGTTAAACTATCTCTTACGTAGTACGCAACCAGCAGAGATCATGCTGATTAATCTATAACCTGGAGAGGTACTATCCCCTTTCCATCTGACTTCCCAGGTCTTCGGTTGTACCAGCTCTCACAAACTCTGCTGCAACCCTTGATTTTTTTATGATTAAAAACATACTCTTTTAAAGACACACTCTGACTTTACTTGGAAGTCTGTCTCAAGGAAAACAAGGAAAAGAGGTTTTACTATAAGATATAATGATTCTTACAATGATTCTTTTCTTGGGATTAAAGACATACTCTCACTTTCCTTGGAAGTCTGTCTCAATAAAAACAGGGAAAAGAGGTATTACTACAAGATATGATGATTATTTTGTAATATAATTATTTGTTATTAATATATCCTACTTTGTAAGTAGCCTTTACAAAAACTTTGTTATTATTATTTATAGGAATCTAGATTGCTAGACTATGCTGGAATATGGTGCCACATGTGCCTTGAGCATGAATTGGGTCTACCAAGTGGTTTTTGGAAAGGACTCAAATTATTAATGGCAATAAGACATTGTCTGTGTTTTGTTTTAAGTATAGTTTAAATTTGCTGTGATTTTCTTCACATTGTCTCATCAAAATTAGTACCTCCATCTCTCTTTAGTTGTCTAGTCCCTACAACACAAAATACTTTACTTTATTATCTTACATTTTAAGTTTGTAATGGAAAGGAAAAATTAGGAAACTGGGGCTTCATTTCAATGGATTATGTTGCCCTCGAGTTTCTATATACTTACTGTAGCCATATGTGCACAAATAATGAATGTGCTTGGCTGCTAACTGAAGATTAAAGATTCAATTCCAATCAGAGATGCCTTGGAAGAAGCCATGACGATCTAGCTCTGAAAGGTCCCTGCCTCTGCACACACTATAAAGTACAGGTCCAGTCTGTCACACAAGTAATTGTCATGAATTGCCGCTGTCTCTACAACCATGGATTAGGCTTTGACTTGCGTTTCACCAAGTCCTGTCTTAAGTGCTAAGGATACAGAAGAGAACTAAAGAAACAAAGTTCTCACTCTTCAAGAGTTTTGCTTTCTACTGATGGCTGTAGCAACAAACATAAATATGTGGTGCAGTGGTTAAAGCACTCACCGGCAAACAGGAGGGTCAGCCATTTGAAACAACAAGGCATTCCACGGGCAGTCTACTTCCAGCAAGGTGCACATGGAAGCCCTCTGGGGCACATCTACTCTGTCCTAGAGGAGCTCTATGAGTCAGAATTGGCTCCAGGGCAGTGGCTTATAATGTTAATATGAAACCATGGTTACTAGAAAGAAAAATACAGGACGAAAAACTAGGGCAATGCTATTTTCGCTAGGGTGGTCGGAGTGAACCACCCGGTGAGGGACTTTGAGACTTGAACAAACCACGGCAAGTCCAGGATACATTCAGGAAGGACAACATGAAAAAAAAAAGTTAGGTATCAAGATAACGGGTCTATTCCATGGCATAATATTTATATATTTGGGGTTAGAAAAAAATCTACTTAATTTAGGTATTTTATTTGGCAATTCAGATGCCTGGCTGTCAAGAACAATGCTTTTTCAAAAAAAGCCAAACTAGCTACTGTTATCTCGATGGTGCTACCTACTCATGACCTGATGTGCGACAGAATGGAACTTGGATCTAAGGGGTTTTCTTTGTTGTTGAAGATTGCTTGGGTTATTTTGAGCCTCTTGCAATTCAATTTTATTTATTTTTTCAACAGTTTTATTGGCAAGTAAGTTGCATATCATATAATTCAATAGTTTAATCATTCAATCATGTCAAGGAGAATTGTACAATCACCCCCACATTAATTGTTTTAGAACATTCCCCTCCCCATGGTTAAATCGCCTCCAAGATGAGTTATGCAATCGCAATCCATTCTAGTGCTCCCTCCCCCCTCCTGTCTTCATTCTCCCTCCCTATCATCCACTCCCACTCCTGTATGCCCTATACCTCCTTGTATCAGTTACTCTCATTATCCATCCACTTCTCCTTCCCAGGATTTTCAACGGCTAATTTTGGGGGGAAGTTGATTGCCATGTCTTTCTTTTGAGCAGCTTTTAGGTCATCTGTACTGTCAACCTGACACTTAGCAACTGCTCATGTCAGCTCTGTTACCACGCAAAGACGCCAGAGCATGCAGAGTAGTCTGGACTTCTCGAGGCTATGGACAGTACTGCCATTTAGCTCACTTGTCTGCTGTACAACTACGTCTCTTCTTACGTTGCTTATTTTAAGATATTTATTAGACTCATCAAGGGTGATAGATTCACTAGGGAATAGTGGTTACCCGTGGGCTGCTAGCCATAAAGACAGCGGTTCAAAACCACCAGCTGCTCTGTGGGAGAGAGACGAGTCTTTTTCCTTCGGGTAAGAGTTACAATCTTGGAAGCCCACCGGGCCAGTTCTATCCTGCCCTGGAGGGTCAGTAGGCGTCAGCATCTACTGGATGGCAGCGAGTTTTAGGAGGGTAAATAATGAACCAGTGGCTTGGATTTTTGTAAATGTTCTGAGACATACAAAGGACTGATAATGCAATTGCAAAGAGTTGCAGAGTTACAAACACGACAGGGCCTTCTCCAGCAGCCTTATGGAAATGCCTACTTTTCGGCAGTTCCAGCCACTAGAGGGATTATTGTACCATGGAGGAGTGGCTCCTCCCTACGACAGCCCCAGTGCTCTGGGGAGTGATTCCACTCAGCATACTGTGTCTGGAAGATATTTGTTTTCTTTTCTGAAGAAGTGATCGAGACAGGTAAGAGACGGCCTTCCCAGCACGTCTTCAGTTGACTGTGGGCTCTGGCACTAGCTAATGTCCCCCCGGGCGTGTGTGTGTTCAGCTTCTTCATTCTCTTTGAAGCCTAGCTATTTGCACACCAAAGAAGTTAGGATCTTCAAGACTGTCTAGGCTGAATGTGGTTTTAAACCAAGCGTTTTCGTTACTCTTCAAAAGCGTTGTCATTGCCAACAAGAGAGCTGGGAGAACTTATAATGATAACCTGAAATGTCCCCAACACAGTATTTAAACTGCCCAGCTTTCAAAATATTTGGTTTTGGCTCTTTTATGTGGTTGAGATAGTTTAATACAGAAAGTCATTATTTTGCAGTGCCATCTATTTTGAGCCATTGTGTTATTTTTAAAAAGCCACGAAAATGTCTTTTTAACATGTATCTCTATAATTAATTATATTTCAACTTGCTCAATTGAAACTCAATAAATGAGCATGAACAAAATATGAACATATTCAATAGAATGACTTTACTGGCTCATTACTCAAATAAACAAATAGAAAAATACCTATAATAATAGTTTAATTTATATATGTACCTCTTTACAGTTAATATATAATAAAATATGTATTACATAAATTATATTCTACATATATTCCACATTCTTAAGGAAATAAAGTACATACATAAAGGTCAAGTCTGTAACTTTTTTGACATCCTTTTTCCTGTCTACCCTGATGCTTAAGTTCCCCAAGAAATATTAACCCCAAATGTGCTGTGATTAATTTTCAGTAATTTAATTTATATATAATGCTCATATGTAAACTATTAGTAGGCAGAGCACAAATGTATATTTGTGCATAATTTTATTATGAGGCATACAGTTTTACTAAGACTTAGGGTGTGTTTTGTCGTGTATTAGTCACATCAGTCTTGCATGTTTTGACCCATTGACTTCATACACTTATCAAACTGTATAGAAGTTGCAGGGAGTTTCACTTGCATGATTATATCACAGAATGCTGAAATACCTTTCCCTAAAGAAGTTCTAACTATTTCCTGTAGTATGCTAGTTATTGTTAGTCTTACACCATCTAGACACTGTCTTAAAGGACAATTTTTTTGCTCATTGCTTTTTGCATGAGTGTGCATGTAGAATCTCATGTCTGAGGGGGCTTTCCCCCCCCATTATCAAGGATCATTGTGTTGACAACCTGTGTATACTGTGCCTGTGTGTGTGTGTGTGTGTGTGTGTGTGTGTCTACCTGAGCACACCTGTGTGGTCTCCACTGGAAAACCAGGATATTCTTCAGGGGCATTTCCCATCCTTTACCTGAGAATCTCCTCTCGGCTTAGTCTTTCCCAAGTCAAACTCACACTTAATTATAATGCAGGTGATGATAATATCAAAGCTATAACCTGGTTGTTATCTTATAGGGCCTAAGTGGACTCCTGTTTTTCAGAAGAGAGTGCTCATGTGTGGATGCTGTCTCTAGACAGTTCAATTTTTATTCTCTTTTCCCTTAGCTTCAAGATAGCCGCTCTCTCTCATGCTCCCCATGCCAATGAGGATCTCATACCAACGGCTCAAGGAGAAAGAAAATGTTTTTTGGGTAGAATGACCCTTTAATAACATATGACAATCCATACTGTTTGTTGACCTTTAGGAATGTTTTCCAGTCGAGTCCAAAGGGCTGCCACTCCCTGGCCCCAAAGTCTATTTTTGGATTCCCTGGGGACTTCGTTGCTCTGCTCCCTTTGTTGTTCTGTTGCATGCCCTTAGTGTTTTACCTCGGGTGCAATTCCCGCACTGTGTCTCTAGTGTTGAAGAAGGGACATTTCTAATAAATGATCTGCGGCAATATAAATCATGCTAATCCATGATGACCAAGGTGGACCACGGAAGATACAAGGAATTTTTATTACTAGCAGATTGATAGGTCAGTTTTTAGTGCTGGACCAAGGACTTCCTACTTGAGCTTTACACCTAGCTCACACTGATCTTGTTTAAATAGATTATACTGTCCATTCTAGGTTATAACTGACATTGAAAGACTAGATACAAAGTTTGTCTCTTCAAGATGCTTGTCTTCCAAGTATGTGTTTGCTATTGTTAGGAGCTATTGAGTAGGTTCTGACTCATTGGCACCCTATGTACAACAGAGCCCCATGCCAGTCTCACACTTGTTATGTCTGAGCCATTGTTTCCACCACTGACTGTGTCAATCCATCTTCTTGAAGGCCTTCCTATTTTTCACTACCCTTCTGCTTCACAAAGCATGATGTCCTTCTCCAAGGACTGGTGTCTCCTGACAACATGTCCAAAGTACACGAGATGAAATCTGGCCACCCTTGTGTTTAAGGAGCACTCTGGTGGTACATCTCCCAAAACAGATTTGTTTGTTACATTGGTACATTCAATGGTACATTCAATATTCTTCACCAGCACCATAAGTCAAATGCATTGATTCTTTTTTGGTTTTCCTTATTCAATGTCCAACTTTCACACTGTATGAGGCTATTGAAAATAAATGACTTGGGTCACATGCAACTTGCTCTTCAAAGTAGCATGCTGGCTTTCCAACACTTTAAAGAGGTCTTGTGCAGCAGATTTATCCAATGTAAGGTGCAATTTGATCTCTTGATCGCTACTTTCATGACCATTGATTGTGCATCTAAATAAATGGAAATCAATCTTTTCTCCAATAATCAAGATATGACCTACTGGTCCAGTTGTGAGGATTTTGGTTTTCTTTGTGATCCATACTAAGGCTGCAATCGCTAACCTTCATGAACAAGGGTTTCAAGGCCTCTTCATTTTCAGCAAGCAAGCTTGTGTCACCTGCTTATTGCAGGTTGTTAGTAAACCTTCCTCCAATCCTGATGACACATTCTTCGTCATTTGATCCAGCTTCTCTGATTATTTGCTCAGCATACAGGTTGAATAAGTATGGGGAGAGGATACAACCCTGTTGCATATCTTTCTTGATTTTGAAACACAAGTATTCCCTTGTTCTGTTCAAACAACTACCGCTTGATCCATGTACATGTTCTGCATGAGCACAATGAAACATTCTGGTATTCCCTTTCTTAAGATGACACATAGTTTGTTATGATTCACACATTCGAATGCCTTTGCATCTTCAATAGAACACAAGTAAACCTCTTTCTGATTTTCTCTGTTTTCAGTCAAGAGCCATCTGATGTCAGCAGTGATTTTTCTAGTTCCACATTCTCTTCTGAATCTGACTGGAGCCTCTGGCAGCCCCTTGTCAATGTACTGCTGCAACTCTTGCTGAATGATCTTCAGCAGCATTTTACTTGCTTCTGACAGCAATGCTATTGTTTTATAATTTGTGCATTCTATTTGGCCACCTTTCTTTGGAAAAGGTGCAAGTATGGATCTTGTCCATTCACTTGGCCAACTTGTGACTTTCCTGGCATAGACAAGTTGAAACATTTCAGTTGGTGTTCTGTCAATTTCTGGAGACTTGCTTTTGGCTAATGCTTTCATGCTCATATGGTGTCTCTCGAAATGTTTAAATGTCAACTAGGGACTTGTTTAATTCTTTCCATCTTCTTTCGATGCTCCCTGCGTCATTTAATAATTTTCCCATAGAATCTTTCAAGATTGCAACTTGAATTTATTTATTTATTTTTCACTTCTTTCAGTTTAAGATATGCTGAGTGTATTCTTCCTTTTTGGTTTTCTACTGTTAAGTCTTTGCACTTTGATTTTGATATTTACTTTTCCTCTTCACCTGCTCTTTGAACAGCCTCATTTCTTCCATTGGCCCAAGCTACTCTACCATTCAGAGGAAGTTTCAGAGTCTCTTCCGACATCCACCTTGATCTTTCCTTTCTTTTCTGCCTTTTTAATGACCTTTTGCTTTCTCCATGTATGATGTTCTTGATGTCCTCCCACAGCTAATCAGGTCTTCTGTCAATAGCGTTCAATGCTTCGAATCTGTTCTTGAGATGTACTTGAAATTGAGGCAAGATTGTACTCAATGTTACTTTGGTTCTTGTTGGTGCTGTTCAGTCGGTTCCAACTCATAGCAACCCGGTGTACAACAGGAGAAAACACCACCCAGCCCTGCACCATCCTCACAATTGCTCATATGTTTGAATGCATCGTTGCAGCCATTGTGTCTGTGCCTCTTGTTAAGGGCTTTCTGCTTTCTGCTGCCCTCCATCTTATGGTTCTCATGGACTTTGATTTTGTTTTTCTTCAGACTCAGCTTGACTTGCAGAAGGGTGCAGTCTGTTCCTTCTTCAGAGACTGCTCTTCGTCTGGAAGCTCTGCTGAAATCTGTTCACTTTGGGTGACCCTTCAGGTATCCAGATACTGTGACATAGCTTCCAGCATCATAACTACACACAAGGCACCATAGTAGGACAACCTGACAGACAAATGATGGTATCAAAGTATACATATCGATATATATGTGTTGTTAGGTGCCATCGAGTTGGTTCTGACTCGTAGCATCTGTATGTAAACAGAATCAAACACTGTTGGTTCCTGCACCATCCTCACAATTGTTAAGTTAGAGCCTATTGTTGTAGCCACTGTGACAATCCACTCATTTAAGATATTCCTCTTTTACACCACCCCTCTGGTTTACTAAGCATGACATGTTGTTGTTGTTAGGTGCTATAAATCAGTTCCGACTCGTAATGACCTATGCACAACAGAATAAAACAATTCCTGGTCCTGTGCCATCCTTACACTTGTTCCTATGCTTGAGCCCAAATGCAGCCGCAGTGTCAGCCCATCTCCTTGAGGGCCTTTCTCTTCTCTCTGTGCCTTCTCCAGGGAGTGGTCTTCCCTGAAATATGTCCAAGGTATGTAAGACAAAGTCTCACCCTCCTTGTCTCGAAGGTGCGCTCTGACTGTACTTTTTCTGGGACAGATCAGTTAGTCCTTTCAGAAGTGCATGGCCCTTTCAATATTCTTCTGCAGCGCCGCAATTCAAATGCATCCAGTTTTCTTTGGCCTTCTTTATTCAATGTCCGATTGTCACATGGTCTTCCTGAAAGGTGTCCAAAGTAGGTGAGATGCCGGCTTGCTGCCTTCTCACCTCTAAAGAGCATCTCAGCTGTACAAATATTTCAATATACAAAGCCTTTTTTCAAGTTACAGATAATAAAAGTTGTTAAGTAGCTGATAATTAAGACAAAATGTTCAATGGAGTAGGTTAGGAGTAAGGCAGATGACAGCCTTGGTGTAGAAGATCCTCAACCAGGACTACTCAGACTTCACCTTGACTCTGGGTGTTGAAACGATGTTGTGCTGGAGGAGAGTAAGAGAAAGCTCTGAAATGTCATAAATAAAAGTGGAATTAATTCAGGCTTCATTCTGTTGTGAATATGAGGAGTGTGGGTGATGGGATGAAGGGGTTAATTGTCTTTCTAGATAATAAATGTTGTGGCATAAGGCAGCAGAAAAAGGAGCAGACCATTGTGAATGACTGAAGAGAAGATTGCTACAATCCCTATGTCAGTAATTGATCTTAATGGAATTTAATTATTTTATTACCATAATCAGTCACCTCTTATCTTACTTTCTTCCACTCTACTCTGAGAACCATTAACGTCTATTGCTTAGCCATGATGAGGAAGAACGTGGTTGAAAGCAAGTTTTAATTCTTGCTGCAATCCAGCTTTGGCAAACTCATTTGCAATCACAGCATAGAAATTATTATAAGGGGTTATTGTAAAGAGAGCAGAGGTAGAGGCGATGGATAGATGGTCATGTAATTGTGCTTCATCTTTATTCTCGATACTCATTGTGAAGTCTCAAATCATGCTTACTCTGATGTAGTATCAGAGTTCCACATAATATCTTTTAGAAAGTAGATGTCCAATAAAGAAATACTCATGGAATGGATAGTGAAAATTACTAACCTTCTTCAAAATTGTATATTAGTACTTCTTGATAATGAGATGATTTATGTAGAAAAATATGTATCTGTAGAAAAAATGACTTTTTAATGATAAGATTTTAGAGGAGAAGATTGGAAAATGATTTTAATACTAATTTGCTATTGTTGTTAGTTGCTCTTGAGTTGTCTCCTGACACATGGCAACCTCACATACAATGAAGTGAGGCAGTGAGATCTGTCAGGTTTTCATTGGTTGAATTTTGGAAGAGAGATTTCAATACTAGGGGTGAGAAGAGAAAGTTGTGTGCATGTGTATGCACAATCTTTCGTCTTGCAACTGTTTCCTAGTGGCTAAAATCTAAAGATAAATCTTGACTTTTAAAGCTTCTGTTGAATATTATTCTAGAAATAGGTGGGTATCCTAGAAAAGACACTTTTGTAAGCAAGTTAAATTATCATCCATGTCTTTATACTTTTAAAATATGAATTATATTGTTGTTGATAAGTGCCATCAAGTTGGTTCTTACTCATGGTGAGCCTATGTATAATAGAACGAGACACACCTGTGCCAACCTCATAATATGCATTCTTTATGCTTGAGTTCATTGTTGCAACTACTGTGCCATTCAATCTTGTTAAGGGTCATCCTCTACCAAGCATGATGTCCTTCTCCAAGGACTGGTTCCTTATGATACCACTGGCCAGCATACATTTTGATGCCTTAAGTGTTAGACTTGTTCCTGGGTATATTTGACTTGCTGATTCCAAAAATGGCACCAGTTTTCCCCTATCAGTTGTTGTTTTTGAGATACAGAACACATGCCATATACCACCCTGCCCTCTACTTTCACGTAAAACCTCAATATATTTTAATGTAGTGTTAGCTAGACTAGACTGAGATAGAAGGAGTACACACTGGTTTTATTTAGAGTAGTTTGTGTGTAATGTTTAGGTCAATTTATACTTCACGTGGTGACCTTTGATCCATCGATATATTTGAACAGTGTAAATGTCATGAACTTGTAATTTCCCAATGTATCATTTCACCTTTATTAGGAACTGAATAGGAGACAATTCCAATTTGTTATCTTTAAAGGAGGTCAGAAATAAGAGTTATTGGACAACAAATAAGGAGTCCCGATGATGTAATGGGTTAGGTGTCTGATTGCTAACCACAGGTCAGCTTTGAGCCCACCAGCCGCTCTGCAAAAGAAAGATGAGACTTTCTGGCCCCATACAGATTTACCACCTTCGAAAGGAGACGCTCCCCTCTGTCCTACAGGGTTACTATGCATCATAATTGTTTCACTGGGAGTGGGTGTGGCATAATAGAGATTCAAATGTTCTGAAACCCAAAATGGGTCTGTCAGAGCTCAAAATATTAAAAGCAAAATGTTCTAGTCTTGTTATAAGATGGCACAACTTTCCCACCTCTGCACAGAAACTTTCAGCTTCTCAATTTTCGTTCTTATAAAGAAGCCTGGCGTCAACCTCACCTCTGGAACATTGCACTTGGATTATCCATTGATGTCTACATATTGAAATGTGCTCTGAAATGCTCATTGCATAATATGCAGAAGGGAACTTTAGATCTTCAAAATACGTATGAAAATGGCTTAAACGTCTTACATTTTTGACACTCTAAGGTGTCTTCACATCTTCCATATTTACATTTTGTATTTCCCACTCTTTTCAAGCTCTGCCCAGCTTTGCAGTATCCAACTTGTAGCCTCTGTATGTATTGCACAGCCTCCCCAACCAGAATAAAAACCCACTGCCATTTGTCTATTTTAACTCGCCCTCACTCTATAGGATAGAGAAGTTGGATACATGTACATCTTCCTTTAATGCCTAATTCTATTTCAAATAGTTCTTATCTTTTTAGTTTTATTCTGCAATTTTTGTGTTTGAATTCTTCTCATATTCAAATATAGGATTATAAATTAATATAACCTAATAGCTAAAAAGACAGTGGAACATGGTATGTAAGAAACTAGAGCTGATGCAATCTCTCCAATGCAGTTTTCTGAATCAGCACCCCAAATAACCCCAAGAACAGGCCTGAAAAACAAGACAATGAGAACAAACATTTGTTGTTGGGCTGTGTAACATGTCCAAGTAAGCGAGACAAATTCTCACTTCTAAGCGCATCCAGGTCTTCCAAGTGCAATCTGCTGGTAGTCCCTGATATAGTCTGCCTTCTTTACCAGCACTGTTATTCCAAGGCGCCTGTTCTCTGGATATTTTAATCCATTGGCCAACTTTTGCATGCATTTGAGGCAATTGAAAATACCATGGCTTGAGCCAGGTGCACCCTACTCCTCATATTGTCAGTTTTTGCTCTTTGACACTTTGAAAAGATAGTATGCAGCGGTAGGTTTGTACAATGCAACACAGTTTGATTTCTTGACTTCTCTTCTGTGGATGTTGATTATAGATTCAAGTAAAATAACCTTTTACTATGTTTTTCCTAAGTATCAATCTTTTCTATGTTTATCACGAGGCTGCTTATTAGTCCAGTTGTGGGTATCTGTGTTTTCTCTATGTTGAGTAAGGGTTTCAAATCCTCTCTGTTTTCAGTGAGCAAGGAGGGGTCATCTACATCTGACAGGTTGTTAAGGAGTTTTCCTCCAATCCTGGTGCGATGCTCCTCTTCATCTGGTTCATGTTCTGGGATTATTTGCCCAGCATGCAGAAAAGGTGATGGAAGCATGCAGCCTTGATACATACCTTTCCTGATCTTAAACTACTTGGAGCCGTGGTGGCATAGTGGTTACACATTGGGCTGCTAAGTGCCAGATCAGGCGTTCAAAACCACCAGCTGCGCTCTGCGAGAGAAAGATGGGGCTTTCTACTCTCACAAACAATGACAATATTGGGAACTCACAGGGGCAGTTCTACCCTGTCCTCAAGGCTTGCTATGAGTCAGCATCAACTAGCTGGCAGTGAGTTTTTAAGTTCTTTTCCTGTCAAGAGCTACAGTCTCAGAAACTCATAGAGGCAGCTCCACACTGTCTTATAGGGTTTCTCTGAGTCAGAATGGATTTGATGGCAGTGGCTTGGATTTAGGTTAGTGTTCCCTTGGTCTCTTAGAATGACTGCTCCATTACAGGTTCTGCATGAGTACAATCACATGTTCTGGAATCCCCATTTTTTGTCTTGTTACTTATACTTTGCATAGTACATGAAGCACAGATCAATCTCTGTGTTATCCATGGGATTGTGATGAATTAGAGCTGAACAACAAATATTTTCAAAGTTTAAAAATAAAAGGATTAGAAAATATGTATGCAGGTGGGAGGGTGGGGGAGGGAGGGGGAAAAAGAGGAGCTTATACCCAGGGCTCAAGTAGAAAATGTTTTGGAGATGATGATGGCAATATATGTACAAATATGCTCAATACATTTGATGTATGGAATATTACAAGAGCTGTAAGATCCCCCAATAAAATGATTAAAAAATAGAAAATATGTATGCAATTTTGTTTCAAAATAATATAAAATATACATTCTTGCAACTGTACAGATTATGAAGCAGATGGCAATTGTTTCTTTTCTGCATATGGTTTGAAATGCTACTCTCTTGAGGATTACTAAATTCTTGACACGTGTGTGTACAGGTTCTGTGTGTGTGTGAAAGAGAGAGAACTTGGGTTAATATTTACCTATTAGATAAGAAAGGTCAAGAAGGCTTGTACACGTCTCCTACTGACAGAGAATTCAGAAAAGGCCATCTTTGGCTAAATAACTGGAAACTGTGAGAATCATATTTCTATGATGACTGAATGGCACAATGTTCTTGTGGGAAGGATGGATTTCAGGCTAAAGGTGCTGCTTCTTCTCTCTCTCCTTTTGTTGTGAATCGGGTGAAGGTTTACAGAGCAGTCACTTTTTCATTCAAAAATTCCCACACAATTTGTTTTATGTCATTGATTGCAATCCCTACAATGTGGCACCATGTATCCCACATTTTCCTTGTGTTTTCTTTCTTCTGAGGTTTTATTTTTTTGAGAAACTTTCAATACATTGATCTTTACAACAAATGTCAAAAAGAATTTCGGGGGATGATTTTATTATACAATTGACATAATATGAAGTGAATGCTTATGGAAAAATAATGATTTCTTTCCTTTGTAAGTCATACCTATTAACTTAATAGAAAGATTACATTTCATGAGTGTGTTTTATTTCCACTGCATGTCAAATTGTGACCAATGCTTTTTCTTTTAAGAAAAAAAAAGACATTTCAGCAGGCACACTTAAAATACTTTTTACTTGCTTATTTTGAGAATGTCTCTAAGCCAAAATATCAATGCTTAGCTTTCATTGTATTATAAAAGTAGAAGTATTATTTATGCTTAATCTGTTTACTATGCACATAATATTAGCTTTACTTTTTTGTTGTTCTTTTTTTTTTTCAATTAAAAGCTCATTTTTATCGGGGGCTCTTACAGCTCTTATAACAATCCATACATGAATTGTATCAAGCATATTGTACATATGTTGCCATCATTATTTACTAAACATTTACTTTCTATTGAGCCCTTAGTATCAGCTCCACTTTTTTCCCTCCTGGCCATCATCATGACCCCTTGATAAATTATTATTATTTTCATATCTTGCACTGACTACTGTCTCCCTTGCCCTGTGGTTTCTGTTGTTCTTCCCCCGGGGTGGCATGGTTATGTGTTGACCCCCGTGTTTTCGGTACGTATTCCTTCTTCCTAACTCTGCTGAAGTTTGTCCTCGAGTAAATGTTACCCTCTTGATCTCAAGTGGTTGATAATTCAAAGGCGTGTGACTCTTTCTAGTGTTATAGTTCCTTTTATAAACCTGCCAATGGTTTGGCTGCAAAGGGAGCCATGTGAGTATATTAATTTCCATGTGGGTAAGTAAAGACCATAGTCATGAGGATTCTATCAGTCTCGATGTGACCAGAAAGCTTAAATATTTGTAATGATTTTGATTTTGTTCCATATGTTTCTCCCATTCCACCAGGATCTGCTAATGTGAGGTCTTTCAGAGCAGTTGGGGGTGTGAGCTGGAACCATCTAATTCCTGTGGTTGCACTCATGGACGTGGATGCTCACATGGTCCATTGGTCCAGGGACCAATCATTTCCATGTGTCTTCTGTTTTTGTCTCTCTTCTCTGCTCCAGACGGGGAGAGATCATAAGTTTCACATTCGATGTCTGCTCACGAGCTTTCCCAGACTGAATTTTTCTTAAAACGGGGAGACTTGAGTGGCTGTGGCTGTAGTTACCAGAAGAAATTACCGTGGACTTATTGGGGTACCTGAGGTCATTGGAATAAGTTACTGTCACACTGATCTATTTATGTTTGTAGTTGTTCCTTCTTTTAGTCACCCTAAAATGTCACAAGCAATTTTAAGAAAAGGGCTACTATTAATGTCTCCATTGGAGATCATGAAGTTCCCATAATGCTTTAATTATTTTCTTCCTGTGTCGTTCCATTGTTCCACTCTTACTAAGCTCACCAATGAGCTCCAGTGACCGGTTACTCTAGCCTCAGCTTATTTAGCCCATCACTAACATCTGATAGTGCCCACCAACCGGTACCTTGGATCACTGGTTTCACTCGTCCAGAGACTGCAGTCTCCTGTTTTTCTTTTCTCGATACATCTCTTTCCCCCAATCTCCTAATATTGAAATATCCTCAGATATTGATTTCTTTGCATAGCTTAATTAGTCAACAGATTTTACATACCAGGTATATGGCTGCACCAATTTATTAGCCCAGATGTTAGTGATGGGCTAAATAAGCTGAGGCTAGAGTAGCCAGTCACTAGAGCTCATTGGTGATCTTAAGAGTGGATGTTGTTGAGTGAAGCAGACAAAATCCTGTTTGGATTGTGGTTAATAGGGGAGGGGAAAAAATGAATGGAATACACTGAGGTAGACAGGAGAGTAATAAAAGTGGTAGTTGGCATAACAAGTGAAATCCAGCAAAGGTAATGTCTAGTTGACTTGGCAATGCATCTAGAAGGGCATTAAATGAGTGGAAAATGATTTGAAGTTAGTCTGTGTCTCTTAGGGTCCTGTAATTTTTATCTTGTAATGAACAAAAAGAGGTCCTGGGTCAGATTTTTGTAGGCCCAAGGACATTCACGGGGACCATCTAAATTCAACTGCACAATTTATTTTTGTTCTCCCAGAGCTGGAAGTGTCCCTGGATGATTCATAGGCCAGGTTGTTTAACAAGATATTTTTCACAGCTGGCCCTGATGATAATGATTCCCTTGTTGCAAGCTCCTTCACTGATTCTCTGACTTGCTTGCCACCATCTATATAGGACAGAAAGGGTGACTCCCAAAGGTCATAACAAACTACTCAGATGCTCCACCCTAACATGACCCTTTTGTCTCCCAGGGTGCTGAGGTCCAATCCAATAAGCGTGAGAAGATCTCGTTGCCTGTTCAATACAGTAGCTTCATCAATGCCAGTGTCCCACTGAGTAGATCATTGTTTTCCCAACACTTAATGACAGAAAGAATTAAGGGTAAAAAGACCTAAATGTTCTGTTATAATTACAAACAAACAGTATTTATTTTACAGTTCATTTTCAAAAGGGGTAAAATAACAGTTGGAAGTGAAATAAAGCGTTAGCTATTTGTGGTGTGTGTGATGTCGACAGATTTCAACCTGCTATAGAAAACCAGGTCTTGCTCTTGTCCAAACAAGAGGATGCATAACAGGAACATACTCCTTGCTCTTATCTCTGGCAGTGATTTGAACTGTGGAAAAGTAGTTCTCTTTCCATACTTCCCATACCTGACATCAGTTTAACCTCCTGATAGTAATAAGGGAGTTTAAGTCTTGTCTAGGTTTTCCCCTCTTTTAAGGAGCAAAACTGTGGTGTCAGCATACCTCTAAAATATTAGATTTGTATCTCAAGAGGTTGCCAGGGCAAATCTGGAGCCATAGCTTCCCTAACGAGCCTTAGCTATCTCTGTAAGTTAGAGTAAGCATTCTCAGGCATTTCCTGTTAGAGGGTTTGTCTCTATGGGCTGCATGTTGGTGTCCTCGTGAAAGCAATTCCTTATATGTCTTGCAGTAGATTAACAATGGGTGAGTATGGGGGCAGAGTTGTATCCAGCTATGAAGCATCAGGTCTGACAGAGGAATTTCTAGGGTTGGCAATGTATCAGGCACAAGAGGACACCAAAGAGATATGTAAAGTTGAAATCCAGTTCCTGGCAGTTTTGTGATAAATTCTTCCAATCCAGGTCAAAAAAAGAAATCCACTTCCAAGCTAAGAGGATGCTCATTTTGGGGGCTAAAAGCAATGAAGACTGAAAAGATAGGGGAAGAAGAAAGAACAACCATGCCAAGAAAGGAGAAGGGCTCTCTGAAATATCACTTCCCTTGATGGCTTCTTCTGAAAAGTAAGTTACACAATTTCCATGGACTGAAGTGAAAAAGAACAAAACCTCTGAGGAATGCAGTCCTTAGAACAAGCAGCCATCAGAGTCCAAAAGGGCGTTATTTGCCCGAAACAAAGTTAAGAAGGCAAGGAGGGTCAGGGAAGAAGGACAAATGGAAACAGGGAACCCAAGACGGAAATGGGAAGGTTGCTCTTACATGGAGGAGATTGTAATTAATATCATGAAATGAAATGTGCATAAATTGTTGAAGGGGGGATGCATTTGTTCTGTAAACTTTCACATGAACTCCACAATAAAATGTCCCCAAAGTAAGAAACAAACCTCTAGGGAACAGTTGTACTCTGACATACAGGGAGTTACAATGAGGAAGAGTTCACTCGAGGTTTTTTTGGTAGGTGTATTGGTGACTCAGTGCTAGGATTCCTACCTTCTATGCATGAGACAGGGGTTCGATTCCAAGTCACTGCATTTGAAATTCAGTCACCATCCAAACACAGTAAAAGTTTGTGTGTTGCCACTGTGCTGAACAAGTGTCTTCAGCTCTTCCAGACCAAACCCCAAACTGGAAGACAGACTTGGAGATTTCCTTCTGAAAATAAGCTAATCACAAGCCTGTGGATGCACAAATAATTGTATAAACTGAGCAGGACCAGGCAGCAACCTGTTCTATTGTGCATGGGGTGGTCCTAAGTCAGTGGTTGACTCAACAGCAGTCAACAAGAACACGATTAGCTTTGACTAGGAAGATAAACATATAATCTTCCCTTGATAAGGTTTCCAACATTTTAATTACTCAAGCTTACAAGATTCATCTCTCAGATGAATCAGTAATAGCAAAGTATCAGAGTGGCCAACACTATTCCCTCATTATGATGGAGGATGCTTGTTGCTCACGTTAATGTGATCCTCAATTATTTACTGAATTA
Organism: Echinops telfairi; assembly: GCF_000313985.2. NCBI lineage: Eukaryota > Metazoa > Chordata > Mammalia > Afrosoricida > Tenrecidae > Echinops > Echinops telfairi. The sequence goes on from NW_022103900.1 coordinate 25,096,519, forward strand.
AAAAACCCGAGGGAGTATCTTTTATTTTTTAAGTTTGTACCAGGTGAATTAGACATTGTAAGGTAGACCCGAATAATTAGAACCAAGAATACAGCGTGTTAAGTAACATCATTGCTAAATCTACTCTTTCTTCTTAGCTATCATAACACAGTTAAACCCATTGGGTGTTCACCAGTAAGACTGTGGGGGAGGGCAGGAGTTAGGCAGAAAGCTGTGCAGGAAATAAATGCATACTCATTTGTAGGGATCATGATGAAATGAATAACTGTGAATTATCAAGAGACAAGAGAGGAAAACTAAATGTTTTTGGCCTTTGTTAAGTTTTGAGTAAATCTCAGTATTTTTAGCCTGTAAGACACTTAGGAACAAGAACAACTTCAAAGGAGAAAGAACAGGTGGGTACAGGTGACAACGCATGTCTCTTAAAGAACACAGGCACTCTCTCTGGATTTTGACTCATAGGAATGGAGATACATGAAGACACCTGCCAAGTATTTCAAAGACAACTCATCATTGTCACTGAAAATCACTGTCTTGAACCAGAGTTGGGGCGCTGTGTGCTCCTCTCAACACAAACAGAATGCTTGCTTCCATTTTACCTGGTTGGATGATGTTGCTTGCTTTCTTTAGCAACAAAACAAAACAAAACAACAAAACCCCCAACCTCCTGCCATTAAGTTGGTTTGGACTCATATTGCCTTTCTATAGGGTTTTGGAGGTTCTTAATCTTTACAGGAGCTTTAGTGGAGCAGCTGCTGGGTTTGAACCACTGACCTTTAGGTTATCTGTCCAATTACTACCCAGCAGCACCACCACCGAGTCCTTGTTCTTATAATCACATGTAACCCGATTACCCTCAGGAAGGATTGGATTTTCACTAGTGTTACTAGTGTCCTCACAGACTCACAGAGGTGATGGGTTTGGAATGATGTCCATTTTCATTTGAACTTGGACTTGGTAATTGAATGATGGCTGTGGGTAATGGAGCAAGACATGTTGATTTAGGATAACATTGAATCCATGGTCTCAAATTTAGAAGAATGATAAACTATTAGCTGAACAAAACTGGGAGAACATTAAAAACATTCAAGTGTTAGTCACACATTGAGTCCTGGAGGCACAGAGTCCAGAGGAGTCAGTTCTGAAAATCCCTGAGCCTTGGAACTCTTTATGGATTTTTGAGTATTACACTGAGTTCAGATACCTCATGGTATTCGGGAATCTACTGGTGGGCACTGATGAAGAAACAGACCTTTATAAAAGACAGATGTTATTGTTGCTGTTGTTAGGTGCTGTAGAGTCAGTTCTGAAACATAGCAATGCCATGAACAGCAGAACAAAACATTCAGTCCTGTACCATCCTCATAATTGCTCTTAGGTTTGAGCCCATTGTTGTAGCCACTGTGCTGATCCATCTTGTTGAGGGTCTTCCTCTTTTTCTCTGCTCCTTTGCTTTATCCTTCTCCAGGGCTGTCCTCTCCTGGTAGCATATCCAAAGTCCATGAGATGAAGCCTCAGTATCCTTGCCTCTAAGGAGCATTCTGGCTGTACTTCTTCCAAGACCGATTTGTCAATTCTTTTGGCAGTCCATTGTACTTTCAATATTCTCCCCCAGTGCAGTAATTCCATGGATTGATCCTTTCAATCTATAAGAGAAAGTAAGTTGATAGTCTCCACATTTTATTGGGACATTTTGTTTGAAGTCTTTCAGGTAGAATTTTGGTAACCTGTGACTGCAAGTTGACCTGTACCTGAGTGTTCTGATTTCCCCCACCCTCTATCATCACAAAATTCTCCCCTTTACTTACCTTGGAAGTCATAATTTATGTAAGAGGAACATAGATTTTGGCTATTGAGACCACTCTCCAACCTATTTACCTTTGTAATGTTATAAACGCCACAGCTTGCTGAAAGAAATGACCTTCAGGATATGAGATGCTGCTATAGGATGTGGTCACAGGATGTGGGCTATGGCCAGATGTCAGCAGACCAACTCCGAAGAATTTGTAATCAAGGGATCCGATAAGCTGTATCTGTCAAGACTCATCAGGGCGCCCTAATGCGTATTCATGATCATTTCTGTGAAATCTGTTACATAGTCATAATCCCTTCAATATACTTGCTGTTGTACATGTGTAAAACTGAGGTACATGTATAAACCCCACTTTTTCAGGAGCTTGTCTTGGCTACTTTACTCCTGGCTTATACTTTCATATTCAACCGAAGTAAAGCTTTCCCCTTTCACGGTCACCCAGCGTCTGCCCTCTTCTTCCAGTCATATCGAGCGAGTCCTGGCTTGGGAACACTGTGTGAAATGTGACTTTCCTCCTACACACAGGATTTTACAAATTAAACCAGGTCATAGTTTTTTATAACCTGTGTATCATGTTCTTATTTTCTCAGAACTGCAGGTTCTATGACTCGACCCGTGAAACACATTCCCTTTTGTCACGGTGGGTTTTGCTGCTGCACAATCAATTTCTGATTTATAAGAACCTGGTGTACAATGGAAGGAAATGCACCCAAGGTCTACGCTATCCTTGTGGATTTTAACTATTGTGATTCCTCGGTTTTCACTGGCTGATTTTCAGAAGTCGATTGCCACACCATTCTGTCTAGTATGTCTTCGTCTGGAATCTTACTTGTAACCTGCCATCATCCCGGCCCCACATAAGCCTCCATGGACAAAGCAGTGTGGTTGTTTGTGAGACCCATTATGCAGAAATTGAGCTCAAATCTCCTACCTGGAAGGCAAGAATGCTCCCAATGAACCACCATTGCCCACCCCCCACCCCATTTTAGAGGATAGAAATGGATTTGAGTCAGAAGAGAGGTAAAAAGGCAATCCATATGGCCTGTCTTTGTCAAGGAGACAGACATTGTTAATACAATTCTCACCGGAGTTATGATGGTTGCAATAAGCTATAACAACTTTCTGGAGGAAAGGCACGTTTCTCATATGATGAGGGAGGTTGTGTAGTTTTCCCTTGAATTCAGATATCAGATGTACTCAGGGGACCCTGCGAAGAGAAGGAAGGAGGGAAGATTGGTTCAGATTTGTACCAGCGATAAACCACCAGGTGTTTGTGAAATGGCAGCAATTTCTAGCAGCAGCATAAAGGGGACGTGTCAGGGACAAATCTGAATTGGTTATCAGTTATAAAAGCTCCCCAGACCCTCGCTTCCTCTTGTATTTGACTTTCGATTGCTTGCTTTGTCCTCAGATTTTTATTTTCTCCACTATCTTTTCAATTTCTTTCTCTTCTTTTTTTTTTTTAGAACCGTAGAGCCTGTCTTTAAACTGATTTACTTATGGTTTAAAAAGCAACTGAAACTAACAAGAATATATGGAAATGTTGTGGCAGGTGCAGCGGATAAGCTATTATATTAAAACAGGCAAAAGAAATGAAGACTTTTACTTCTTCATCTTAAGAAAACAGACCTCAAGTAAGGTCCAATGAATATTTCAGAAATTTGTCCCCAGTCTACAAGGAAGCGATCTTGGACACAATTGTATATGGACCTCCAGACTGAGGATTCCTCTGTGAGGAATGATGCTATCTCTTAATGATGTTCTTGTCATAGTCCATTGCAGGCTGCTGCGACACAGAAGGGGCTCTCTGCTCTCGAGCGGAGATTCCAATCATTTAAACTCATCCCAGTAGCTGAAAAAATCTTGATAATTCCTGTGTTCCAATTACAAAGAGAATATTCAGCATGCTTTTTTGTGCTTGTTTAATTTTTTTTTCCAGGTTTGGTGGAAAAATCAATTCTCTCTTAAAAGTTTTCATTTTCTCTCCCTCTCTCTCTGCTGGTTTATTTTATATATTTACTCTTTGCACAAAAATGCTGCCTACCATTCCCTTGAAGGTCCTTTCTGCTATTTAAATATACTGAGTTGTTTCTTTTTCAGTAAATGGTTAAGAGTGAGATTTAACCCGGTGCTTCAACCCTGGAAAGAAGGATCAGGTTGTTTTGGGGTTTGGGGTATCTGGTCCATGCTGTAGGCTGGACAGATGTCTACTTCATTATATGGGGCCATCACCAAATCTTGTTGGCATAGGAAACAGGAACATCTTGGCTTCCAGGTGAATCTATTCCCTGTAAAGTTGATTGAATATAGTCTTATATATTCAAAATAATACAAAATAAGCACAATATATGTACTATTTTTAATATTTTTGTAGTATTTTAAAAATTAAAAGATAATTTTATTGGGGGCTTTTAAAACTCTTATAAACGTCCCTATATCATTTGTATCAAGCATATTTGTACATATGTTGCCATCATTCTTTTCTAGACATTTACTTTCTATTGGGCCCTTGGTATCAGTCCCTCTTTTCCCTCCTGTGTTAGTCCGAGCTGACAAGAGAAACAAATTCATAGACACTTATATGTGTATAATAAAGAGATTTATAATAAAAGAGTAATTATATATTAAAAAAACATCCTAGCCCAGTCTAGACTAAGTCCATAAGTACAATAATAGCCTAGATGTCCAATACCAGTCTGTAAATTCCTCTTAAAATTCACATAACACATGCAAACATGCCAAGTACAGGAAGATCACAGGCCAGTGGGTGGAAAGTCTTTTGGATACAGTGGCGGTGGAAGCATCTTAACACTGCTGTGGGTCTCCATGTGGTTCCTCCAGCTCCAAGGCTCTGGATGCCATCAGCATAGCTCCATGTGGCTTGTCAGCAGGAAGATGAAGCAGAGGGAGTGTTTGGCCTCCAGTGAGTGATTTATCTCCATTGTGCCTCCAAATGAGGTCATCAATCTGCCACCTATTTGACAGACTGGACCCCACCCTTTCACTATTAATAGTCACAAGTCTATTATGTAACTACCACACCTCCCGCCCCCTCGTGATCCCTTGATAAATTACAAATCATTATTATTTTCATATCTTACACCAACCGCTGTCTCCCTTCCCAAATGGTTTCTGTTGTTCTCCCCCCTGGAGTTGTGTGTGTGTAGTTTTGTGTCAATCATTGCGATCTGTTCTTTCTCCTCTCCTTCTCTCCCAACTTTCCCCTACCCTTCTGGTATCACTATTTTCACTCCTGTTCTTGGATTCCATGTGTCATGAGCTCTCATCTCTTATCTGTACTTGTGCACATGCTCCAGTCTAGCCCTCAGTGAAAGGTAGCACTCGGGTCATGATAGTGGGGCGTGAGGAAGCCTCAAGGAACCAGAGGAATATTGTGTGTTTCCTCGGTGCTTTTCTGAGCCCCCACGTAGGGGAACTATGAATTGGAACCCATTTGATGGCACCTGACAACAACATTCATAGCTGGCTTGTAACTTTCTTTCCTGTGATATATTTATCTAGATTTGATACCAGGTTTATGTTTATAGACTGAATTAGGGAGTATATCTTCCTTTCCCCCCCCATCTTTTCAGACAGTTTAAATAGAATTGGTGTTTCTAAATATTACATAGAATTCCCTAGTGGAACCATGTCATTGGAGACGTTTTTCCCCTCCTTTGGGAAGTTTTGATCACTGAATTGATCTCTTTATTTGTTCTGGGTCTTTTGAGACTTCCCATTTTTCTTGAGTCAGACAGGGTAGGCTTTGTGCTTCTAAGAATCTGTTCATTTCTTCCGAGTTATCCTTCATGTTACCATTTGGTTGTTCATAATATTTGGTCAGAACTATCTTTTTATGGGGTCAATTATACTGTCTCCTCTTTCGTTTATTTTGATCATTTACTTCTTTTCTTATTGTTCTCTTTGTCTACCTAATGTTTTGTTAATTTTACTGATCCTTTCAAAAATCCAACTTCTTATTTTCATGTTCTCTCTATTGTTTTCCTGTAGTTCAACATTTCCCCCTTTGCTTTGTAAAAATGGATTCCATTCCTGGTAAGATTGAATCACTTCATTTTCATGGGAATTCTAATTACTCTTTGATGCTAATGTACTAACCTTTCATTTTATTTGTGTAAAAGAAGTTCTGTCATATATCAGCAGCAATATCTTCAAAGATTAATAATTTTTATGAACATTCATATCGTAGTCCACTTCAAAACAGTGCCTTTAATTTCTCTGAGACACCAGAACTCATATGAATTTGGGGTCTTTTAGTAATTCTTGTTATGTCAAACTTTCCCTTGAGTCAATTGAAATGAACTAGGGAGCACTTTCTCACACACAGAATTGGAATTCTTTGGAGAACATGGAAATATCTTTGAAAGTGAGGCGACTCACTTACTTCCCTTGGCCCATTTATCTGACTGGAAGAGCTCTAAGAGAATATTCGATTCAAGAATCAGTTATATAGGTAATCTTGATCCCAATTTAGCACTCAGCAATTTGACTTAGCCTTTTCTGAGGCTACCTGTTCTGTACAATGAAGATCTGTCAGAGTTATTTGTAAAAGACTTATTTTTGAAGTACAGTAACAAGTAAAGCCTGCAGCAGTCTTAATAAAAGAAACGTTTCTTCTTGTATTCTTTTCCCTCTCTGAGTACAATTTCTTCATTGGTGAAATGACAAAAATAATAGCCACTTGCCAGAGTGACTGTGAGAATTAAAGAGGACGTCGGCATACCCAGTGTGACAAATATGTACTCCAAAAATAAATCATCCAAAAGAGACCACATCCAACCCACCTTCCCTGCTTCTCTCTTCACAGACCCACACCTTGAGAATCCGTGAGAGATTGTGTAGTGTGAGATCTGGGCTAGACACCTTGGTCAGTGCTTTTTAAACTGTATTATGATTGATGTTCACACATTCAACACTACTTGGCTTGAGGAGATGGAGACTAAGTTTTAGGCCAGGTGATGAATAGGCTGAATATAAGGCCAGCCTTATACCATGACAAGAAACATTCGGAAATGATCTGGACATTCAAGTTTTCCAGAAGAAAAATCAATGTACTGAAAATATGAAACTTGTTTTTAACTTAAAGAAATGGCTTCAAAATATAATTTTTAAAGTTGGCGTCAAGTAGAACAAATCCAATCTCTTTGATTATCTTATTTTTCTTTGAGTGTTTTTAGTGTTCACTAATATAACAATTTTGTCTCACTGATTTCCTTGTGAGGTGTCTCTTTACCCTGAAAAGCCAAATAATACCCTCATTCTATGTGACACTGACGCCGAAGTCAGATAAAAAGGATTTCATTGTGATACTAAGAAAGAGCTAATTTTCTAAAATTGGAACATTATCTGTCATGTATTACTACTCTGTAATTATGACTATTATTCTCATTGGGAAAAAAGGGTATTTCAGGAGGGAAAGAGAGCTTTATAAGAAGCTTTTAATATAAATGGGCAATTACATTAAAATACCGACTTTCATACTTAGACATTATGTTGTAGATACATTATATTATATTTGATGTAAATTTAGCAAATGATATGCATGCAAAAATTAAAATACATGAGTAGTACTTCCTTAAAAAAAGACATAATTAGTTTTGTGACATAATTTGTGAGAAACAGATTCATGACTTTTATGCTTGCAAAGATTTTATTGTTAATAATGCATTGTGTTTTTCCCCCGGCTTTCCTTTTTGGTAAAGAATGAATCATTTTCATTTGGCAATGATTCTGATTTTTTTCCCTCCAAGAATGATGATGCTTTTTAAATAATTTGTGGAGCTGAACAAAGGGCAATGGTAAAAATAAAAATTATTATCATGATTCATCTCTTTGTTGAAGAAGACAATAGTATACATTATGAAGAATCTTTCAGTTTTTCCTTAAGTGATGTGTTGATGGAGAATTCACAAGCAGATGGAAAGTTTGGATATAGGAGGGAATAATATTTAGTCTTTACAAGCTTAGGAAACTTACAATGAATAGTTGTGAGGTACAAACTCTTCCCATTTTAATTCAACTCAAATGTCACTCACAGTAGAGCTACATTCAGGATTTGTAGACCAGAAGCTAATACAATTTAGGAACCTTTTAAAGAAGGAGAAGAAAAAAAAAGATTAAAAATACATAATGAAAACCAAAGAAGGCATTTACTTTGAAATAAGATGATAAGTTATAAAAAAATTATAAAATTTAAAAAGCTGACAAATATTGTAATTATAATTATATCTAGAAAATATATTATGGTTTTCAAATGATAACAACCCAATGTGTTTTTATACCTTTTATTTATATATTTTTGGCTGATTAGTTTTTGATTGCTTTTTCATGTGAAATGATTTTGTAATATAATTTCCTTTAGAGAGAATATATAGATAATTCAGGGTTTCATTTTCTACAGGGTTGATTGAAATTTGTTCTTTTTGACAGTGGGAATGCTGAAGCATAACCACATACAATTTCACATAATTCTCAGAAAGACCATGGTTCAACTGTAATTGCATAAACCACATTATTGAGTCTATCCCTGACATTTGAGAACTTCTGCTTTGATGAGGATGAAAAATGAGTACTTAGAACTTTGCCTTTCAGATAATTGGAAGAATTTTCTACATGCTAGCTTTTGGCTTTATACAATTTAAAATTTGCTCCCTGTCCACCCCTGCCTGCCTTCCCAACCAAACCAAACAACTCACAAAACAAATGTTTGAAGCCCTTGCTGTCGAGTCTCTATTCCTCTTCGTTTCTTGAATGTAATCTTTCCACATGTGAACCACCAGGACTTTCGTCTGCAGTGTGGCTGAGTATGCTTAAACTTCCAACTTCAAGGCAGTACCCGAGTACAAGTTGGTTGCATCTCCCAGGGCTAATTCCTACATGTTTCTAGTAGTAGCTACTGCATGGGATAAGCATGCTATAATATGATCTCTCTGATGGTCCCTTTATGGTACGCCTGGTGCCTAATTTGAGTACTGTGGAAGTCATTGCTACAACTGGACAGCTAGGAAAAACTCAAGACTCAATGGTTAACACAGATGGTTAAATGCTGCACTACTAGCTAAAGGGCAGACAGTTTGAACCCATACAGAGCCACCACAGAAGACGAGACTGGAATCTGCATGGAACAGTCACAGCCTGGAAGACCCTGTGGAGCAGTTCTACTCTGCACACATGGGGTCCCCAGGAGTCACTCTGCCTCTGAGTTCTTTTCTCTATTTTCTTTTACTTTCCTTTTGTCCCACTATCATGTTCGACCTTCGTTCAGGTTTCAGTAATTCCTCTCGGCTACATTGCACTTGATCAAGCCGCACCAGGCATCCTAAACCTTCCTCGCCATAGATTTTAGATCACTTGTTGTTCTCTTACCCCTGGGTTGGTTGACACACCCCCATTCCCCGCCTCCCCCTCTTCCATGTCCCCCGGGAACCATTGATCCCTTTGTTTTCTCTTACGGATTGCTTACCCTGCTTATCTTATCTAAACAGACATGCAGAGACAATAATAAGCACAAAAACAAGACAGAGCAAAACAAAACAACAAAGGAAAGCAAAAAACCCAAACAACAACAACAACAAAAACCAACACCCCCAAAAGAAAAGCTTATAAATTGTTTGTTGACCTTTAGGAGTGTTTTTTGGTTGAGTCTGATGGGGTGCCATGCCCTGGCCCCAAAGTATTTTTGGTCTTCCTCGGGGCACTTCATTGCTTTGCTCCCCTTGTTGCTCTGTTGCATGCCCTTAGTGACTCTCCCTGGTGTTTTGGGGTCAGATCGGGCACAATTCCCACACTGTGTCTCCAGTGTTGTCCCCTGTAGTGTTATGGATCAGAGAGGGATGTTGTGACTCATGGTGGGGATGGCCCTATGGTCTTCTCTGTGCATTGGCTGCTCTGAGCAGGAAAATCATCCTCGGGGCTTGGTGGGCCAGGATATGGTTCACTCTCTCTCCTTTCTTCTTCATTTGCTCTTGTGTCCTCTGAACAGACACACCCCTCTCCCTGACCTGTAGCTTCAGTGCTGTCCACTGAAATGAATTTATAGAAGACATAGAGGTGTAAATACAGGCATGGATATATGTAAATATATTTATATATAACGAGATGGAAATAGATCTAGGTACTTATATTTATATGTTAAGTATTAGGGTAGCAGACAGACATTGGGCCTCTACTCAAGTACTCCCTCAGCACAAGAACACTTTGCTCTAATAACCTGGTATTCTGTGATGCTCACCTTCCTGACATGTTTGCTGAAGACAAAATGGGTGCATAAGCAAATGTGGTGAAGAAAGCTGATGGTGGCTGGTTCTCAAAAGATATAGCATCTGGGGTCTTAAAGGCTTGAAGTTAAACAAGCAGCCATCTAGCTGAGAAGCAAAAAGTCTACATGGAAGAAGCACAGCAGCCTGTGTAATCATGAGATATCAATGGGATCTGGTATCAGGCATCAAAGTACCAGAAGAAAAAAATATGTCAATGTAAATGAGGAGGGGTGCAGAGTGGAGACCCAAAGCCCTTCTATAGACAATTGGACATCACCTTACAGAAGGGTCACAAGGTGGAGCCGAGCCAGTCAGGATACAGGATAACACCGATAAAACATATGGCTTTCCTCTAGTTCTTTAATGCTCCCCCCATCCCCCCACTATCATGACCCTAATTCTACCTTACAAATGTGGCTAGACCAGAGCTTGTACACTGGTACAGATAAGAGCTGGAAACACAGGGAATCCAGGACAGATAAACCCCTCAGGACCAATAATGAGAGTAGCTATACCAGGATGGTAAGTGGTAGGTGGGGTAGAAAGGGGGAACTGATCACAATGATCTACATATAACCCCCTTCCAGGGGGATGGACAACAGAAAAGTGATTGACGGGAGAAAGCAGTCAGCGTAAGACATGGAAAAAATGATAAATTATCAAGGGTTCATAAGGGAGGCAAGGTCGGGAAGCAGGAAAATGAGCTGAAACCAGGGCTCAAGTAGAAAGAAAATGTTTTGAGAATGATGATGGCAACAAATGTACAAATGGGCTTGACACAATGGATGTATGTATGGATTGTGATAAGAGCTGTATGAGCCCCACATAAAGTGATGAAAAGAAATGACTGCATCACAAAAATATAATCCACAACCCTCAAATTGATGTACCCTAACTTAATAAATTTTACACTTACTAAAATAGGAATAACGTGGGATGGATCCTCATTATTTTTTTGAGAAAGGAAAGGCTACTGCTAGCTAGAAATGCCTTGTAGAACTGACTGTACATCTAGGGCTCCCCTGAGCACTTGCTTTAATTTCATTTTTCATCTTTGGACTCAACCCCATTGCCCTCATGGTCTTTTTGATGTTGTGTGGTGTATTATAAGTATACATTTAAAAAAATCATTGAAATATCTATTTGTTAATAAATGGTACAGTATTTATTTATTTTAAGATGCAACATAACATATTATATATGTTTGCATATTTTATATGAAAACCAATCTATTTTTTAATTAAATACATTTATTGGGGGCTCATACAACTCATATCAAAATCCATATATTCATCCATTGTGTCAAGCACATTTGTACATTTGTTGCCATCATTATTCGGAAAACATTTGCTTTCTACTTGAGCTCTTGGTATCAGCTCCTCATTTTCCACTTCCCTCCCTCATGAACCCTCGATAAATTATAGATTATTATTTTCATATGTTACATCATCCTCTGTTACCCTTCACCCACTTTGCTGTTGTTTGTCCCCCTGTTTGTCCCCTTTTCTCCCCCAACCTTCTCTTTGCCCTCCTGGCATCTCTACTCTCATTGTTGGTCCTGAGGGGGTTGTCTGTCCTGGATTCCCTGCTCTTGTCTGTATCAGTGTACATGCTCTGGTCTAGCAGGATCTGTAAGTGGGGAGAGTCGGGGAGGAAGTATTAAAGAACTAGAAGAAAGTTGTATGTTTCCTTGGTGTTATACTGCACCTTGACTGGCTCATCTCTTCCTTGTGACCTT
>NW_022103900.1:25108809-25134461 GCF_000313985.2 Echinops telfairi
ACACACACACATATGTACATACCTGTATTTAGACCTCTATAAATGTCCTTTGCCTCCTAGTTCTTTCCTATATTTCATTTTACCTTCCTCTTGTCCCACTATCATGTTAGACCTTCATTCAGGTTTAGTAATTCCTTGCTGTTACATTGCCATTGATTAAGCCCCACTAGGCATCCTACGCCCTTCTCTCTATTGATTTTAGTTCAATTGTTGTTCTCTTGTCCCTGGGTTGAAAACCAATCTATTAAAGTTGCTCAAACATTATGCAAAGTCCTAGTATGATTTACATACCCAGCTTGAAAATTAAAGGAGATCATGCTATACAAATACTAACTGCCATTTGTGGAAACTACCATGTGTGTAAACCAGAATGTGAAAAAACCTACTTATATCATGTAGAAAAATTCAAGGAGCAAGACATCAGAATTTGATGGTGTACAAGAGGTTAAGGAAAATGCAATTTCTTAACTAATTTCTGTCCCTAAAAATGTCATTTTGTTCTTTGGTGACTAGGTGTTTTTCATCAATGTTGCATGAGAAATGGATCTGTACACATTTTAAAACAGAAATATTTTGAACTAAAGATTGGGCAGAAACACACTTGATTAAATAGATACAGATGGATCTTCTCTGAAGAACCCAGATGACACAATCATTAAGTGCTTGGCTGCCAACCTAAAGTTCTGCAGTTTGAACCTGCCTGTTTCTTGTGGGGGAGCGAAGACTTGGTGATTTGCTCTCATGAAGTCCTAAACTTAGGAAACCCTGGAGAGGCAGTTCTGGTCTGTCTTGTAGAGTCATTATGAGTGAGAGTTGACTTGATGGAGCACAACAACCAGAGATCTGCTCCGATTAAAGTAATGACGGGAATAAAGTGTTGGCTTCCTCCCTGGCTTATGGCTTTCAGACGTCCTTGGAAGTCACTGAATAAAATTGGTGAACCCTGGTGTAGAAAATGATATTTGGATGGAAAGTCAGAACACCTTAGTGCCTATCATGACTTGCACTTCGACTGGCTGGGTAACAGTAGGCAAGTTATTAATTGCTCATTGTCACAAACTTTGTATTTGTAAAATGTGGTTAATACTACATTGCCTTGCTCAGCCTACTTCCAAGACAGTTTTAAAAAAATCAAGTGGGCCATGTGTGTGGAAAGCTCTTCAAAGTAATCATTTGTGAATGATTAAAGAATCATCCTGCTAGCCAGTCTAACAAAATCACCCTTGAGACGCTTTAAATCACAAATGACTAAAAAAGTTCAGAGTTATCTCTGCTACCCAGACACCCTTCGTATCACTCATAAGTGGCTACCAGTCTCTGTTCATACTGGCAAGGAACAAAGCCATGGAGATGGGTGTGATATTTTCCACAATGTAATGGGGCAAAGAGGATAGTTATAGTTCAGTGGTAGAATTCTTGCCTTTCATGACAGAGACTTGGTTTTGATTCCTAAGCACTATACCTCAAGCTCAGACACCATTCACCCATCATGGAAGGTTTGTGTATTGCCGGAAGGTTTGTGTATTACTGTGATGCTAAACAGATTCAAAGGAGCTTCTAGATGAAGACAGATGAGGAATAAAGGTATGACTTTCTGAAAATCTGCCGATAAAAATTTTATGGATCCCCATAATCCAATCCTGTTGTGCATGGGGTTGTCACGAATCATGAGCCTACTTGAATGACAGCAACTAATAACAATAACAACAATGGAACAAAGCCCCAAACACAAGGATATACAGGGCAATGACTAAGCACATAATGAAAGCAAAGGAACGTCACAATGAGCTATAAATTTATCTGGTCTCAGCAATTTCTACTGGAGCTAAGAAAGCAAAGATGACACTGTTGAATAGTTGAAGTTAAATATTTGGAAGCAACAAATTTATCTCATTTTATATTTGTACCCACATTTTAAAATGTAGGATCCACTCTGTAAAGGGAAGGACATAAGAAAGCTTAAAGGAGAGCAGAAGGGAACAGAAGGCAGGGAAAGTGAGCACAAATTAGTTGAGTTATTTATCTAAATTGAAGGAAAACAATCCCAATGAGTGTAATAATTGGTTTTTAGCACATGGAGAAATTTCTTATGGAGTAGAGATTAGAGATGGAGCATCACAGAGAATTCACAAGTCTGTTGGAACTCGCTAACTCTGGCCTTCAAGAAGAGTCATAGAACATTGAAGAAGGAAGGCACTACATCGGGCATACTGGTACCTAAATCATTTCAAAGAGATGAAAAGGTCTCTTTTTTTTATAGAGACATGATCGACCCTAGGCTACATTGAGAGTGGAATGACATGTAGAAGCATGATTTTGGAGAGAAAGTTGATGATTGACACCAGGGAAATTCAGTCAGGAGATGGGGAGAGGTAACGGCTCAGCAGCTCTTAATCCTTCATAGATGACAGAATCTGCTTCGGTTACCTGAAGAGATTGGCCTCTACACAAGAGAGATAAGGACAAAAGAACCCATAATAAGCAGCTTTTCTTAATTGACATGCGGAATGAACTTGGCAGACGGAGAAGCTCCCCCTCCATCAAGATAACTTTAGCTTGTGGTCAGGCTGAAGGACTTGTCTTGAGTTGTGTCAAGTTGCTAGAAATGATTTGCAGACTGGGAAGCTTGAAAGAGAAAATAGATACAAAACACGAAGTGTCCTCTACGGGTTTACAGACTTTCCACATGCTTCACCTAAAGGATTTCTCACATTTTATAGAGATAGTGCATGCAGGGAGGGCCTGTGTTCCTACATCATTAGGTCAGTGTTATGACCTTTTAAAATGCAAATACTGCATGAGTTACACACTTCCCTTTCCCCCAAACCATGAACCCTGTCCCTTGAATATTTGTTTTCTATGTGTGCTACGCCTGTTGTATATGCCTATGTGTTATTTCTGTGGGTATGTTACATGCACGTCCCAGAACTGAGTGGCAGGTTGGTGGGATCTCCACCAAAGGGCCCAGATCAGTTGCAGTTCTTGGAGGCCACAGACCGGTTTCCTGAATCTAATAGTGCTGGCTCTGGACACAGGGATGGCCGCCTGTGGCTTAACAAACTCACTGCAGGGGAACAGAACAAAAGAATCAAAGGGGTAAGAAATGAGGCTTAGCAGTCTTTTTATTTTAGACTGGGAACTATTTGGAACGCCCTGTGGCTTTGTTATTTGTGCAAATAACTAAAACATATACTATTTTTAATAAAAAAATATAAAATAATAATAAAAAATAAATTTTGCACTTTACATTCTTGAATACACATAGAACAAAAGAACATTTTCCCTGACTGCTTCCAACTGTCAGACAAATGATACTTTATTCCTTCTTCTTCCTTTCTGTGCTTGTCCATAAATCCTTGCCTAGAGTGACCTAATGTGCACTTACATCTCAAGTCGATACCTATGCTGCCTTACTACAGAACATGTTCAGCTTCACTGAGGAGAGTCAACATACATTCAATGTTACCTTCAAAAGTTGTGCGGTTTTCCAGTGTTGGGTTCTGCTCTCTATCCAGATTTCAAAGGCTGGCATTCTACGGTGTTTTTCGCATTAAGACCACAATCAGAACCTGTTCTCATAAGGGGTCATGACCAGCAACTGCTTCAAGGTACACGGGGATCTTGCCTCTTGCCTCTTGCCTCCTGGTGAATGGGAAACTTAGCACCAGAATGTTCTTTGAATATCACACATCATAGTGCTTTGGATGTGCTTATATCGGGATAATTACAAAATGAACCTAGCTTTCAAAGTCTAAATGGGGTGCATTTGAGATTATCCAACACTATGTGGTCACTTGCTGAGTCTCTGATGAGTAGGCTGATGGTATTTCAATTGGGCCTGTGCTGAGCAGGGTGTAGACAGTACACGCCCCCCACCCCCATCACACCCCAAACCATCCAAAAATAGAGGATTCTTAGGATAGCTTTCATAAGTTGAAATCGTGTAAAATGAAGGGGAATTTACCTTTAATATATATGGGGAGCTAGCTAAACCTTCCTAGACCACTCCCCCAAATTACCTACCAAATCCTACCAAATAATACTTTAAGACCTAAAATAATATGAATGTACAGTGCTCCCAGACCGTTGAAAGCTATGGCGGCTTGATGTTGAAATGCTGAGTGAAATCCCAGGGGAAGGAGCTGGGTGACATCCTCGCCGCTCCAGGTGTGTGCTGCCTCCTTACAGGCATGCTGCAAAACAAATGGAGAGCGGTACTTCCACTTTTTTTTTTCCCCATAAAAGACTCAAATTCTTTTTAGATTTCCTTCAGTAATTGACAACAGGTGCTAATGTAGGTCTTCCATAAAAGTGAAGTGGGATAAAGCAAATTTTTAAAGAGTTGGGGACCTGCAATTTGCAGTTTATTATCTTTGGTCTTTTGTAGATTTGTGTGAATCAAGTGGGCGTCTATGACTCATGAGGTGCATCAATGTCAGTATTGCACGGGTGATGTGGTTACTTCTTGACAGATGTAAATATAATGATATATCTGGATATATGTAACAAACCTTATGAGGAGAACAGGCTCCAAGACATACTTATCTAGCCTTCTCACCTGGAACATATGAGCTTGCGGCCTGACGTCTGGGGAGTTTTTAGAACCCAGGGCTTCGTGTAGATAATCAAAGGAATGGCTGAAAATGAGCCAATTTCTTTTCTTTTTGAATAAAAAATATAAAAAGTGGAGGTCTGATATAATGTCCACTGCTTTATCAGTACAAATTGGTAAAACCAATAGTAAAGATGAGTGTGCTTAATGGAATGGTTTCTGTTTTAAACAAGTCCAACTAATCTATTATTCTTATGCTTTTTATGTTCTAGGGTTCCTACTATGAGGGAGCAACGTTTCCCCCCATATTAAGCTGTAGGTCGTGTCTTTAACTGCCTTGAAAGGACTGCTGTGATCTTGCTATTGGATTGTGGTTTGTGACTTCGTTCTGACTCATTGTGAACCCATGTGACAGAGTAGAGCTGCCCCACAGGGTTCTCTAGGGTGAAATCGTTATGAGAGGGAGTCTCTTGCTAGGCCTTCCTTTTGTGGAACCCCTGCTGGGCTCAAAGCATCCACTTTTGGGTTAGCAGTCCTGTGTTCAACCATTCTGCATCCAGCCCTCCCTTAAACTTCCCACTGCTAGTTAAATTGCCTCTGAAGTTATTGCTATTATTATTATTATTATTTTTACTTCTTGCATCCCTGCAGATTTCTGTGTTCTAGCACAAAGAGTTCACTGATTTCAGAATGACTCCTCTCTTTGTAGCTGGAGAAGAGGAGATGGAATGTGTGATAGAACATTTGCAACATACAGACGTACAGACGCAAACTGAAAACTAGTTTCCCACCGTATAGAAATGCGGATGGAATGTTCTGCTCTCAATGGGAGCAAGCCTCTAGCCAGATCCTTTACAATAGGATGCAGAAGCTATTACAAACCTGGAATCACCACTGACTTCTGATGGTACCCCTAGTCATCTCTTGGCCTTGCTTTATGCCTGTGTTTTCATCACGGTCTTAATTATTGCGTCATGCTGTCACTTTAGGGTCTGAACGCTTCCCAAAACTTTGATTAAGGTGATCATCAGGGTCTCTTGCTCATGATACAGATCTCTTCCTGCAATCAGAAGCAGCTCAGGTATTTTCCTTTTTAATAGTTTCATTTTACATGAGCATTAGCCACAAGCGTTTCTTTGTGTACTTCCCAGCTGAGAACTAAGGAGGATTGTTTGGGCTATTGGTGTTGATGGGTGTGGTGGGAGGTATGGTATCATGCTGATATTAGCAGAGGCTGAAAGTATTATGCATTTAAGATGTATCCTGGTTTTTCTTATGTATTGAGAATGGTATATTTTAGAACTGAGATGTTGGGCTAAATAAAGTCATGAAAAGAGTTATAAAGTATTAGGGGAGGACATTTAAACGTGGTAACAATGTGAATTTCTCTTAGTGCGTACCTTCTTCAATTTTGAAGATTAAATCTTACATTAAAATGCTGCAAACTTTACATATGATCATGAAAGGAAAGGGAACTATATAAATAAAAATGGAAGAAACTTTAACAAAAGCACCAAAGGCTAAGTACAGTTCCAATGCTCTGGAAAGAAGGAGATACACAGAAGAAAACCTCATATAAAACATAGGAGGGGAAACAAAGGCTTTCTAAAGCTCACTGCCATTATCAATCTTTTTTCTTCACTAGGTCTAATGACTGAATACAAGACATGCACATTCATCTATCCATGACATCTGCACAGAGCATGGGACAGTCTATCTCTAGGCCTGTGATTACTTGCCACATCATGTTGGGAAAAATGAGCTCCAGATATTTGTGAAGAAACAGACCTTTTGTTTTGGAAAAATGGGGGTAGGATTACCACTTATGTGTATATATACTCTCTAGGGTGAGGCTGTATTGTCATTAGTTGCTATTGAGTTAGTGCCTACTCATGGTAACCTTATGTGTAACAATGAAATAATGCCCAGCCCCATGCCATCTTCAAGGGACTGTTGGTATGTGTGAGGTCAATGCTACAGCAATTGCATAGTGTCCTCTAACCTATGGGCCTCATCTTTCAGCATTGTAGTGGACAATATTGTGTTACGATTGATAGAGTTTTCATTGAGTAATTTTAGCAAGAGTATTACCAGGCCTTTTCCCCTAGTCTGTCTCAGTCTGGAAGCTGTGCTGAAATCTATCCATCCTGGGGGACCCTACTGGCATTTGAAACCTAAGTGACATAGCTTCATAGCAACACATAAACCACCATAGTACAAAAAGCTGAAATGGTCATATAGACATATCAGATGACCATTAATACTTAATTGCCATATAAAGAAGAGAGGAAAAAATTTTAATATCTAACTTTCACTAGTGGAAATTATACTGCTATGCTGTGGTGATCAAAAGGAGGCCTGGTGTCACTGTTGGGTATGTGTTGACTGCTAACTACATGGTTGGCAGTTCAAATCCATCAGGCACTCTGTGAGAGAAAGATGCTGCTGCCTGTTCTTGTAAAGCCCCGGAAAACCCTATGTAAGACCTCTCTCTATGAATTGAAATGGATTTGATGGCCGTGACTTTTTTTGATGTTAATCAAATTCTCAACTACTAAAGAACTTTGAAGACCTTGAAAACAAAGTATATGAACCAAAGCCCTTGCTAATATTCCTGAAAAAGTTCCTTCCATTCCTTTGAAAGCCCTATTTTTCTGCTTGTTAACATATTAAGTTCGCTTCCTTTGTAAGACCCCTCATGAGCTGTTTCAGTGACTAGAACTGAAAAAATTAAAAAAAATTTTGAGAGTCTGATGAGAACTCAAGGGTTAGATTGAAAATTACATGGCTCCATAGGAAATACTTCTCTTGGTTCCACTTTTGAAAATATTTTAGTTGATTGGCATGAATGATATTACATTGTTCCTATGTGCTCGGGATGTGGCATGGCACGTATTTCCACATCAAGAAGCAAGCCTCCAAAAAAGGGAGAGAACAGACACAGGAAGACACCGTGAGTCAGAGGGCACTGCGGTGGTCTTCAGCGTGTGCAGTAAAGAATAATGTCTTCCGTAGTAGTTTAACTAACATTTGTTGAACACCTACATTTTCCCAGGCATTGCAGACCTAGTAGTGAACATGGCAGAAAAGTCCATGGTCCGTTTGGAGCTTACATTCCAGCTCAGGAGGACAATAAATAAGTAAAGAAATAAGTTAAATAAATTAAACAAGTGCTTGTTCTGGCTCTCACTGCATAATAAACAATACCCAAATCTAGTGCCTCAAAACAACCATTTTATGTTGCTCTGAATTTGTTTGTGCAGGATGTGGACAGTTCCAGTCCACATGGGGTCCACATGGCGTCCACACGGACAGCTGGGGCTGCAGGATCTGCTTTCAAGATGGCTTTTTCCTTCACAGGTGAGCTAGTTAGTTTATTGTGCCAAGCTGGCCGATAAACACATGTGGGGTTAATTGAAGGGCAGAAGGATAAATGACTCAGTGAGCCTCGCCTTGCCTTTCGAGTTCTCAGGTCTCTTGCTTTCTGATGGTCGGACCAGGGTGCAGCTGCCTTAGCCAGTTCCCTGCTTCCGCTGGCAAGGCTCACTTCCTGCAAGACATCCCCAAGGAGAAGCTGCATGGACCTACCCTGATGCAGCCCTGGGTGCTAGCAGCCGTGTGGAGACCCCTGCTCGTGCTGAGATGCTTACACATTCACTGACTTGGCTTTCCTCCTGCAGTCGGCATCATTGCATCTGTTTGTGAGATAGAGAAGGACTTTGTGGATTGGTGTCATACATATGGATTAATGGGTTAAAGTTGGACTTGTGGGCTTGGGCAGCACTAGGTTGGGATGTTTTCTTGATGCGCACTTAACCTTTATATAAAACTCTCTCTTATACCTGAGTTTCTGTGGATTTGCTTCTCTAATGTACCCAGACTAACACAACAGGTCTAGTGCCTCAGTGACTTGACATCTTTATCTTGCAACATGAAGCCTTTTTAGGGTCTCAGAGTGGTTTGGCTTTGTCACAGGATGGTGACCTTCATGTGGTCATACTTCTGTGGTCCTGACTTCCAAATGTTACAAAGCAAAAGCTACCTGGACAATGAAGTACAGTCTTGGTAGCGGTACACTTCTGATGTGTTCTGTTGTCAATTCAGTCTGGATGGCTACTTAACTTCAAGGATTTGCATAAGACAAAACGATTTTTTTATGAGAGTGTGGCATAGTCACATTGCAGAAGGTCAGGTGGGTGGAAATTAATTTTGTGTCCATGTTTGGAAAGCACATCTGCTATTGGCTTGAAGAAAATGAAACATGAAAAGGAAGAGGTGTATTCAGCAAAGGGGTGGAGACTTATTTTAATTATCATCAACCAGGAGGGAGTCCCTGGGTTGTGTAAAGGGTTAACATGCTTGGCTGCTAAGCAAGAGGTTAGTGGTATCTCAAAAGAAAGGCTAACCGTTTACTTCTAAAGAATCAGCCATTGAAAACCCTATGTGTAGTGGAGAGTACTTTGAAATTGATAAGGTTATTTTGAAAAAATAATTCCATTTTTGGGGGGCTACCCCTCGTATTCCACTCAACGGAGTCATTTTCTTTTGGTTTTGTATGTGCATGATGATTGGCTGCTGCTTTTGAGACATGATGTTGGTTTTACATTTGTCTCTACCCTCCCTGCACACCTGTTGCAGATATTGAAGAGTCAAAAGTAGGTGGCAGGGTCACATGGCATTAGCTTATCTTGAGCCAGGACTGATGACTGGAAAGGATTAAATCCTGCCTTTGTCAAGATTCTGGTCTCATGCTTGCCCCCCCAAGTACAGGACAATGAGCAACACAACTGACATGAAGCAGAGTCTTCCTACTTTCCCGCCCAAGCTGTATTCACCAACTCTGTATATCAGAGCAGGGTACAGGGTTTCTTTAAATTAATACCCACTGGGCATAAACCAAGAAGGATCTTTGAATCATGGATTTTTGGAGATACTGAAGGATGAGGTGCAAATTCTCCTATGCTTTCTTTCCTCCTATGCAGGTTCACCTAACTTTTCACTCTCCATGGTGGCTTATCCCCCTGATGCACTGGGGAAGTGTTGCCACAGTCTAGTCTTCAGAGTTCCAACCCGGCATTGAGGGTGAGCCCCAGCTGATTTGAAGCTTCTGTCTTTCCAGAATGCAGTGAGGGAGTTGTGACTCTCTTAACACCAGCGTGTGCAGAACCTATGATTTTTCCCACCCGAGTTCACCTCTCCCCAACATCAACATGAAACAACCCCCACCCCAATTATGTTGGAGGAGAGCATCTAGTGTCCTTTGTGGGATTAGGAGTGGGTGTGGAGACGATGCATCTATTTACCTTTTGCCCTCTTCTACATTGAGGGTTGCAAAGGGGTGACTTGGCAGGCATCCTGGCAGGGCAGTATCAAGTCCTTGATCTTCTGGATGCTGTTGTTCTTTGTGGTGGTTCTTCCCTCTGAAATGCCAGGCTGTCTTTTGTAGAGAGTTCTGTTCTTCTGGGAAGGTTTAAAACTGAGGTTCCCGAGTGTTCTCCAATTTTAAAAAAGTTTTGTTTGAAGTGGGTTTTACAGAGCCTCATGTGACATGACCATGTTCTACTTCCACCTCCTCAGTCCCCTCGCCAAGACCAGATAGTTGATGATTCCATTTCTTTAATATATTTGAAGATCAAATCTAGATTATTTACAGATGTGCTATAATTCATGTTCTTGTTCCCACAATAATTTAAAAACACTTTAGAAACGGGGAAAAACACCAACTTTTCTTAGAGCCATAAGAGACTAGATGTTACAATGTCATGAATTTTCCATCAAGGAGCCTGAAGCAATTGGAAATCTTGTTGAGTATGTGAATGAAAGTTGTACAACTAAATGGAAGAAGTACAGCCAAAAGATAGGGGCAGTGTACAAAAGATCATGCTAAGTTCTTTCACAATTTTGTTTAAGGATCTCCATTGCACCACTTGTAATCCTGGCAAATGAGAACTTTAAGTGAATGGTGGCATGGCCACAGAGTGTATGGGGCTTCTGCCAAAATGAATCAGAGGTGTAGAAATTTGTCCTCTGACCTCATTGTCTTCAAGATATGGTTGCCTTTCATGATTTTCTGGCTACATTCTTTGTCTGCCTGATATCTAGGTAGAGGAAGCATAGCTTTCTGACTGAAATCCAGTTTTTATTATGGTCTTTTCTATATGAAAATATCTTGGTCGACACAGCGGACTCCTGGAAACCTAGCAAAGATTCTAGGACTCTGGGGATGAAACACACTCAAGATTCTGCCTCCTAAGAATCACAAACTAATCAAAATTCCTTTGAGAAAGTAAATTTTTCTCAAAGGATGATTCATGAGCCACCCACATGAGAAACCATCTGGTGATGTATTTTGAAAAGGTAGGTTCTAAAATCACGTATCTCAGAGTTGACCCTTAGAAGTTGGAAAGAAAAACACAAAACCCTCTAAGGTGGCTACCACAGTAAAATTCCACAGGGCAGCAGTTGTGTGAAAAACTATTGACTGGGAGCAGGACCTAAGGGGATCAACATAAAAAGGAGTCTGAAAAGAATTTCAAGAACTTATTGAAACTGCATCATGAGAGTGTTGTGTAACAACGAAATGTTGAAAAACAATAGAAAGAAATAACAGTCCAGACCAAGGATTATCATAAGGGCTCTCACAGTTGCCATCCCAACAGGGAATCGTTTGTCCATGTGTGCCTGCTGGAAGTGGCTGTTAATCTCAACAAACCTCATCCTCTTCCCCTACCAAGAAATAAAACCAGTTGCCGGGTTTGAACTGTTAATAGCTGGTTACAAAGGTGTGTCATTCAGGGACCTTTATTGATTTTCACCTCAATGTCTTTGGTATTTATTGAGCACCTACTATTTACTTCTTTATGCGCTAACTAGTATTGTATATTACAAATACAAGGGCTTGTGAGTTAGATATTGAATGACGCATCTAAAAAGTAAAAAAAACCAAACAAACCCAAACTACACAGAGTAACTCCCTGCAATTGATTGACATTCAATCACTTGACAATCATTGGGAGGAAAAATGCCTGCAGGAATTGATGATAACTGTGGAAAGGTTTCAAGATATTGATATCGTGCTGAATGCATTCACTATGCTGGGGAAAAGTAGGCCAATCAACTGGAAGAGATCTGTATTTGGGCCCATTCCAAAGAATGTGGAAATTATTGAACAATACCATTACTATCACATGCAAGTAAAAGTTTGCTGACTATAATTCAAAAGTAGTTGCCGTAGTATATCAACAGGAAGCTTCCAGAAATTCAAGCTGAATTCAGAAGACGGGAAGGGGATAACATTGTTAATTTCAAATGGATCTTGGATGAAAGCAAAGAAGACCAAAACCAAGTTTCCTTGTGCTTTATCGACTATACAAAGGCATTCAAATGCGTGTAGCATAGCGACAACAAAGCCAAGTACTGCACAACCCTGTACCATCTTCACAATTGTTCCTGTGCCTGAGCCCACTGATGCAGCCACCGTGTCAGTCCATCTCATTGAAGGCATTCCTTTTTCACCTCCCCTCCATGCTACCAAGCATGATGTCCTCCTGCAGGGACTGGTCTCTCTTAAATACATGTCCAAAGTATGTAAGATGAAGCTTACATCTTATAAAGTATGTAAGATGAAGCTTCCATGCCCCATGAAAAACATGAGATGAATGGGAATTCCAAGACACTTAAGTGTGCTTATGTGGAATCTGTACACAGACCAAGAAGCACTCTTTTGTACTGGACGAGGGACACTGCATGGCTTAAAATCAGAAAAGGTGTGCACCAGTATTGCACATTGTGTGGGGAGCAAGCAATCCGAGAAGACGAATGACATGAAGAAAAACACATTATCAGAATTGGAGGGAGTCTTATAAACAACCTGCTATGTGCAGATGATGCAATTTTGCTTTCTGAAAGTGAAGAGGACTTGAACTGACTGATGAAGATCAGTCGAAAGCCCTGTCTTTCTTTCACAGGGAGGCTAGTGGTGCAGGAAGTACAAAAAAGCAATGGATCATGGTCAAATAGAATACTTGGTCCATTGACCTTCCTCTTGACCCAACCTGAATTTGCTCTAGGCTCAAATATTTCTTGCTGGTTCCACGACAGAAAGTTCTTCTCTGGCTTTTAATATATTGTTGGTGTTCTCTTCTTTCTTACTCTTCATTTTTATCTTTGAATTATTATTATTTTTATATTCTTTCTGTTTTGTGTTTTATTGTTTCTGTTAGGTTTCCCAATTTATGCAGTACAGAAGGAGTGAACATGTGGAGACCAATAACTGATGCAATAGTTTATCAGAAACGGGGGTAGGGGGTGATGGGGGAGGGTGAAGGGAATTGGCAGTAAATAATGAATGCAGGAAGGGACAGGGAACATTAGAAGTGATTGTGATTATGTATATATAACTCTTTTTAAGAGTGATTTAATTATGGATGTCTATGATATGTGAATATTATATTAAAAAAAAAAACTACTAAAAAAACCCCAAACATCTGTATTTGCCTGTATTTAGATCTATATAAATGCCCTTTGCCTCCTAGTTCTTTCCTCTATTTCTTTGTACTTTCCTCTTGTCCCACTATCATGTTTGGCCTTCATTTGGGTTTCAGGAATTCCTCTCGGTTACATTGTCCTTGATCCAGCCCTGCCACATCTCCTACACCCTCCTTGCCACTGATTTTGGATCACTTGTTGTTCCCTTGTCCCTGGGTTTGTTAACACCCACTTCCCTTCCCCCCTTCTCCCCTTCTCCCATGTCCCCTGGAACTGTCATCCCATTGTTCTCTCTTCCGGCTTGTTTATCCTGCCTATCCCTTCCAGGTAAACATCCAGCAACAATAATATGCACCATCACAAGACTGAGTGCAACTAAGCAACACTAGAAAATAAAACAGTAGCTACAACAACAACAAGCCCTATAAATAGTTCAAGGTTTATTTGTTGTCCTTTATGAGTGCTTTCCAGTTGAGTCTGATGGGGTGCCATGCCCTGGCCCCACATCTATCCCTGGCATTCCCTAGGGACTTCATTGCTCTGCTCCCCACCGCTGCTTTGCTGCATGACCCCAGTGACTGGTTTTGGCATAGTGGGCTCGGGGTGGGCCCTATTCCCGCTGTGTGTCTCTAATGTTGTCTCCCATGAAAAGAACGCTGTGTCCCATGGTGAGGCCGGCCCTGTGGTCGTCTCTGTGCATTGCTGCTCTGAGCAGAAACATTGTCCTCAGGGCTTGGTGAGCAAGGATTTGCTTCATTCCCTGTTGCCCCTTCTTTCCCCCTCTTGGCTCCTGTGTGCTCTGATCAGACAAGTCCCTCTTCTTGAGCTGTAGCTTCAGTGCTATAACTAAGGTGCAGCCATCCCACTCGCTCCTTTCCGTTTTCACTATGAAAGCAAACCTCACCCTCCGTGCTTGGAACCAACTTTGTCTTTTCTACAATTTCTGCCCAATTTGTAATTTGTCTTGTTACTCAATAAATCTCTGTACGGCTATTTTTACAGAATACACCTTCTTCCTCTTTGAGAGTGTCTAATTCAGTGCATCTTTAATTTGTTGAATTGGCTGCTGGCTCAAGTATTGAAGAGTACCAGACCTAATGATCATTGGACTAATTGTCCTCTTTACTTTGCCATGTGATCAGTAACTCTCCAGGAGATTGATTTACAAAATCACAGATAATATAAAAATGATTGTGGTTTCTAGGCAGTATATATCCCCCCCCCCCACTCCTTTATTGCCATCGACACTAATGCAAGGATTTAAACACAGAATAATGGCTATTTTATTTTGCTCATGTTTAGTATTTAGGCACACAAATATATTGCTCACACAAAATTGTCCCCAAAGTAAAAGATGACAAAGAACAGCGACAGGTTAATCTATTTACACCAAGTGTAGGCATGCTCTGAAAACAAGAGGCTTGGGTTGTTAATAAAGCATAATTAGTGTAAGAAATATTAATAATGTTCCAGATAGTGCCTCGTTAGTGTCTAGAAGTATTTCTGCATCTCATTTTCAGTGGGAAAAGAGAGATGCAACAATTTAAGGTCTAGCGGTCGAATGATTCTGCTGCTCCTCAGACACTGTCACTTATACAGCATGATGAAGCTGATGGATCTTTCCAACTTTGTCAGCCCCTTCCATCTCATTATTCCTTCAGCTGCTTCGTGTCTGGCTTTCATATCAGCCCCAATGAAAAACAGTTAACAGTGCTCACATTTCTGTTGTTAATCTTTGGTTTATTAGATCTTTTACTATAATTGCATTCAGGAGCTCCGCTGAGCGGCTGGAAGAGTCAGTGTGTGTCAGGTATTATTGCAAGGCTTGGGGATGGTAATCCGAGGCTTTACAAGGTACGACAAATGTGGTATTGGAGAAAAATAGATTGTTGATGGTGCGGCTTAGTATGAAACATTTGTTTTCCTTCCAGCCTTGGTTGTTAAATTAAATTATGACTTTGAGGAACAGGGCCTCTAAAGTCTTTCTTCCTGCCTTGAAAGCATATTCGGCTGGGATTTTATGCCGGGCCCTTTCCTTCACTCTGTCAGTGGCTGGCACCCTGATGAAGACTGCTGTCAGCTTAAGATAAATCATATTTCAAACATATTTTTTTTTTCAGATTGGGCAGCCAAAATTAGCACAAGGAATGTCAGTCTGTTGCCAGGTCTGTCAATATAAAGTTTAGATCACAGTTAACTGGTGCCAGTTTAGTTAACTACCTGACAAAAAAGGCTCATAATATGTCACAAAGAATGATTTCATTCTTAAAATGATAGATGTTCAAAACCAGCAGGGATGCTGAAACTGACACAGGGACCTTTAAAGGGGACTTGAGAACATTATGAAATAATGTGAGGAAGGGAAACCTGACCTGGGAATCGATGGAAGTTGAACATTTCTATATTTTATACAACTTATCTCTTGGCGTCATACAAAAGTACCCTAGGCTTGGGTCCATGCAGGGATTTTTCTGCTGGTAAAATAACCTTATACTTCTTGGTTAATTTATGGATCTTCTAAGGGATTTGTTGTATCCTCAATTGTAGAAGGACATAGTCAGTCATAACACAGCTTAGGAATTCAAATGTTTAGCTATATCTGCTGGAGCAGATTCATCTATGTCAGCAAATAGAAGCAGAAGCAAAACAAACAAACGAACAAAAAACACCCCAAAACCCAAACAGTTTCTTTCCCATCCATTCATCATTCAAGGCAGGATGTTTCTGATCAGTTGGTGGCTTTCCTCCATGTGACAGTTCAGGGAAGCCTCCTCTTTTCATCTTATTACCCTCTAACTAGTATGGACCAGTATTTCTCCAGCTTCAACATACATCACCTGGGAAGCTTGTTGGATTGTTGCAAGGTCCCTGTGGTGTAGCCTAAAATCTTGCATTTCTAATAAGGTTAAGGTGATGCAAATAGAGCTGGTTCCTGGAGCACATCTGAGAAGCCAGTATCTCACACTGACTGCATCTAGTTTGTGGAAGAAGAAAGAACACAAAGCATGTGAGAGAGGTTTCCACAGGGCAGATTTGGAAGTGGCATATATCACATCTGCTCACATTTTATTAGCCATGACTTGAAAACGTGGCTGTACCCGGCTCATGGGAGGCTGGGGAATGTCATCCATCTGCATGTTCAGGAAGAAGCGGAAACACATTTTGGCAAGCTGCTAGATGCTTTTTCCAAGGAGCCTTGATGGTGTAGTGAGTTTCAAGCTTGACTGTTAACTGCAAGATCAGCAATTTGAACCCACCAGCAACTATTGGGGAGGAAGATGAGGCTTTGGCTCCCATAATGATGTACAGTGTTAGAAACCCTAGGGCATGTCTCTGCTTGGTCCTATAGGGCTGCTATGGATTGATATTGACTCTAAGTTATATGTATTTAACAGTAAGTGTAGATATGCCGATATATTTCCATACTACATGATTTCAGGTGATAGAACTCATTTATTGTCATGATTTTATGATAATTCAATTTTTAAATGCCCCCTAGATTTTTCTCTTTCCTAATATTAAAAAAAAAGAAATGTTTTCATTTTGCCAACCTGCTCCAGGAATAATAAAGGCTGCCATATAAAAATAGTTCTTCTTTTAAGAAGTCCAATATTTCCTCCAAACATGGTTTCATCAATCTGGTAGGTTATGATGGGAATGGGCCACCGTTTTCACCCCTGGTGCACTTACGTATGGACGGAATGGGTAGAATCTGAACGCAGTCTCTAACTGGCAGACAGAGTGTCTGTTCCTCTGAGACCTTTTCCTTCTCAGTCCCTGTATGGTTTCCTGTGATCACCGGGGCTCTTGCCCTTCTTCCCTCTTATTCCAAGACATACCTATCTCTTGACCTAATCATGTTTTCTCACAGGCCTATGCTGGGTTTGCATTCAGATAGTGCATTTGTCCTCAGAGGATTTGAGATCCATTTGGACTGTGTAATTTATTTTAAATAGCTTAGTCAAAAGTTAACGGGACTCAAGCTACAAGGACCATTTCAAACAACTGTGTACATTATTGAAGTTTACCTTCAAGTAGGTATGAAGACCCTGTCTGCGGGTCCGAGAGTGAGGTGCTTGCTTGATTTCAGCTTGTGGTCATAAGAATTATAAATCATAATTACCTTAAGCCGTCAGTGGAGAAAATGGAAATTCATCTTGTTTTTATTCCAGACTGAAAGATAAGAAACAAATGAAAAATAAATTCAAAGACAAACCCCCCAACAGCTTTTGTAGATTTTTTCAGATCATATCTTCTTGACTCAGATGTAGTCTCAAAGGAGGTTATAGCAGTTGGCCATGTTTTAGCCTTAATATATGTATTTAGCTTATAAAACCTGCCCTAGTAAAATGATTCTTTGGTTATTCTGTTTTCTGACACACCCGAATAAAATAAGTTTTAGACCCCAAGAAATCTAAAACAAAGAAAGTTAATGTTTCATTAACAAACTGACAATTCTCTCTCACATTTCTCACAGGGTTGGTTCTGTTTTGTAATACTTGTTCATAAACATGAGCTTAAACTATGTGTTTAATAGCTGGGACAAAGAAAAGTTTTGTTAGCACATGGGAAGTACAAAGTCTTCTATTTCAAGTTCCCCAACCTGAATCTGCCTATGTTTAAAGTTTGTGTGACCCATATGTCAGTTTTTTTTTTCTTTTGTGATAAGTTTCCTTATAGAAATTTGGGAAAATATAATTTACTGCACTGGTTTCTTTAATGCTCACTCTACTCAGTTGCTTCCTATGGCCATTTACTTTTCTTCTTGCTTGCTTAGACCACAGGCCTCCCGAAGTTCTCTGTCCTCAGCTTAAGTATCTGAAGAAAGGTTGTCCAGGGAAGGTCATGCTTCCTTCTTATACTCTACTCCTTTTTCTTATTAGTTTACTAAAACTCAGAATACATAAATGGATACCCATACAACTTAATTAGAGTATTGGAGGTAGTTAAAAGGAATTATCATAGGACTGGAAGAAAGATGAGGCCGTCTACTCCCAAAAAGATTTAAAGTCTTGGAAACCAAATGGGCAGTTCTACCATGTTCTCCAGGGTTGCTATGAGCCAGACTCGACTGAATGGCAGTGAGTTGGGTTTGGGTATCATAGGACCAACCTCTGTTTGTCACTTGTGCTATTGTGGCTTTCATGTCTTGTGATGCTGGATGCTATTTAGAATACCAGTGGATTCACCATAGTGAAGAGGTTTCAGCTGAGCTTCCAGATGAAGACAGATTAGAAAGGCCTATGATCTACTTCCAAACATTAGACAATTGAAATTTTATGGAACACAACAGAACACTTTACATTTCATTTTTTTAGATACATCATCTAGAGTACATAATGCTTTGTGGAGTAGAGGCTATTGAGGACCTGGGAGATACTTGGTGGTTATAGGACACTGACACAATAGCTGCAATGATGAACTTGAATATGCTGGAAATTGTGAAGATAACTCCAGGGACATTTTCTTCAGCTATAACTAAGGTCACCTTTAAACCTCTTTTGAGTCTTGTCTCAACTAAATGCCTCAGTTCCTATCTTGCTCACTGACACTGTATCCTTCTTGTGAGGAAAAACATTACCTTAAACATTCTACAGGGTATATGCCTTCATTTTCATTAGGCTCAGTATTTCCCTAGGACCTTGTTCTCCTTCCTTCATTAGGTTATAGGATCCAGGCATCCCCAGCAGTCCATTTTCTGTTATATAATAATTTAAGTCTCCAATATCATCTAGTGGCAGAAATCAGAGTACATTTTTCAGGAGAGCCTAGGATGAGTGTTGCCAATCTGAGTCCAGAAGAAATATTCAGGGTGGGTTTGGAAACATTCTGAACCACTTCTCGTGTTCAAGTCAGAGTGAGAAGAAAAAGAATACTCCTTGGACATGTAATTGGTATCTATTGAATACATATGCATACATACAAACTCATTCATTCCCCAAACCAACTCTGATCCTGAACTAGAAGTATATAGACCCACATTAGCCAAATTTCAAACAACACAAGCCAATATGTCCAGTCTTCTGAAATTTTCATGACAGAACAAAGTGAAATTTCTCCATGATCTTGGCATTTGTCATCTTCCAGCTCCAAGGTGTGTCCTTGAATCCCTTGTTTAAGAAATGCAAGAGAAACTAACTACATTACATTGAAGATTACACATAGACCCTGGAGAAAGCTTGACATGACCTATGGGCAAAATTGGAAAAATTCTATTCCTACACAAAATATTTCTCCCTTCTTAAGTTTAAGGGGGAACAATTCATTAGAGGGAGGGGGTATGGGAAAGCTGCATTACCTCTTTCAATGTCTTTGTTTAGCTCTAATGTGTATAGAGCAAATTATACAGAAGTATCATTATATACATAAGAATAATATTCATTCTCATGACATACATTACCATATGTGTGTGTGAATGCAATGGAAATAGGGATAAGATAACAATGCAAGAGAGAGAGCCTCTTTCCTCCTACCTTTTATGTAGGTACTCCTCAATTAAGGTTAGAGGCTAGTACCATGCAAATACCTATCCCATGTATTTCATATAAATATTTTTAAAAGACCACAGTGGCTCTTTTTTTTTTTATGTCTAATCATAACTTAGTGGTAAGGGTCATCAGTTTTGTAGACTCATGCTAAAAATCACAATTCTATTAGTGTCAAGTTTCTTTAAAAATAGTATATTTGTCTATAAGTAAAAAGAAGAAAAACTTGAAAATGAAGAATAGTTTTTAAAAAGCATAACTTTTACATTTAGAAGGGACAGTCGAAGTTACCTAGAAAACACAAAATGAAATATTGACTAAAAAGATTAGATGAATTTTATTGCAAATATTTGTTGTGTGAAAAGAATGGCAGAGCAGCAATGGTCTTTCTACAACACTAGATCACATTAAGTTTAAGGGATAAGAAAAACCAAAACAAACCTGATAACATTTAGAAAAATATGACTATAGAATTACAAACTATGCAAACTCGAGCAAGGAACTTTCCCTGTCTCAGTGTCCTGTTGTGTAAAATGAGTAGAACAATAGTACTTGTGTCTTAGGATTGTGGAGAAGATTGAATCAATATAAATAATGCTCTTAAAACAGTCCGGTAGGGATTTCTGGGAAGATGGCGACTGAGTAACACACCAGAGAGGCTCTACAGAAATCAGCCCAGGAGAGTTGCTTAGAGGGAAATTCAACACTGCCAGATCGCAGGAGGAGCATCATAAAGATAAGTAGGCACAGACCCACAAGGTTTTGAGGGGCTGGGGGCTTTTGGCTTACCACAGTGGAGGCCGGCTAGGGCTTGATCTTAGCACCGCTACTGTCTAGGCTGGAGCCAGGAAAATTTGGAGCCTGCGCTGGGGCTTAATCTCAACACAGCCACATTTTACAGCTGCCTGCCTTGGGGCAGGGACTAAGTCCTTGCAGCCCCATGGGCTGGGATCGGGGCTCAGCTACATTGTTACTTTTGTTTCCCTCTCTTATCTATCCCTGCACAATCTCAGTGGGCTTACTTTTGAATTTTTTCTCTCTCTTCTTTGTCTCTTTCCTGTTCTCTCACTCCACTGCTGACCTCCAGGCCGCTCACCTTAGCATAGGACATTTATGCCTTCCCCACATCAAGTTAGGTGACTTCCACCCTGTGCAGCTAACCCAAGGCTGGGGAAAGCCCTGCTGACCTGCTGACCTCCCCGGTAAGAAGTTGGGGGATACTCCGTCCAACTTCTTACTGGAGAATTCCTGCCTGTGTGCCTGGGGGAGCTCTTATTTTTCCTCTATTGTCCCACGTGACTGAGGGAACTTCCTCCCCCCT
The DNA here is from genome assembly GCF_000313985.2 of Echinops telfairi. Classification (NCBI taxonomy): domain Eukaryota; kingdom Metazoa; phylum Chordata; class Mammalia; order Afrosoricida; family Tenrecidae; genus Echinops; species Echinops telfairi. The sequence continues at coordinate 25,129,655 of NW_022103900.1, forward strand.
ACCTTAGTGCCTCACAAGGCCCAAGGCAGCTCGGCCGATACTTGTCAATGTTCCAAGCTGCTGCAGGAACCTCTGCCCAACCTCTGAAACACTAAAGCAAACAACCCACCAGACTTCTGGGGCACTCCCCTGAGAGGGAAGCCACAGGAGGATAAAGTGATAGGTTAATTCCATGGTGAAATTAGCTGTAGGCAGTGCGAAGAAGCATTCCTACAAGTCTCCCAGAGACAGCCAGTACTCTTAGACTCCCTGAAAAATGTCACCTGGCTCCTCTAAAACAACTCAACGCAAACAGCCAGCAGTCCCAACAACCTCAGTGAAAAAACAAGAGAAACAAAAGGCAATGGCAGAAGATGTCCTGAACATAACGACATGCATAGAAGAAGCAGACATTGAGTTTCCACAGAAAGAAATTTTCAGAGTGCTGCTTGGAGTCATACAGGATATGAGGGAAAGAATACAGAAAAAGGACGAAATGATAGAGGAGATAAAGGCCATACACCAAAGGGAAACACAGGAGCTTAGGAAAGAGAACAAAAAACAAGTAGCAGTCACACAGACCTTGAGAATTGATTGGAGGAAGCAGAGAACCACACCAGTGACTTGGAGGACAACCAAGCAGACTTTAACAAACGTGAACAAAAATCTAATAAGATCATCAGAGAAGCTGAAGAAAACCTAAGAACAATGTCTGACGCTATGAAGCAGAACAGCATTAGAATTATTGACTTACTGGAGGAAGACACAACAAAAAAGTCATCTGCAATAATAGTGAGAGAATTCTTGAAGGAAAACTTCCCCAGCTTAATGAATGAAAATCAGGCAACCATTCAGGAGGGTGAAAGAACACCAGCTAGACTGAATCCCAAGAAGAAGCCACCAAGGCACATAAAAGTTAAACTATCAAACTTTGAGGAAAATGAGAAAATCATGAGAGCAGCTAGGGAAAAACAAGCAATCACATATAAAGGTTCGCAAATGAGAATATGCTCAGACCTATCATCAGAAACTATGAAGAACAGGAGAGAGTGGAGTATTGTATTCCAAAGAGTGAAAGAAAACAACGCAAACCCAAGAATACTCTACCCAGAAAAATTATTGATCATGATAGATTGTGAAGTAAGCGTCTTCCCAGACAAGGAAAAACTCAAAGAATACGGTAGTAGAAACCCAGCACTACAAAAGATCCTTGCCGACCCAGTATGGGCAGAACAACACTCACCAAGAATTAATAAGAGACTGCCACATAGAAAAAACTCACCGAGAGAGTAACAAAGAGAAAACAGACACCAAGATAGCATTGGTTTAAGGATAGAAAGAAGTCAAGAATGATACACACACACACACACACACATGCACAACACAATAATAAGAACGATAAGTAGGAAAACACCCATCAGAAAAGGTATAAGATGACATCACAGTCTTCAGATGGAGATAATAACCCTGAATACCAATGGCCTGAATGAAATCAGGCATTAACAGACTGAGGCTATCAGACTGGCTTAGAAAACACAGCCCTTCAATGTGCTGCCTAGAGGGGACACATCTCAAACCTACAGACAAAAATAGGCTGAGAATCAAAGGCTGGAGAAAGGTATACCAAGCAAAGAACGATTCAAAAAAAAGCAGGGGGTGTAATACTAATTTCGGATAAAATTGACCTCAAAGTGCAAACCATAAAAAGAGATAAGGAGGGATACTATATAATGCTGAAGGGAATGGTAGACAAAGTACCACTAGGCATTGTAAACATATATGCACTGATACATATTAATAGAGCTTCTCATCCAAATACAAAGAAATTTACATTTTTTTCAAGCCTGCATGGTACTTATTCGAAGATAGACCACAAGCTGGGGCATAAGGCAAATATGCATAAATTTAAGCACATTGATATCATACAGACCTCTCTCTCTGACCACTGTACCATAAGGCTGGAAATCAACAAAAGGAAGATGAAGGAAACGAGAGCACACTATTGGAGGATAAATAGCTCTACTGCAAAAGGAATGCATACTGGCACAGATCAAAGACGAAATTCGGAAATTTCTAGAAGCCAATGAGAATGAGAGCACGATATACCAAAACTTATGGGACACAGCAAAGGCAGTTATCAGAGGAAGTTTCATAGCAATACATGCACACCTGAGAAAGGAAGAGAGACTCATGATTGAGATGCTGGCACAAAATTAACAACAACTAGAGCAGAGTCAGCAAGAAAATCCTACTAATAGCAAACAAAAGGAAATAATAAAAATCAGGGCTGAGATTCAGGAGAGGAAAAATAAGAAAACTATGGAAAATATTAATGCTGCTAAAAGCTGGTTCTTTGAAAGGATAAACAGAATCGACAGACTGCTGGCAAACCTAACCAAAGAAAGGAGGGAACAAATGTCAATACAAAGAGTAAGGGATGAGAGAGGGCATATTACAACAGAATCTAATGAAATCAAAAGGGTAAATACACATACTATGAAGGATTGTACTCTAACGAATTAAACAACTTGGAAGACCTTGACAAATTCTTGGAAAAACAATCCCTCCCTAGGCTGCGCCCAAAGGATGTCAAGATTCTCAACAGAACCAAAGCAATAGAAGAAATAGACAAGGTTATCAAGGGATTGCCAACAACAAAAAAAATCCCCTGGACCAGATGGCTTCACTGGAGAATTCTACCAAACATTCAGGGAAGAACTGGCACCAATCCTACACAAATTCTTCCAGAACATAGAAAAAGATAGCAAACTCTTGAACACCTTCTATGAAGCTAGTATACATCTGATACCAAAACTGGGCAAGGATCCCACAAGAATCAAGAACTACAGACCAATATCCCTAATGAACGTCGATGCAAAAATCCTTAACAAAATACTAGCCAACATAATACAAAAGTATATAAAACAAATAATTCACCATGCCCAAGTGGGATTCATACCAGGGATGCAGGGATGGATCAATATCTGAAAGACCATTAGTATTATTCATCACATTGACATGACAAACTATAAGAACCCCATGATAATATCGATATATGCAGAAAAAGCATTGGACAACATTGAACACAAATTCCTGTTTAAGACACTTGACAAGATAGGAATGGAAGGAAAATTCCTCAAGAAAATACAAGTTATATATATTCTGCCGAAGGCACTATATAATTTTAATGCAATCCCGATACAATTATCCTCATCTTTCTTCAAAGAAATGGAAAAACTTATTACTAACTTCATATGGAGAAGGAAGAAGCCGAGAATTAGCAGAGAACTCCTCAAGAAGTAGGACACAGTAGGAGGGCTTGTTTTACCTGACTTTAGCACATATTATACAGCCACAGTTGTCAAAACCGCATGGTATCGGTATAATGACAAATACTCAGACCAATGGAAAAGAACTGAAAGCCCAGAGATAAAATCATAAGCATACAGACAACTGAACTTTGATAAGGGACCAAAAAATATCCAATGGGAAGCAGATGCCCCCTGCAACAAGTGGTGCTGGAAAAAATGGTTATCTACCTGCAGAAAAAAGGAAATAAGACCCTTATCTCACTCCATGCACAAGAATAAACTCAAGGTGGATCATAGACATTGAAGTAAAACCCCAAACTATTAGGGCCATCAATGAGGGAATTGGGACCAACTTGAGAACTTTGGCACAGGGAATACATAGGCTATGAGAAATCGGGAAGGACACAAACACAGAGGCGGCACAAATTGACAAATGGGATATACTGAAGATAAAACACCTGTGTACATAGAAATAATTCACCAAGAGAGTATTAAGAGAGTCCATGGACTGGGAAAACATCTTTAGCAATGACACATCAGACAAAGGCCTTATTACTAAAATCTACAATAATCTTCTGGCTACCAAAAAGAAAAAAATGAATTGGGTAATGGGGGTACAGGGCACTAACCTACCCAAGGAGAAGGTATTGTTTATACCTCCACAGGGAAAGAGGCACCAGACTTCAACATGGTGCTCCAAGATGTGAATGCAACATGCCGGCAAGGAGTAGGGAACCAGTGGAGAGGTCTGAGCGGCAGGCTCCAATCCCAAGTGCATGGACACCTGCCCCTCCCCTCAGAAGAATTCATTTCAGAGGACAGCCCTGAAGCTGCAGCTCAGGGAGAGGCACACATCTGATCAGAGCACATGGTAGCAAATAAAGGAGGAGGAAGAGTGAGTGGAGCACATCCTGGCCCACCAAGCCTTGAGGGCTATATTCCCGCTCAGAGCAGCCAATCCACAGAGAAGACCATATGGCCGGCCCCACTATGAGACAAGACATCCCTCATTGACCCATGACCTTACAGGGGACAACACTGGAGACTGAGTGTGGAATTGCAACCAATCTTATCCCACCACACTGAGGCAACACAGTAAGGGTGTGGAACAGAACAGCAAGGGGAACAGAGCCACAAAGTCCCCAGGGAGTACCAAAAATAGCCTTTGGTGCCAGGGCTTGGCACCCCATCAGACTCAACCAGAAAACACTCCTAAAGGCCAACAATCAGACCTTGAACTAACTACAGGCTTTTCTTTTTTGTTGTTGTTGTTTTTGTATTGTTTGTTTGTTTTGGTCATTGGCTTGTTTTGTTTACTTTTGTTGCTTGGTTTTGCTCTATCTTGTTTTTGTGCATGTTATTATTCTGCAGGTCGGACTATATAAAATATGCTGGATGAATAATGTGGAGGAGAAAACCATGGGACCAACAGTTCCACGGGGACATGGGAGAGGAGGAAGTGGGGGAAAAGTGGTGTTAACAAACCCAGGGACAAGGGAACAACAAGTGATCCAAAT
>NW_022103900.1:25135399-25137349 GCF_000313985.2 Echinops telfairi
CAACAGAAAAATGGGTGAAGGGAGACGTCAGATAGTGTAAAATATGACAAAATAATAATTTATAAATTATCAAGGGTTCATGAAGGAGTGGGGAGCAGGGAGGGAGGAGGGAAATTGAGGAGCTAATGCCAAAGGCTTAAGTGAAGAGCAAAGGTTTTGAAAATGATGAGGGCAATGAATGTCCAAATGTGCTTTACCCAATTGATGTATGTATGGATTGTGATATGACTTGTATGAGCCCCCAATAAAATGATTTTAAAAAAATATTAAAGTCACTCTCTGATCTGATTTTTAATAAGTGTTCATCTGTCTTTAATACATATATAGTTATTTCCTAGCCCTATGTCTTTTGTTGCTTAGGTTCTTAATGAGGCTGCCTTCCAAAAATGTCATAAAACACCAACATTAAACATGTGCCAACATTAATAACCACCTTCCTTAAAACTAGTTGTCCTCTAATCAATTCCAAGTCATGGAAAATCCATGTTTGTCAGAGTACACCTGTGCTCGTTGGACTTCCAATGGCTAGTTCGACAGAAGTTGATAACCAGATAACTTTTTCCAAAGTGCCTCTGGGTTCTTCAAATCTGAGTCTAGATTTCAGCACCATTTTATCTGCACTAGCTTCAGCAGATTGCTTAGTGTTAATTAGCACATGCACGTCTAGAGCTCAACATATGTCCACTCTGCGGTCACCATTTTTGCATTCAATTTCACTACACCAAATATTTGCTGCTTTGCTTCACGTTCATTTTTGTTGTTGTTCATAGGTGCTATCTAGTTGGTTCTGACTCATAGTGACCTTACGCACAACAGAAAAAAACTATGTGTGGACCTGCACCATCCTGACAATTGTTCGTATGCTTGAACCCATTGTTGCAGCTATAGTGTCAATCCATGTCCTTGAAGGCCTTCCTCCTTTTCACTGCCCCTCTACTTTAACAAACAGGATGCCCCTCTCCATGGAGCAGTCTCCCCTGACAACATGTATAAATTATTTTAGATAAAGTATCTCCATCCTGGCCTTCAAGGAGCACCTGGTTATATTTCTTCCAATACAGATCTGTTTGTCCTTTTAGCAGTCCCTGGTACTTGACAATCGCGTTCTACAGCACCACAATTCAAATGCATCGTTTCTTCTTTGATCTTTCCTATTCAGTAACCAATTTTCACATGCATATGAGGCAATTGAAATTATCATGGCTGGGGTCAAGTACACCATAATCTTCAAAGTAAAAGGCGAAAGATTTATACAATGTGAAGAGAAACCAAAGTAGCATCCTTGATTTTCAATACTCCAAAGAGGTATTGCACAGCAGATTTACCTGATGCAACATGCTTTTGATCTCCTGCATAAGGTTTTCAGTAACTACATCTCTGAAGAGGGTAGCCAATTACTTCTTCAAAGCCTATTCTTAGTCTGGAAGCATTGCTGAAACTGCTCACTGTGGGTGACCCAGCTGGCGTTTGAAAGACCAGTGACATAGCTTCCAGCAACACCTAAGCCACCACAGTATGACAAACTGGCAGACATGATGTTCAACTTTATTGGCCAATTATTTCTTTTGATTGTCCATTTTATAAAATGTTAGATGGATTTTTCACTAGGAGACTAGGAAGCAATACAACTACAAACTTTACTGCAGGTGCAAGAACTGAGTCATCAAGACTCAATGATCAAGACTTTGAAGGAAGTTATGTGATTAGTCACTGATGACGATGTGCATCTTCTTTTCACATCATGATTTGTGCGCTGGAGAACTAGGAGTGAATTTCGTAATTTATGCAGTTATCAGTTATGACGAGCCACATTTCTGGGGGACTGAAGTTATTTTATCAAACAGTATAACTGAAATTCTTGAATAATAAAACTGCAAAGCAAAAACTATCTGTGCTTATTTACTACTAAGAGTATACCAGACTTAAAAAAAAATCAATTTATTAGGGGCT
>NW_022103900.1:25138324-25258432 GCF_000313985.2 Echinops telfairi
TTGTTCTTTAATGCCTGATAACTGGTCCCTTCAGCACCTCGTGATCACACAGGCTGGTATGCTTCTTCCATGTGGGCTTTGTTGCTTCTCAGCTAGATGGCTGCTTGTTTACCTTCAAACCTTTAAGGCCCCAGACGCTATACCTTCTGATAGCCGGACATCATCAGCTTTCTTCACCACATTTACTTATTTACCCGCTTTCTCTTCAGCAATTGAGTCAGGAAGGTGAGCATCATAGAATGCCAAATTTAATAGAAGAAAGTATTCTTGAATTGAGGCAGTACTTGAGTGGAGGCTCAATGTCCTTCTACTACCTTAATACTATACCTATAAATATATACACATAGATCTATTTCCCCATCCTCATATATAAATATATTTACATATGTACATGCCTTTATCTAGACCTCTGTAAATGCCCTTTGCCTCCTATCTCTTTCCTCTATTTCCTTTGACTTTCCTCTTGTCCCACTATCATGCTCAGTCTTCATTTGGGTTTCAGTAAATCCTCTTGCTTACATTACCCTTGATCGCAGCCTACCAGGCCTCCTACACCATCCTCACCACCGATTTGGAACACTTGTTGTTCCCTTGTCCCTGGGTTTGTTAACACACACTACCTTTCCCACACCGCCCCTTCTCCCATGTCCCCGCAGAACTGTTGGTCCCATGTTTTCCCCTCCAGATTGTTCATCCAGCCTATCTTATTTAGACAAACCTACGGAGATAATGACATGCACAAAAACAAGACAGAGCAAAACCAAGCAACAATATACAACAAAGACAATAAACAATGACAAAAAACAAAACAAAACACAAGAAAGAAAAGCTTGTAGTTAGTTCAAGGACTGTTGGCCTTTAGGAGTGTTTTCCAGTCCAGTCTGTTAGGGCACCAAGCCCTGGCCCCAAACTCCACCTTCAGCATTCTCTGAGGACCTCACAGCTCTGTTCCCTGGCTGTTCTGTTACACCCCCTTAGTATTTGCCTCGGTGTGGCATGATCAGATAGGGCACAATCCTCACATTGTGTCTCCAGTGTTGTCCCCTATAGAGCTATGGGTCAGTGAGGGACGCCATGTCTCATAGTGGGGCTGGCCACTTCTTCCACACCCGTGTGCTCCGATCAGATATGTCCTCCCCTTCATCTTCACCCTTTTCCTCCCCCTTCATCTGCACCCGTGTGCTCTGATCAGATATGTCCCTCTCCCAGAGCTGCAGATTCAATGCTGTCCTTTGAAATAAATTCTTCTGGGGGGAGGGGCAGGTGTCCACTTAGTAGTTGGGATTGGGGCCGGCCTCTAGGACCTCTCCACTGGTTCCCTACTCTATGGCGGCATGTTGCATTCACATCTTGGGGCACTGGATTGAAGTCTGGTCCCTCTTTCCCTGTGGAGATATAAACAATACCCTCTCCTTGGGTAGGTTAGTGCCCTGTACCCCCATTACCCAATTCATTTTTTCTTTTTGGTAGCCAGAAGATTATTGTATATTTTAGTAATAAGGCCTTTGTCTGATGTGTCATTGCTAAAGATGTTTTCCCAGTTCGCGGACTCTCTTATTACTCTCTTGGTGAATTTTTTCGATGTACACAGGTGTTTTATCTTCATATATCCCATTTGTCAATTTGTGCCTCCTCTGTGTTTGAGTCCTTCCTGATTTCTCATAGCCTTTGTATTCCCTGTGCCAAAGTTCTCAAGTTGGTCCCAATTCCCTCATTGATGGCCCTAATATTTTGGGGTGTTACTTCAAGGTCTGTGATCCACCTTGAGTTTATTCTTGTACATGGAGTGAGATAAGCATCTTGTTTCCTTTTTCTGCAGGTAGATAACCATTTTTTCCAGCACCACTTGTTGCAGAGGGCATCGGCTTCCCATTGGATATTTTTTGGTCCCTTATCAAAGTTCAGTTGTCTGTATGCTTATGATTTTATCTCTGGGCTTTCAGTTCTTTTCCATTGGTCTGAGTATTTGTCATTATACCAATACCATGCGGTTTTGACAACTGTGGCTGTATAATATGTGCTAAAGTCAGGTAAAGCAAGCCCTCCTACTGTGTCCTACTTTTTGAGGAGTTCTCTGCTAATTCTCGGCTTCTTCCCTCTCCATATGAAGTTGGTAATAAGTTTTTCCATTTCTTTGAAGAAAGATGAGGATAATTGTATCGGGATTGCATTAAAATTATATAGTGCCTTCGGCAGAACTGACATCTTTATGACATTGAGTCTTCCAATCCAGGAGCATGGGATATTCTTCCATTTGTTGAGGTTGCTCTTGGTTTCTGGTAATAGTGTTCTGTAGCTTCCCCCATATAGATCTTTTGTTCTTTTAGTCAGGTATATCCCTAGATATTTCAATTTGTGCTTGACTATTGTGAAGGGTACCGCCTTTTTGATCTCCTCTTCTGTGGTCTTATCTGATATATATATAGCAGTCCGATGGTCTTCTGTTTGTTGATCTTGTATCCTGCCACTCTTCCAAACTCCTCTGTTGCTTCCAGTACTCCCCTTGGGGAGCTTTGGGACTTTCCATATATAAAATCATATCATCTTCAAATAACAATAGTTTCACCTCTTCCTTCCCCAGGCGAATACATTTGATGTCTTTTCTTTGCCGTATTCTGTTAGCTAAAACCTCCAGTACAATGTTAAATAAGAGTGGGGACAAGGGTCATATATACCTTGTATTTATTTTCTTGAGGAATTTTCCTTCCATTCCTATCTTCTCAAGTGTCTTAAACAGGAATTGCATTGGATGTTGTTGAATGCTTTTTCTGCATCTAACGATATTATCACGCAGTTCTTATAGTTTTTCATGTCAATGTGGTGAATGATACTAAGGGTCTTTCGTATGTTGAACCATCCATGCATCCCTGGTATGAATCCCACTTGTTATGGCAAATTATTTGTCTCCCTGCTATATATGAATATTTGAAAGACAAAGTACATATATTAAGGAGGATTTCTTTTCTATCTCATAGGGGCAGTGGTAGAAAAAAACTCATTATGTGAAATCTTAAACAGATGTTAATACTGATAAGGGACATAGGGCATGGGTAGAACAGTGAGTTAAGTGGGATTACTAACTTCAAAGTCAGTAGTTCTAACTTATCTGCCCTTGTATCAGAAAGAGATGAGGCTGTCTGATCCTGCTAATATTTACAACCTTAGAAACTCTATAGAGTGGTTTTGCTTTTCCCTGTAAACCTATGAATCAGAATCAACTTGAAGCCAGTGGGTTAAGGGATATCAACAAAGGTAGAACATGCCAAATAATCAGAATCTTAGATTATAGTCATGCACCATGTAACGCCCATGACACATCCGTGAAATAGGATGGTCTGAGATGTGGACATGGGAGAGTGTCATATTCCACATAAAGAATCCTGAGATTATGCATTATTTCTATTCCTAATTCTGATTTAAATTGGATTTGTAACTCAGTTGGAAGTAAACTATGTTTCATATATAATGTCATTCAAATATTTGTCATAATATATTGTATGTAATGTACTTCTAGGTACTCTACATATTTAACATAATAAATATTTAAAAATAATGTTTATTCACTTAGGTAGCACCCAATTTTTGTTATGAGCTATTTTATATACACCTCACATTTTTAATATAATACACATTAAGGCATGTGGCACAGTGGACATTTACATGTATCAAGGATTGCTCAAATGCACTTGGCTGTATTGGAGATGATTCTATTTTCTGTGTCATTCAACTTCTTTATGCTACGGAGTAGGCTGAAAGTAATTAGTGATCTGTCCAATGTCACCCAGTATCTTGGTAGTAGACAAAGAATCAGAACTCATGTTGTCATAATCGTCACATAGTAGGTCTAATTTCTAGAGTTATATGGAGGTCTTTTAGAGCTAATCTTAGCGAGTGAGTGTGAAATTGAACCTTTTTTGAAAGAATATGGCAAGACATTTGGACATGGACGAGTGCCATATTCCATACTGGAACTCATTTTAATCAGTATGTCTGAATTTATAATTGCTTTTGTTTTTTGAGTCCTAAGATTTCACTTAATCAGACTTTCACTCACATTTGTTCTAGAAACTTTGCACAATATTTCCATTTACAGATGGACAATAACCTCTTTGCCTTGCAAAATATGAATGAGTTTTTTCTATACTCATTGGAATGGTCCTTGTCCCTTGTAGTTATTTATGTTTTGTTTAATTATATCCTAAATAATTAGGCTTACAGATTTGGCAGATGATATAGTTTACAAGATTCTGTTGCCAGGAATTTAAGCAAGAATACAAACTTTTGACTAATTTTCTTTTGATTCTAATAAAAATCAACTAAAATGTTTAGGACTGAATGACTTCTCATTAAATCCATGAATAATTTTTATTTAGTCTTTTGGTTGGAAAGCTTTAGATTTCCTTTTGGCTGTAGACACTAAATTTTTTCCATTTTCTTAAATTTAAAAAGAATGAGGTTTCTCAAAAATTTGCTTTATTGTGGTAAAATGTATGTAACCAAACATTTGTCAATTCAGCATTTTATGTGTGCAAATTAACAGCATTGATTATGTTCAGCATGTGCAACCATTTCCACGATTCATTTCCAAATGTATTATTCCATGATAATTCACAGAAACAACAATGCCAGAGCACTGGCTCCCCTCTCCCCATGGGCCCTTACATGTTCTACCTGATACTACCAATAAAGTGTGCTCTCACTACATCTGCCTGCTTTTGATATTTCATATGCTTTATCATATGATACTTGCTCCTTTGTGACAGACTTATTTCATTCTACATAGTGTTTTCAAGGTTCATTAAGATCATTTTTAGACACTAGGCAAAAATCAGACATTGTGAATTGAGCCTGAATACAAAATCTATAAAGGTGCAAAAATGGTCATTGGGCAAAATATTCTTGAAATTCCACTGTAGATGATGAAGGACCTATTTGTATCCTTTACTATGGTGCTACTTTTAGATCTCATTCCCTGTGGCTCACAATTATGAGTGATTTTTCTGTCATCATTCATAGAAGATAGAGCTCTTTAAGAGACCTGGAAACGAGAGGCAGACGATTTTACCACGGAGAGAATGCAGAGGAATTCATCATCAGCAAAGCCTAGTTGGTTTAGCCTAATTTTTAGACTCAAGTTTTCATGATGATACTGCCAAAAGACTACAAAGCATGAAGAACTACAGGAGAAAAGAGAGCACGTTTCATTTGTTTTCACTATTGTGTTTAAAGACAGAAGATCTGCTTTGTATCAGTATTTTAAAATATAAATAAAGGAACAGATCTAGCTTTTAAACTGCCATGAGATCTAAATTAGAACATTTGTCACAGTGCTTATTAGTGCATTTTCAGCTTCAAAGGGAAGAGGAAAATATACTTATCAAATTTTCAAAGTGTCAGTTGGGGTCATGAATTCATTTCTAAGGACTTTTTCATAACTTCTTTACATAAATCAGTTTTATCCTATGGATTTATCCAATAGACTTGCCTATTTTAAAGAGTCCATATAAATAGGATTATACAATATTTACTCTTTTAAAAAATCTATTTTAAATAGAAGTAAAAATAGGCAACTCAAAAGAAAATCGATTATCCACACTTAGTCACTGGATTTTTATTTATTATACGATTAAGCAAAATTATATATAAGTAGCAATGCTTTTCATGGAATTTTGAATTTAAATCTATTTTACTTAATGAAAGGGTTACAGATTTACCTGGTATGTGTTCATATATCCTACATGCTGTTACAATCTTTCCATTTATTCTCCTTTCCAAGACAACTTTCTTTCTTTTTAGGGGGGTTGTGTGTGGGAAGGTCAGGAAACCTCTTAATGTAAAATTTAACATTGAAGTCTTGAGGGACTTGACATGACTGAAGACAGGAGCTTTCCTCTGACAGTTTAATGCATTTTACATTGTAATGGCATTGCCTGCTTCATTCGAAACTCCTGAAAAGGAGCTTACATTAGATCTTGCAGTAGCCTCTTTTTCTCCCTGGATTTCCATATTGTCTTTTGCCCATCAGTCCCAGAGGGGATCCATTTGTGAAGGGGAGATAATTCTGCCACTTGGGCAGGATATATGTGATTCTCTGCATGTTGGGTCTTGAGCAAAATTACTTGAGAGAATGTACTCTTGTAGGGGTTGATTTGTGTCTCCCAATATACACATGTTCAAACCTGGTACCTGTAAATGTAATTTTACTTGGAAATAGTGTCTTTACAAGTACCCCCAAATCTACTGCCATCAATTTGATTCCAACCCATATCGATCGTATGTAGGGTTCCCAAGGCTGTAAATCTTTACAGAAGCAGACAGCCTTGTCTTTGTCCCATGGAGGATTGGTGGGCTTGAACCACCAGCCTTACAAATAGCAGTTCAATGATTACATGATAGCAGCACCCTATGAGGTCAGACTGGCGTAGAGTTGGCCCTAATCTATATGACTTGACTACATATACTTTATACCTAAATATTAAATCTAAGATGTACATATGAAAAGAGAAGAGACACTGAGAGTCACAGATATAGGAAAACAATTATGTGTGTAGATGGAAGCAGAGATTGGAGTGATGTTACCAAGGAATGGCTAAATGCTATCAGAAGCTTGAAGAGGCAAGGAAGGATCTTCCTCAAGAGCCTTCTGAGATAGAATGGTGATGCTAGCCTCCTAAACTCTTCAAACTTCTAGCCTTCAGAACTGTGAGAAAATAAATCATTATTGTTTTAAGTCACCTGACTTGTGTCTTCTTGTAGACATTCCTTCTGTAGGTGACCTGATGTTGGCGGTAACGAGATGTATATAAATCTGTCTTTTCCACCTCTTCCTCTGTGTTTGAAAGAATACAAATATAAGTTAGACATCTCATTTAACTCTATCACCTACCAATGGCATTGAGTCCATATTGATCCTATAGGACAGTAGAATTACTCCTTTAGGTTTCTGAGGCTGTAAATCTTCTTTTCCCTGACAGTTTTATTGACATAAAATTCAATTGTTCAGTCATATCAAGATGAGTTGTACAATCACCACCACAATCAGTTTTAGAACATTTTCTTCAATCTTGTACTCATTGCCATTTGCTCCCCATTTCTCCCTAACCTCTCCTTGCCCTACCCAAAGGAACCATTCATCCAGCTTCTGTCTTTATAGATTTGTCTATCCTAAATTGCATATATAGAAACACATTTAAAAACAAACAAAATCTAAGAAGAATAACAAAGTAAAATAGAAAAGAAAACAGAACTAGATTTTTCTAGATTTTAGAAAGTATAACAAGTTTAAATGGATCACAAGGAAGATCAAATGCTAGGGTGTTACATTTTAACCTAACCACACTTGCAACAATCCACTTTCCAATGCATTCTGCATGTTAGCAAGGCTATTCACACCCCTAGTCCCTGGTCAGAGGGGATTTCCCAGAGGCTTAATCCATGTGTACTCCCCTTTTCCTTAAAAAGCAAAAAAAACAAACCAAACACCTGAAACAACTTTAAAAAATGGGTCTAAAGGGAGATCAAATGATAAGCCATTGTATTTTGACTTAACTACATTGACCATAACCCACTGTACAATGCTCTCAGTCTTATAACAGGGCTATTCACATTCCGCAACTAGGAGCAGAGGGAAGACTCTGCAAATGAATTTTGGGTTTGCACTGTAACAGATCATCTGAAAACTAGCTGTTCACAATTTGGATTATTTACAATACTTGAATCACAGGCTAGTATGCTTCTTCCATGTGGACTTAGTTGATGCCTCACTTAGATGGCTGAAAACACGCCTTTAAAACCCCAGACACTATTCTTTTTTGTTTTGTTTTCTTTTGAAATAATTTTATTGGGGGCTCATACAACTCTTATCACAATCCATCCATCCATCCATTGTGTCAAGCACATTTGTGCATTTGTTGCTACTATAATTCTCAAAACATTTGCTTTCTACTTGAGTCCTTGGTATCAGCTTCTCATTTTTTCCCCTCCCTCCCCAGCCCCCCTCCCTCATGAACCCTTGATAATTTATAAATTATTATATTTTGTCATGTCTTACACTGTCCAACATCTACCTTCACCCACTTTTCTGTTGTCTGTCCCCCAGAGAGTGGGTTATATGTAGATCCTTGTGATTGGTTCCACCTCTCTACCCCACCCTCCCTCTACCCTCCTGGTATTGCCATTCTCACCACTGGGTTCATCTGTCCTTAAGGGTTCATCCGTTCTGGATTCCCAGTGTTTCCAGTTCCTATCTGTACCAGTGTACATCCTCTGGTTTAACTGGATTTGTAAGGTAGAATTTGGATCATGATAGTGGGGGAAAGGGGGGAGGAAGTATTTAAGAACTAGAGGAAAGTTGTATGTTTCATCGTTGCTACACTGCACCCTGACTGGCTTGTCTCCTCTCCCCGACCCTTCTGTAAGGGGATGTCCAGTTGTCAACAGATGGGCTTTGGGTCCTCACTCCACACTGCCCCTCATTCTCAATGCTATGATTTTTTGTTCTTTGATGCTTGATACCTGATCCCTTCAACACCTTGTGATCACACAGGCTGGTGTGCTTCTTCCATGTGGGCTTTCTTGCTTCTGAGCTAGATGGCCTCTTGTTTACCTTCAAGCCTTTAAAACCCCAGATGTTATATCTTTTGATAGCTGAGCACCATTGACTTTCTTCACCACATTTGCTTATGCACCTGCTTTATCTTCAGCAATCATGTTGGGAAGGTGAGCATCATGGAATGCCAGTTTAATAGAATAAAATATTCTTGCATTGAGGGAGTACTTGAGTGGAGGCCCAATGCCAGACACTATTCTTTGTGATAGCGGGGAACCATCTAGTTTCTTCATTACATTTTGCTGTTGCACCCATCTTTTCAGTGATCTCTTCATGAGGTTGTGCATCAAGCAAGGCCAAGCCATAAGAACTAATTGTTCTTGGATTGTTGCTAGAATTGAGTGCAAGCCCCCAATCCCTTCATGTATCTAAAGTTTATATATGTCTGTGGTTCAGCTTTGTCATCATTGTCATTTTCTGTTAGGATACATTATTAATCAACCCCCTGGGGCCTCACTTGAACTACCATCATAGTGACCCTATAGGATAGGGTATGAGGCTGTAAATCTTTATGGGAACAGAATGCCTCATCTGTCTCATGAGGGACAACTGGTGAATTTGAACTGATCTTAAAGTTAGGACACAACTTGTAATCATTAATCCATGATAGCTCATCTTACACAAAACAAAACAGCTCACTTCACTGTCATTGAGTTGATTCCATACTATAATGACCTTATAGGAGAGAGTAGAACTGCCTCTGTGGGTTTCTGAGACTAAGTTTTTATGGGAGTAGAACAAATCTTTCTCTTGAAGAGTAGCTGGTGTCTTTGAACTGCTGACTTGGTTGTTAGCAGTCCAGTATGTGACACACTTTGCCACTATGAGTCCTTTTGTTTTACTAAGGGTCAGGATAGATAGATAGTTAGGGGTCAGGCCGGAATTTAGACTTATTTTTTTTAACCTCCATGATTATTTTACTAGAGGCCACAAAAAACAAGCAAATGAAAAACCAAATTCTGACCTGAACGTTACCATTTGAATTTTGTAAGATTTTAAATAAATAATTCAATATCTGAGGTTTGATGTGCTTATAAGAGGAGAATGAAAATACCCTTACCATCTTCCTGCTATATATTGTCATTCATTTAAATTCTTCACTTTAATAATACTTAGCTGATAAATAACTGCTACTGATCCCACATTCCACAGCAAGTCTGTCCGTTCGTCATACTCTGCTGGCATATGTGTCGGTGTGGTGCTAGAGGCTGTGTCCCCGATAATCACAGTGATATATCAGCAGGGTCACCCACAATGGCTTGGTTTCACCAGATCTTCCAGACTAAGAGCAGCCTGTGAGGAACGCATAGGCTGCCCAGTCTGAGGAATTAGCCGTCAGCAACCTTACAGATAGCATACAAACATTTCCAGATGCAGAAAACCACGTGAGAAGCAGAAGAGCACTGTCAGATATAGTGCCAGAAGATGAGTGCCTCGGATCAGAAGACATTCAAAATATGACTGAGGAAAGCTGCCTTCTCAAAGTAGAGTCGACCTTAAAGAAGTGGGCAGAGCAAGGTTTTCAGGAGCTTCATTTACTGAGGACCAGGACTTAAAAGGAGAACAACTACAAACATTTTTTAATAACTGACCTTAGATTGTACAAAGTATGAACTAGGAAAATAAAGTCATTTTAAATGAAATTAGAAGCTACTATAGATGAAATAAATTAAATGTCATTTTCAATGAAATTGATATCCTAGGCATTAGTGAGCTGAAATGGATTGATATTGGCCATTTTGAATCAGGCAATCATAGGGTTTACTTTGCTGGGAACCACAGATTCGAGAGGAATGATGAAGCTTTCTACTTCTTTACAGAGCTACAGTCTAAGAAACTCATGGTCTAAGAAACTCACAGGGCGGTTCTACCCTGTCCCATAGGGTTGCCATGCATTAGAACTGACTCACTGGTGGTGTGTTTGTTTTGTTTTGAAGGACAATGTTGTCTGTGATAGGATAATATACATCCACATACAAGGAAATCCAGTCAATTCAACTATTGTTCAAATTTATGCACCAACCACTAAAACTGAAAAAATTGAAGACTTTTATAAACTCCTCCAGTCTGAAATTGATCAAATATACAATCAAGATGTGTTTATCATTATTGGTGATTAGAATGCAAAATTTGGAAACAAAGAGAAAGGAATAGTAGCTGCAAGATGTGTCTTCGTAATAGAAACAAAGCAGGAAATTGCATGAGAAAATTTTGCAAAACCAATATTTCTTTATGGCACAAAACAAAATATAAGGGGACAATTTTCTTTCCTTTTTAAAAAAAATCATTTTATTGGGGGTTCATACAACTCTTATCACAATCCATACATACATCAATTGTATAAAGCACATTTGTACATTCGTTACCCTCATCATTCTCAAATATTTGCTCTCCACCTAAGCTCCTGGCATCAGCTCCTTATTTTCCCCCCTCCTGCCCTGCTCCCTCATGAACCCTTGATAAATTATAAATTATTATTTTGTCATATCTTGTCCTGTCCAACATCTCGATAAGGAGACATTTTTCAGCAATACAAAATGTGACGCTATATGGGGACTTCACCAAATGGAATACAAAGAAATCAAATTGACTACACCTGGTTGAAGAGACGTTGGAGATACTCCATATCAGCATCTAAAAGGAGGCCAGGGGGCAACTGCACAACAGAATATCAATTGCTCTTATGTAAATTCAAGGTGAAGCTGAAGAAAATTAAAATAAGCCCACGAAAGCCAAAATACCACCTTGGGTACATGTCAACTGGATTTTGAGAACAACTCAAGAGCAGATTTCAAGCACTGAACACTGATGGCAGAAGACCTGGTGCACTGTATGCTGACATTGAGACATCACACATGAAGAAAGCCAAAAGAAGCTCATTAAAAAGGCAGTAAAGAAAGAATAGGTCAACGTGGATGTGAGAACATAGAGTAGCTATGGTAAATGGAAGAACTGATGACTCAGAGAGCTAAAACAGAAGAAGACAAAGTAAAGTATTATGATTAGATGTGAGAAGACCTGAAAACTGGAAAGGAAGAACACGGTCCGTGGATCATAAGTGGAAAGAACTCAAGTAAAATTCAAGCCTCAAGTTGCAATACTGAAAGGTTATATAGGCAAAATATTGAACACTGCAAGAAGCCTCAACATAAAATGGAAAGAACACAAATAGTCACTATGCCAAAAATAACTAGTCAGCATTTAACCATTTGAAGAAGTTGTGTATGATCAAGAAACAATAATACTGAAGGAAGAAGTACAAGCTGCGCTAAAGGACCTTAGCTAAAACAAGGATCTAGGACTCAATGGACTGCCAATAAGCCACCAAACTAGGAAAGCACTGGAAGTACTCATGCATCTATGCAAAAAAAAAAAAAAAGTTAAGTATCCATTTCAAAGAAAAGTGACCCAACAGAGGGCAAAAACCATAAAAAAACGAGTCAGTGCTGACTCATAATGACCCTACAGGACAGAGGAGAACTGCCCCTGTGGGTTTCTGAGATTGAAACTGTTTGACAGTAGTAAGCCTCATCTTTCTCCGGCAGAGCAGATGGTGGTTTCAAACTGTTGAACTTGCGGTTAGCTACTCCACAAATAACCACTATATCAGAACAATATTATTGATATCACATACATGTAAAATTTTGTTAAAGATCATCCAACAATAGTTGCAGCAGTACATTAGTACATTGACAGGATGCTGCCAGAGGTTCAGGCCAGATTGAGAAGTAGACATGGAACAAAGATATCATTACTGAAGTCAGATGAATCTTGACTGAAAGAAAAGACCAGAGATATTTTACTTGTATTTGATTGACTATGCAAAGGCATTTTACTGTGTGAACCATAACAATCTGTGTGTCTGGGTACTTTAGGGAAACAGATCACATATGTATAAGAGATAATTTTATATAAACTCATATGTATAAGAGAGAGTTTTATATAAAGGGTAAGTGCACATCAAGAAAATATCCCAACCCAGTACTGCCTAAGCCCACAAGTCCATTAACCCATATGTCTGACACCAATCCACAAGGTCCTCCTCCATCTCACAAAACAGATGCAATGATGCCAACTGCAGGAGGAAAGCCGAATCAGGGAACCTGTAAGCATCTCAGCGCTGGCAGGGGTCTCCACACCGCTGCTCCAGCACCCAGGGCTGCATCGGGGTAGGTCCCTGTGGCTTCTTCTCAGGTATGTCTTGCAGGAAGTGAGCCTTGCCAGCTAAAGCAGGGAACTGGCTAAGGCAGCTGCAACCTGTTCCAACCATCACAAAGCAAGAGACCAGAGAACTAGAAAGGCAAGGCTCACCGAGCCATTTATCACTCTGCTCTTCAATTAACCTCACATGTGTTTATTGGCCAGGTTGGCACAATAAACTTTAACTATCTCACAAACTATAGATAGGTTTGATAAGAATGGGAATTCCAGAACACCTAATTGTGCAATCAAAACAAGGAAATATCACATGGTTTAGCATGAAGAAAGTTTGCTTAAGGATTTTAGCTATCCACTATGCATATTCAATCTGTATGCTGATCAGATAATCTGAGAAGCTGGGCTATATGAGGAAGAATTTGGCTTCAAGATTAGAGGAAGGCATATCATAAAGCTGTGATATGAAAATGACACACCCTTGCTTGCTGAAAGTGAGGAGGGCTTGAAGCACTCCCTGATGAAGATCAAGGATTTCAGCCTTCAAGAGATTACAGTTTACTGTAAAGCAAACCAAAATCCTCACAACTGGACCAATAGGTAGCAGGAGGACAAAATGGGAAGAAGATAGAAGTTGTTAAGGATTTCATCTTGCTTGGATCTACAATCAATACTCATGGTAACCTCAGTTAAGAGATCAAAGAATGCATTGCATTGGTAAATCTGCAGCACAAAATCTCTTTAAATTGTTGAAAAGCTAAGTCATTACTCTGAGGAATAAGGTGCACCTGACCCAAACCATGATATTTTAAATTGCTTCAGATGTGTGTGAAAGTTGGACAAGGAATAAGGAAGACTGAAGAATCGGTGTATTTGCACTGTGATGCTGGTAAAGAATATTGAAAGTACCATGGACTGCCAAGAGAGCAAACAAATCTGGCTGGAAGAAACACAGCCTCAGAAGCAAGAATGATGAGAATTCTTCTCAAATACATTGACTATGTTGTCAGGAAAAGGACAATGCTTGGTAAAGTAGAGGTGACCCTTCAAAAAAAGAAGGCCTTTGACAAAACGGATGGACAAAATGACTGCAACAATGGGCTCAAACATACAATTATGAGGATGACAAAGGGCAGGCAGTATTTTGTTCTGCAGTACATAAGGTCGCTAGGCATCAGAGCCAACTTGATGGCACTTAACAATAACATCAATAATCTCTGGTTGTTGTTGAATGAGTTCTTTCTAATAGCAAACCCCAATGTGTATCATTGTGCTCTGAAGAGTTTTCATTGGCTGATTATTCTGAAGTAGATCACCAGATCTTTCTTTTGTCCTACCTCTGTGTGGACTCAAATCTCCAAACTCTTGGTTAATTGCCAAACTCAGGAACTGTTTGTTCCACTTATTTTTTTTATCCCATATTATGGATAAGAAATTTAGAGAAGTTGACTGAATTTCTCATGGTCTTTTAGCTAGTGAAAATAGCTGGATTACTGTTGGAGCCAGTTAGGGTTTTACTTTAAAAGTAGTGATATTCTCATGATGCCATGCAGCTGCTAGAGAATATAAAACGTGGGGTACTCTCATGTTAACTCTCAAGTGCAGAGCACTACAATTAAGCAAAACCACTAATTTTTTATTAGTTAAATCTTACAGTTGATATTTAATGATACTCTGCTTGGCCTACAATGTAGGCATGTCTCACATTCTAGCCTCCTCACAGAGTCTATCTTCCTTAGCTAAGAAGCACAGATAGCCTTGTGGAGGAAATGCTCTGTATGGTGTTATTCAAGGTTTTTAATATTTTGGCAAATAGAAAAGGAATAAGAAGAGCAGACATTAATACATTTGACTTTGGAGCATGACTTCTTTTGGAATAGACTATTCTAAACAGCTTTTCCCCTATGAAGTCAAATGGTCTGCTTGGTAACTGATAAGGAGAGATGGTCTTTGTTTAAGGCTGCTTCTTAACCTTCTGGGGGAATTATTTCAGACTACTGGATAAATATTGGCAGAGCCTTAGCTATGATAAAAGTGGAGCGCAGTGAACTTCCCCAACCCAAAGTCAGTCTGTTTAGGAACTGAAGGGGCATGGATGATATTCACAAGATTATGATAAAAGTGTCATAGAAATAAATTATCTGGCTGGAGGATTATTTAGGGCTGCTCTAAATATTATGTATTTCACATTTGATCCTTTAGTACAAAATAATACATGGAATAGGAATTAAGTTTGTTATGATAGCTTCTGACTTCTTTTTAGCCTAGGAGAGCAAAGACCACTGTGTTGCCCCAGCAATTGTGTGTGTCAGGGCCCTGAAGAAGTTGCACTGGTGTGATAAGAGGAGAGACCCAGCAACTGCTGCCTCCCTTAGGGTTTTGGAAAGTAGATCAAACCCAACTTCATATTTAGAAGGAAGAGTTGATGGACAGAAATTTTTTTTCAATTAAATTTTTTTAAATCAATTTATTGGGGTTCATACAATTCATCACAATACATAGATCAATTGTGTAAAGCACATCTATACATTTGTTGCCCTCATCTTTCCCAAAATTTGCTTTCCTCTTGGGTTCCCGGAATCAGCTCATTTTCCTTTTTTTCCCCCTCCCCTTCCCTTCCTCCTCCCCTCTCCCCCATGCACCCTTGATAATTTATAAATTATTATTGTATCTTATATTACACTGTCCGGCGTCTCCCTTCACCCACCCCTCTGCTGCCCATCCCCCAGAGAGGAGGTTATATGTAGCTCCCTGTGATCCATTCCCCCTTTCTACACCACCTTTCCCTCCTGGTATCGTCACTGATGGACAGAAATTTTTAAAGATAAACCACTATTGCCTGATTCAAAGTCCCTCTGCTTTAGAAAACTTCCCCCCTCCTCAGTAAAGGCAATCCCTTATTTCCAACAGTACAAATTGTACATAATACAATGCACAGTACTATTATTCTTTTGTGTTTCTTTTCTTTTTTTAATAATCCAGATATTGTGTGTATTAATCTCTTTTAAGAAGAAAGGGCTCTAAGCAAAGAGTAATAATACATGTCACGTGAGGAAGATTGGTGAATTATCTTATTTATTAAAAAATCATTTTATTGAGGGCTCTTACAGTTTTTTAATAGTCCATACATTCCAATTGTATCAAGCATATTTGTACATATGTTGCCATCATCATTTTCTAAACATTTACTTTCTATTTGAGCCCTTGGTATCAGCTCCTCTTTCCCCCTCCCTTCACTCCCTCTCCCACCCTTGTGACCCCTTGATAAATTATAAATTATTATGGTTTTCATATTTTACACCAACCTCTGTTTCCCTTCACTCATGTTTCTGTTATTCATCCCCTGTTGGTGGTGGTGGGGATTATGTGTCCATCATTGCAATCGGTTCCCCCTTCTTCCCTTCCTCCCCCTATCTTTCCCCTACCCTTCTGGTGCTCCTCGCACTTCTGTTCCTGAGGGGTTTGTCTGACCTGGATTTGATGTGTCCCTTGCAGGCAAGAGATTGCTGCGTTATGTTTCCTGAGCCAATCTGCTAACTTTGTATTTTAATGGGGGAGCTCAGGCTGTTGACATTCAGAGTGACTACCTCCACCGATGAATTCATGGCTGTCATCTTGTACCTTTTGTGCTAGGTGTTTCCTACCTCCCTTCATATCAGTGTGCTGTATTTATGTGGGGGGCTTGATTCTTGCCTTCTTTTCCCTCTGAGGCAATATTACCATGGTAGTTGTTTTTGGTGCATTGAATTCTGGGTGGAGTTGCACCAAATGGCAGTCTCCTGGTTGTGCTTGGTGGATGTTGGTCTTCTGACCACAGTGAGTCAGCAGGGAGTTTACCCAGGGTTGGGTGTCTGATGGCATATTCTTTGAGGTTTTCCTTGGGCTGAGAAGACTCTTACGTCACTGTCTATCTTAATAAATAGTTTGGTAGGGTAGAGGGTTCTCAGGTTGGTGTTTTTTCCTTTCAGCTTTCAGAAGATGTAACTCTACTCTCTCCTCTTCATGGTATCTTTGTGCTGATAGGTTTGACCATATTCTTACCTGAGCACTACTGTAAGTGACAGCCTTTTTTCTTTTGTTGCTCTTAAAATTTTCTCTTTTTCCTCAAAGTTGGATAATTTAACTATTATGCATCTTGGTGAATTCTTCCTGGGGGTTTGTCTAATTGGTGTGCTCTCTGCTTCTGTATGAATTCATGATTCTCATTCATTAAAGTGGGGAAGATTGCTTCGAGGAATTCTCTCATTAATTTAGTTGTTTACTTCTTCATTGTGTCTTGTTCTGGAAGACCATTTATTTGAATATTGTTCCTATTTATAGCATCTGCCATTCTTCTCAGGTTTTCTGCTACCTCTTTGATTATCTTGTTTGACTGTTTTCCCTGTTTGCTGAAGTCTGTCTGATTATCCTCCAGATTGCTGGTATGATTCTATACCTCTTCTAGTCTGTTGAGAAGGTCCTTTATATTGTGCTTTGCTTCTGTTACCTCATCCATTAGTTCTTGTATTTCCCTTTGGTGTGTGGACTTCATCCCTTTTATCATGGACTATATCACTCCTTTATCATTGCATCCTTATTATGCATTGCTTCCCTCATATCCTGTATTACTCCAAGCAGCAATCTGAAGTTTTCTTTCTTTTTTTGTTTATTTTGCAGAAATGTCAACGTGTGTTTCTTCTATGAGCATCGTTAGGCTTAGAATTTCTTCTGCTGTTGTGTTTTGTTTTTCTTGTTTTCCTATTGAGGGTGTTAAAGTATGTTGCTATCTGTGTGTCATTTTTGAAGAACTGGGAGCTATGTACCTAGGAGACAGAGGAGCTCTGAGCAATTTCTCTGGGTGAGTGGAAAGAGTGCTTTGGGGACTACCTGTGGCCTACTATGGGGGTAGGTTGGGCTTCTGTACAGGCGAAGTGCCCTGGAAACTCAGTGGCCGAAGGTGGTGGGGGCCTCAGAGGGAGTGCTGAAGCCGGCAATGGTACCTATGTCCCTGGGCTGGGTTGGGGCAGACCTGCAGCATGGGCACAGGTTGGTCTGGACTGTCTGTCCACAATTTGCATTCTTTTAATGGCTCTCTGTGGAGCCCAAAACTGGTAGAGTCAGATTTTCCCTTGGGAAGTGGCTTTCAGCCCCTGGCTTTTCCTGTTTTGTTATGTTAAAATCCTAGCCTGTGCTCTGGGGATTAGAGTTCTGCCTGTCTTAATATGCTAATATACTGCTAATAAACCAGGACCAGGTTTCTGGTGGCTTACATTCAAAGTTATGCAAAGGAACACCTCCTGGAATTGTAAGCATTTAAATTTATTTTTATTTTTATAATGGGCTTGTGGGATGCCCTGGTGTCAGGGCTGTGCTGTGTTATCCCACAGGGAAGGGGACCAGATTAGGCAAGTGGTTGGCGGCTGATTGGATATGAATTCTCCCAGGCCAGCACTCCAGTGTCACTCCTAGCTCTCCTGGAGAGCCATGGGTAAATATCCCAGGGGTTCCTAAATTGCTGTAAATTAGTGATTAATTATTTATTGTTTCCCACTCTGGTAGGCACAGAGCTGGGGCAAGGGGGAAATGGGATGGCCAATGCAGTCACTCCATTCCTGGCTGGATAAGGGAGGAGGTGAAACATGAGAATGCAAGAGCAGGGTGGATAGCAGAGAGGGGAACTCAGGTGTGAGGTCTTGTGGCCAGTTCTCGGAGGCTCTCCATGAGCCTGGGATTGTGATCATCTTCACATCGCAACCTGGGGAAATTACTACCCACTGTGAGTCTTGTATCTTGTGCATAGTGGGGGGGTGGGGGGGGCAGATGCTCTCCAGCTGGACCTGGTAAGGGATTAGTAGAGCCCTCAGGCAGATGCTGTGGATTTAGAGTGTTTTAGTGAGCTCTAGAATCTCTCCATGGGTGAAAATCACAGGGGGTGGTCTGAACCAAACCCAAATCTATTTTTAGCACTGAGCCACCCAATACTGGCCTCCTCCTTACCTGTTAATTTTCTGATCTAATAGGTGCATAAAGTGGGTGACTCTACCTGGATGCCATTTTGACTCCTCTGGGCATGAATAACTATCTTTGCTTTTCTGAAGAGATTATACATAAACTAGGCGGTCTAATTGCAGAAACCCTGGTCGTGTAGTGGTTATGTGTTGGGCTGTGATCCACATGGCCCGCCGTTCAAAAATCACCAGCCGCTTCGTGGGAGAAAGACTGGACTTTCTACTCCCATAAACAGTTACATCCTTGGAAACCCACAGGGGGTCAGCATTGACTTGATGGCAGTGAGTTTGTTTTGGTTGGAGGGGGACCAATTACTCTTCTGTGCTTATCATGATGCTTAGTGCTGAGTATATAATATATATTTTAAAATGTGGATTGCTGAATTGATTAATTGCATAACATTTTCTTTCCATAAATCACAGTTCGTCTTATTTGGAGATATATTCTCAATTCTGCATCTGATGTTGGTGACACATCTTTGGAAAACAAAATTTGAAAAAACTTTTGCACAAGCATAGAGAGAATGGCTGTACAACTTGAAGACTGTAACCAGTGCCATTGAGTTTTATGGGTAAAATTGTTGAGATAGCATGTTTTCTTATGTACATTTTCACATCCATAAAATGGAAAAAATTCTTTATAGATATATGTTTATATATTTTTATAATCTTAAAATGGACACCTTAAATCCAATAGTGATATCTTATATTTTTTTTATTAAGATGAGAATGAAATTTGTATTATTTTTGAATGGAGAATTCTGAAGTTAAGTTTGGATATAGATAATTATTTTAATATTTTAACCTTTTAAAAACTCTTAAGATGGAAAAAGGCACAGCAAAGCAGAACAAACCAACTAATGCTCAATAGTGGCAAGAAAAATATATTTAAGCAATACAGAGACATTTATTACAAAGTGAAAGTCCCTTTTCACTCTTTGCTCTAATTGGTTGGCTGAATTTTAACCTCTGACCTTCATGCTTTACTGCTACAACCCATAAATGTGTTACTTTACATTACAAATGGACTTTTGGAATCCAATTACAGTTATGAATTGAGTGGCAATACTGGGAGGGTAGAGGGAGAGTGGGTTGGAAAGAGGGAACTGATTGCAAGGAACTATATGTGGCCTCCTCCCTGGGGGATGGGCAACAGAAAAGTGGGTGAAGGGAGACGTTGGACAGGTAAAGATATGACAAAATAATAATTTATAAATTATCAAGGGCTCATGAGGGAGGGGGGAGCGGGGAGGGAGGGGAAAAATGAGGACCTAATGCCGGGGGCTTAAGTGTAGAGGAAATGTTTTGAGAATGATGAGGGCAATGAATGTGCTTTACATAATTGATGTATGTATGAATTGTGATAAGAGTTGTATGAGCCCCTAATAAAATGATAAAAAAAATTGGAAAAAAATAAAGAAAGAGGTTGATGTGGATTATCCTGGTGGGCCAATGTAGTCTTGTAGAATTTTCTCCCACCTAAGAACAAAAGAGACATTCAGTGAGACTTGAAGAATAAGAATGAGTCATCTGATATTACTGGCTTGAGGATGGAAAGGGTCATGTGACAAGCAGGCAAAGTGGCCAATAGGAGCTAAGACTAGACCCCAAGGACCAAACAGCAAAGAAACAGAGGCCTACATCCTACAATTGTAATGAACTGAAATCAGCTGAATGAGCTTGAAAATGAATTCATTCCTGAGCATCCAGCATATAACATAGACCTAATGATATCTTGACTTGTGTGAGCCTCACAGAAGAGAACCCAGCTGAGCTGCACTGTAACTAGATTTCCTATCTACAGAACTGTTGAAGTAGTTTTGTGCCATCAAGTCAATTCTAACTCATAGAGACCCTATGCCAACAGAACAAAACACTGCCTGGCCCTGTGTCATCGTCACAACTTCTTTTGGTGTGTTTGAATCCATTGTTGTAGTCATATGTCAATCTATCTTTTCGATGGCCTTCTTCTTTTTCATTGCCCTTCTATTTTACGAAGCATGATATACTTTTCTAGATACTGGTCTCTTAAGGTCCAAAGTACCTGAGATAGTCTTGCCATCCTTGCTTCTAGTAAAGTGACCAGACGTCCCCGCTTTTGACGGGACAGTCCCGCTTTTGGGTGTTTTAAAAAAGTCCTGATTTTTGGAAAGAATGCATGACAAGCTAGGGAACAGTCTATTTGGTCCATATAGACAAAATATTTAGTCAATGGGGTCCCGGTTTAAATCTGGCCAACCTGGCCGATATACACTTGTGGGATTAACTGAAGGGCAGAGAGATAAACGGCTTGGTGAGCCTCACCTTTTTGGTTCTTGGTTCTCTTGCTCTCAAACCAGGGTGCAGCTGCCCTAGCCAGTTCCCTGCTTCAGCTGGCAAGGCTCACTTCCTGGGAGACATCCCTGAGGAGAAGCCACAGGAACCTACCCTGATGCAGCCCTGGGTGCTGGAGCAGCTCGTGGAGACCCTTGCCAGCACTGAGATGCTTATACACTCACTGATTTGGCTTTCCTCCTGAAGTCGGTATCATTGTGTGTGTTTTGTGGGATGGAGGAGCACTATGTAGATCGGTGTCGCACACATGGGCTAATGTTGGACTAATGAGCTTGGACAGCACTGGGTTAGGATGCTTTCTTCATGTACACTTACTCTTTATATAAAACTCTCTCTTATATACATATGAGTTTCTGTGGATTTGTTTCTCTAGTCTACCCACACTAACACTAACATTCGGGTTGTACCTCTTTCAAGACACATTTGTTTGTTATTTTGGCAGTCGATGGCAATTTCAATTTTTTCTCCATTTATCATGATATTACATATTGGTTCAGTTGTGAGGTTTTTAATTTTATTTAAATTAAGTTGTAATCTCTAATGAAGGCTTCCATCATTGATCTTCATCAGTAAGTGCTTCAAGTCCTCCTCACTTACAGCAAGCAGGGCTGTATCATCTGTATAACACAGGTTATTAAACTTTCCCGTCATTTTAAAGCCAAATTTTTCCTTTTATAGTCCAGCTTCTCAGATTATTATATAAAGATTGAATATATATGGTACGAGGATACAACAGTGAGCCATACTTTCCTTGATTTTAAACCAAGAAGTAGTCCCTTATTATTCTCACACAACTACCTCTTGTTCCATGTGTACGTTCTGCACAAGCACAATGAAGTGTTCTGGAACTATCACTCTTCACAAGATTATCCAGTTTGTTATGTTCCACACAATTGAATAGTTTTTCACTCTATAGTCAACAAGATACAAGTAAACATCTTCCTGGTATTCTTTGCTTGCAGCCAAGATCCATCTGATGCATGTTCCATGTCCTCTTATGAATCTGGTCTGAATTTCTGACTGTTCCCTGTCTGTACTGCTGCAACCTTTCTTGGATGATCTTCAGTAAAATTTTACTTGCATGTCATCAATGACATTGTTTTATAATTTGAGCAGTCTCTTGGGTCACCTTCCGTTGGAATAGGCACAGATATGAATTTCTTTTAGTCATTTCCCAAAAGCTGTCTTTCAAATTTCCTGACATAGCAACACAAGTGCTTCCAGTACTTTGACTTGAAACATTTCACTGTTATTCCATTGATTCCTGGAGTCTTGTTTTTTCAGGGCATCTTGGATCTTCCTTTAGCACCATTGATTTGTGATCATATGCTACCTCTTAAAATGGTTGAGTGTTGACTAGTTCTTTTTGTTACAGTGACTTTGTGTACTTTCCCCATCTTCTTTTGATGCTTCCTCCAATATTTTGCTCATAGAATCGTTCAATATTGCATCTCAAGTCTTGAATTTTTTTTAGTTCTTTCAGTGTAAAATATAATGAGTGTCTTCTTCCTTTTTTGCTTTCTAACTTTACTTTCTTTGCACATTTTGTTATAATATTTTACTTTGCCTTAATGAGTTCCCTTTGAAATTTTCTGTTCAACTCTGTGCCTTCATCATTTCTTCCATTTGTTTTAGCTACTCTGTCATTAAGAGCAAGTTTCTGAGTCTCCTTTGACATCCACTTCTATTTTTTCTTTCTTTCCTGCCTTTTTAATGACCTTTTGCTTTCCACATGAATGATGTCCTTGATGTCACCCCACAGCTCATCAGGTCTTCTGTCAATCAAGCTCAATGGTTCAAATCTGTTCTTAAGGTGGTCTGCAAATTTAGTTGGATGTCCTCAAGATGGTCTTTTTGCTCTTGTGAACTTATTTTTCTTCAACTTTGAACTGAATCGATAGTCTGTTCCACAGTCAGCCCTTGGACTGGCTTTAGCTGCTGATATTGAATTTCTTCATCATCTCTTCTCCCAGATGTAGTCAATTTGACTTTTTCTTATTCCATCTGGAGAATTTTCTGTGTATATTCACTTCTTGTTGTTGTTAAAAAAAGATATTTGCATTGAATTAGTCATTGCTTTTGCAAAATTCTACCACGTAATCTTCAGTTTACTTTCTATCACCAAAAACATATTTTGCAACTACTATTCTTTCCCTTTTGTTTCTAACGTTTACATTCCAATCTCCAATAATCTTCAATACCTCTTAATTGCATGTTTAATCAATTTCAGATTGAAGGTGTCCATAGAATTCTTCAAGTTCTGTCATTATAGTTGTATTGAGTGGGTTTCCTTATATGCAGATAGATGTTATCCTCTCACAGTCAACATTGAACTTCAAGATTGATCTTGAAATATCTTTTTTGAAGATGAATGAAATGCCTTTCCCCTTGACTCTGTCATTCCCGGTATAGTAAACCATATGATATTCTGATTCAAAATGCCCAATACAAGTCCATGTTAGACCACTAGCACCTAGCATATTGATCTTTATGCATTCCATTTCATTTTTAATAACATCTGATATTCCTAGATTCATACTTCATACATTCTAAGTTCAGATTATTAATTAATGTTTTCAGTTGTTTCTTCTCATTTTGAGTCATACACCTTCAGCAAATGCAGGTTCCAAAGGCTTTGTTCCATCCATGTCAGTATGTTTGACTCTACTTTGAGACATCAGCTCTTCCTTAGTCATATTTTGTGGGCCTTTCATCCTGAGAGGTTTGTCTTCTGATGCTATCTCTGAAAACGTTCTGCTTCTATTCCTGGGTTTTCAGTATCTGAGAATGTTTCAATGTTATCCACAGGGTCTGGCTAATTCATCCAGTGTGGGCAGAGTATTTCTCCTTCAGAATATGTTCTTAGTCTGGAAGCTTTGCTGAAACTTGTTCACTTTGAGTGGCCCTGCTTGTACATGAAATACCAGTGACATATCGTCCAACATAACAGCAACACCCAAGTTACCATAGTAGGACAATCCGATAGGCAAGTGGGGAATCTACAGAACTGCAAGATAATAAATGGGTGTTGTTTTAGGATGTTAAAAGTGGTGTAATTTGTTACCTTGGCAATTGACAACTAAGGCACCCTGTCCCCACATCAAGGAATTTAATTAGCTATGTGATCCTTCAGATGGTTTAGTGTACTGAAACATTTCTCATTGAAAATCTTTGTGTTATTTGCCATACCATACCATACCAAACCATACCATACCATAATGTGGTAGTTACATAATCTGGTGCCAACTTTAGGCTATTAAGAGTGAAAGGGTGGAGTTTAGCCTATTCATCACATCTTGATGATCTCATTTGGAGATGCTAAGGAGATAAATAGCTCACTGGAAGTGGGACACACACTCACTCTCTGTGACACATTCCTTTTGACAAGTCACATGGAGTTATGCTGATGGCAACCAGAGTCCTGGAGCTTGAGGAGCCACATGGAGACTCACGCCAGTGCTTATACCACCATTGGATCCATAAGACTTTCTGCCCACTGCCCCATGACATTCTTGCATTCGGTGCCATTGCATGTGTTTCAGGACTCTAAAGAGGAATTTATAGATTGGTATCAAACATATGGGTTAATATTGGACTTATGGACTTGGCTGTGATGTTTTATCAATATTCAATTGCTCTTGGATATAAAGTTCTTTCTTATGCACATATGAGTGTCTAAGAATTTGTTTCTCTAGTCTACCTAGACTAACACTCATACCATACCATACATATCATACCATGCCATGCCACGCCACGCCACGCCATGCCATACCATACCATTGCATCATACCATAACAGGTACCATGGAGTTGACTCTGATAGTGGCACCTTGTGTGTCAGAGTAGACTTGTGCTCCAGAGGGTTTTCAGTGACTGATTTTCAAAAGCTGATTACCAACTTTTTTCTTCCCAAGCCATCTCTGATGGATTGAAGCATGAGCTTTCTTTTAATAGTTGAGCCCCTTACCTGTTTACATTATCCAGGGCCTTTCTTAGTACTGTAATTAACTTTTCCCTGTGTGTTAGTCTGGGTAGACTAGAGAAACAAATTCATAAAGATTCATATGTGTATAAGAAAGAGGTTTATATATAAGAGCAATTGGATATTGAGAAAACATCCCATCCCTGTCCAGATCAAGTCCATCAGTCTGATATTAGACCATATGTCTGATACCAACCTCTTCAGACTCATGAAACACATGCAATGATGCTGAATGCAGGAAGATCACAGACAGTGGGAGGGATGTCTTGTGGATCCAGTGGTGTTGTAAGCATCTCAGTACCGGCAGGGGTCTCCATGTGGCTTCTTTAGGTTCAGGGTTCTGGCTTCATCAGGGTAAGTCCCTGTGACTTCTCCTTAGGGATGTCTTACAGAGACTGAGCTGAGAGAAAGAGAGAGAGATAGTCTTCCATCTCCAATGAGGAATACAGGAGTTCCCAGAATCCTCAGGAGAAGGCATTATAGGGGCCTCATTGACTATCTCCTGATAGACAGGCCAGAACCTACCCCTTACTCGTAATCCTCTCAAATTGACACCAGATTCTTTAACTACCACATCCTAGATGGTGCAAAAGGAGCCAAGCCTGGTAGCACAGTGGGTTAAATGTTGGGCTGCTAACTAAAAGGCCCACAGTTCAAATGCTCCAATTCCTTTGAGGGAGAAAGGTGAGGCTGTCTGCTCTTTCAAAGTTTTACCATCCTGGAAATATTGTCAAGCTGTTCTACTGTCTTATAAGGTAACATTGACTTGGAACTGACTAGACACAGTGGGGTTGTTTGTTTGGGTGGTACAAATGTTTAAGTTTATGATAATTACTCAATAGTTTGGTGGTTCAAATGCACCCAATGGCTCCCTGGAGATATAGGTCTGGCAATCGGTATCTGAAAAGTACAGCTTTGAAAACCTTATCCTCTGTACACCTAGGGCCACCATGGGTTGGCATCCAGTTGATCTGAAGTACCAACAACAGTATTATTTTGAAGGATATCTTGTTATGCAAATGTAAACATCTGCTGTAATAATGCTAATTGTTCAAAATTTACAATGCATAAATTCCCATTCTTAACTTTTCTGACCAATAATAACTTAAAAAACGTAAAACAACAATAATAAAACTGATCAGATGGCAACTGGAATAATTTACAATTGTTTGCTTTGGATGATGGTACAACTTACTCCTCCTTTTAGAAGTGGATATCTTAAAACACTTCACTTCCTTTCTGGTGGTTTTCTAGTTTCCCTGTTGGCAGAAACTTTGACATAAGGCAGTGAGCTTTCATTAAGCAAAGAGAGGGAGAGGCTCAGGGAATTCTTTCTGCAAATAGCTCTAGTGACAATGTGATCGTTCATGCTCAAAAATCAGGGTTTTATTTTTTTATTTTTTAAGGAATACCAAAGTAGATGATTAAAAACAATACTTTCTCAGGAACTCTGAAGAATTTAAAAATAAAAACTACTGTGTTGTTGTTAGTTGTTGTCAAGTTGATTTCAACCCATGACAGCCCCGTGCATGCAATATCAAGCTGCTCTATAAGGTTTCCAGGTGTGTGAACTTTTGGGAGCAGACCTCCAGGCCTATCTTCTTAGGCTCCTCTACATGGGTTTGAACTACCAACCTTTTAGCTAGTGCCACCCAGGATGCCTGGAATTCACTATAATCCACAAAACACAACAAAACCCATTGTCATTGAGTTGATTCTGACTCATAGAAATCCCGTTTGGGTTTCTAAGACTGTCAATGTTTATAGGAGCAGATAAGTTCAACTTTTCCCCCCTGAGCTGTCGGTGGGTTTGAACCACCAACTTTAGAGTCAGCAGCCCAGCACTTACCCATCCCTTACCCAAAGAATCTTTGGAATTCACTATTACATTCATTGCCATCAGGTCAATTCCAGCTCATAACAACCTTATTGAACAGAATAGAACTACCCCTGCAGGATTCTGAGGCTGTCATTCTTTGCAGGAGTAAAAACCCTTATCTTTCTCCCAAGGAGCAGCAACCATGCTCAGCAATCCAATGCACAACCCACTATGCCGCTAAGGCTCCTTGGAATTCTCCTTAGTAATTAAAAACATGTTTTTTGGCCTTTTATGTGATTTCAATGTACAGACAAGGTTTCTATGTTAAATGTAGGCTGCATTTCTTTAGTCATTAGCTGAAGTGACTATTGACCTATCTGTTTATCCACCTGTGTTGCTAAAGGGTTTATCACTACAGGTTAGCACCACAGTGACAGATGGTCTAGAGTCTGGATTCTATTTGACCTAGTTGAAAATATAGTGGTAATGGAAATTTAGCATTTAGATTGGAGATCCACCAATTATTAAAAGTATTTCTTTATTCTGTGACATTTTTAGCTTTCTATTGTCTATGTATATATGCATTTATCATCTCTATCTATCTATCTATCTATCTATCTATCTATCTATCTATCTATCTATCTATCTATCTATCATCTATCTATCTATCTATCTATCTATCTATCTATCTATCTATCTATCTATCTATCATCTATATATCAATCCGTCCATCTACCCACCCACCCACATTATATCTCTGCCTATATATAATCTATGCTGTACTTAGTTGCCATTGAGTTAACTCAAACTCGTGGTGAGCCGACATACAACTGAACAAAGCATTGCCTGGTCCTGTGCTATCAAGATCATGGTTATGTCCTTGTCCATTGTTGTGACCACTGCATGTTTTGCGTGACTTCCATGGGATTCATCTTCTAGCATTTAACAGAAATTGTGTTTTGAGTCACAGAGTTTTCACTGGATAACTTTTGGAAATAAATAGCTATGATTTTCTTGCTTGTCTTTCTTTAGACCAGAAACTCTAAGGCATCCTGTCAACTATGGGTGATCCTGCTGGTGTTTGGAATAAGTGGGGCATAGCTTCTGGCATCATAGCAATGCCCAGGTCACCACTGTATGACAAACTGATATCTGTATACCATTCTACCTACTTATTTATCTGGTCAAGCAGTTGAGGAGAGGGTAGAAATGCTTATTATGAGATGGCATAAAATTAAAAAAAATCATTTTACTGGGGGCTCATATAACTCTTATCACAATCCATACATCCATCCATTGTTTCAAGCACATTTGTACATTCGTTGCTCTCATCATTCTCAAAACATTTGCTTTCTACTTGAGGTCTTGGTATCAGCTCCTCATTTCCCCCCATCCTTCCCTGCTCCCCCTCCCTCATGTACCCTTGATAAT
The DNA here is from genome assembly GCF_000313985.2 of Echinops telfairi. Lineage (NCBI taxonomy): Eukaryota > Metazoa > Chordata > Mammalia > Afrosoricida > Tenrecidae > Echinops > Echinops telfairi. The sequence goes on from NW_022103900.1 coordinate 25,166,640, forward strand.
TTATAAATTATTATTATTTTGTCATGTCTTACACTGTCCAATGTCTCCCTTCAACCACTTTCCTGTTGTCCATCATCCAGGGAGGAGGTTATATGTAGATCCTTATAATCAGCTCCCCCTTTCTACTCTACCTTCCCTCCACTCTCCCAGAATTGCCACTTTCACCACTGGTCCTGAAAGGCTCATCTTTCCTGGATTTCCTGTGTTTCTGGTTCCTATCTATACCAGTGTACATCCTCTGGTCTAGCCAGGTTTGTAAGGTAGAACTGGGATCATGATAGTGGGGGGAGTAGGGGAGGAAGCAATTAAGAACTACTGGAAAGTTGTATGTTTCATCGTTGCTATACTGCACCTGACTGGCTTGTCTCCTCCCCACGGCCTTTCTGTAAGGGGCTGTCCAGTTGCCTACAGATGAGCTTTGGGTCCCCAATCTGCACTCCCCCTCCTTCACAATGATATGATTTTTTGTTCTTTGATACCTGATTCCTGATCCCTTCGACACCTTGTGATCACATAGGCTTGTGTGCTTCTTCCATGTGGGCTTTGTTGCTTCTGAGCTAGAAAGCTCCTTGTTTACCTTCAAGTCTTTAAGACCCTAGACACTATATCTTTTGATGGCGAGGCACCATGAGCTTTCTTCACCACATTTGCTTATATACACATTTGTTTTCAGCGGTCCTTTCAGGATGGTGAGCATCATGGAATGAGATGGCATACATTTTTTTTTGAGAAATGGAACAAAAAGATAACAGGGTTTTCCCACAAACTTTTTGAAGGCCCCTTGTAAAATAGTAAAACAACATATCTAAGACTGTTGGGTGACTGGTGAGACAGGTCCAATTTCATGAGGGCTGAGAAGCCTTCTGAAAAAGATGTAAACTGAGGGTTCTTCCTAGAACCCTTCCTCACTAATTTGTTGTTGCTGTTAGGTGTCATAACTTTGGTTCTGACTCCATTGACCTTATATACAACAGAACAAAATACAACCTGGTCCTGAACTTTCTCCACATTTATTGTTATGTTTGAGTCCATTGTTGCGGGAACTGTGTCAATCCATCTCTTCAAGCTCCTGACCCTTCCTCCACTTTACCAAACACGATGACCTTCTCCAGGAACTAATCTCTCCTGATAATGTGTCTAAAGTACACGAGACAAAGTCGTGCCAAGTTTGCTTTTGAGGAGCATTCTGGTTGTACTTCTTCGAAGACAGATTTGTTTGTTCCTTTGGCAGTCCATGGAACTTTCAATATTCTTTGCCAGCACTACAATTTCAATGGACCGAGTCTTCTCTAGTCTTTCTTATTCAATTTCCAACTTACATATGCACATGAAGTAATTGAAATTACCTTAGCTTGATTCAGGCACACCTTTGTCTTCAAAGTAACATCCTTGCCCTTCAATACTTTAAAGAGATTTTGTGCAGCAGATTTACCCAGTGCAATGCTTTGTTTTATCTCTTGACTGCTACTTATGTGAGCATTGATTGTAGATCCAAGCAAGATGAAAACTTGACAACTTCTATCTTTTCTCCATTTTTCCTAATGTCACCTATCTGTCCAGTTTTGAAGATTTTGACTTTCTTTACATTAAGCTGGAATCTTTGTTGAAGGCTGCAATCCTTGGTCTTCATCAGTGAGTGCTTCAAGTCTTCCTTAATTTCAGCATTTGTCATTTGTATATCACAGCTTGTTTACAAGCTTACTTCCAATCTTGATGCCCCATTGTTCCTCAAATAATTCAACTTCTCCGATTATTTGCGCAGCATACAGATTGAAGAAGTACGGTAAGAGGATACAACCCTGGAGCATATCTTTTTTTTATTTTAAGCCATACAAGAGTCCCTGGTTCTGTTTGCACACTGCTTGATCCACTACAGGTTCTGCACAAGCTCAATTAGGCGTTCTGGAATTCCCATTCTTCTCCAGGCTATTCAGTTTGTTATGGTCTACACAGGTGAATACCTTTACATAGTCAATCAAATACAAATAAAACTCTTTCTGGTATGCTCAGGTTTCAGCCAAGAGCTATCTGACATCAGCAATGCGATCCCTTGTTCCACATTCTCTTCTGTGCCCTGCCTGAATTTCTGGCAACTCCTTGTCATTTTATTGCTGCAAACATTGTTGGATGATTTCCAACAAAATTTTACTTGCAAGTGATATTAATGATATGTTGTATAATTTGCATATTCTGTTGATTCACTTTTCTTTGGAATGGCTATTGCTTCTTCCAAAATTTCTGGCATATTAGTGCGTGTTTCCAGTGCTTCATCAGTTTGGTGAAAAATTTCATTTGATGTTCCATTGATTCTGGAGCCTTGTTTATGTCTAATGCCTTCAGTGCAGTGTGGCTTTCTTCCTTTAGTATGATTGGTCCTTGCTCAAATGCTGCCTCTTGAAATGGTTGAATGTTGACTGGTTCCTTTTAGTCCAGCAACTCTGCATTCTTTCCATCTTCTTTAGATGTTTCCTGCATCAGTCAATATTTTGCCCATAGAATCTTTTAATATTGCAGCTCAAGGCTTGATTCTTTATTTATTTATTTTAGTTTAAGATATGCTGGGGGTTTCTATCTTTTTCTTTTTTTGCCTCTAGGTCTTTGCACATTTCATTAAATTTTACTTTATCTTCCGGAGGTTCCGTGGGAGTTACATAATCTGTTGTCAGTTTGAGATTATTAAGAGTGAAGGAGTGGAATTTAGCCTGTCAATCAGGTCACAACTTGATGACTTCATTTGGAGGCGCTAGGGAGATAAATAGCTTGCTGGAGGCGGGGCACATGCTCACTTCCTGGGAGACATTCCTGTTGACAAGACACATGGAGCTACACCCTAGAGTTGGAAGAGCCACGTAGAGACCCCTGCCAGTGCTGAGATACTTACACCAACACTGGATCTGCAAGACTCCCCACCCACTGGCCTGTGATCTCTCTGCATTCAGCATCATTGCATGTGTTATGTGTGAGTCTGAATAGGATTTTATAGATTGGACATATAGACTTGATATGGACTGGCCTGGGATGTTTTCTCAATATTCAGTTGCCCTTGTATATAAAGCTCTTTCTTATACACATATGATTGTGTCTATGAATTTGTTTCTCTAGTCTACTCGGACTAACACAGCTGCCCTTCGAAAAATTTGTTCAGCTCGTTGACTTCATCATTTTTCCATTTGCTTTAGCTACTCCACACTTAAGAGCATGTTGCAGAGTCTACTCTGATGTCTACACTGATCTCTTCTATTTTTCCATTTTTAGGACCCGTTTCTTTCTTCATGAATAATGCTCTTGATGCCCTCCCACAGCTGAGCCAGGTCTTCTATCATTAGTGTTCAATGTGTCCCATCTGTTCTTAAGATGTTGTTGAAATTCAAGTAGGATATACTCAATGTCATGGTTTGGCTCTCGTGAATGTTTTAAATTTCTTCAGCTTCAACTTGAACTTGCATATGAGCAATTGATGGTCTGTTCCACAGTTAGTCTCAGGCCTCTTTTTCACTGCTGATATTGAGCTTCTCCATGGCCTTTTCATACAGATATGGAAAATTTTGTTTCTGTGTATTTTATCTGGAAAAATCCATGTATATAGTCATCATTGTGTTGTTTGAAAGAGGTATTTGTGATAAAGAGGTTATTGGTCTGGCAAAATTCTATTATATGAGCTCCAGCTTCATTTATATCATCAAGGTCATGTATTTGAACTACTGCTTCTTCCTCTGTTTCCAATTTTTGCATCCACTAGCCAGTAATTACCAATGCATATTGATTACATGTTTGATCAATGTCAAAGTGAAGACATTAGTGAAATTATTCAATTTCTTTATCACTAGCTTTAGTGGTTGGTGCCTACATTTCAGTAATAGTTGCATTGGCTGGATTTCCTTTTATATGGATAGATATTATTCAATTAAAGCCAGCATTGTATTTCAAGACAGATCATGAACTGACCTTTATGACACCATTCATCTTGAACTTGTAATTCCTGGCATTGTAATCCATATGATTTCTGATTCAAAATGGTCAGTACCTGTTTACTCAGATTACTAGAAACAAACAAAGTCACTGCCATCAAGTTCATGCTGACTTATGGTGAATCTGCAGAGCAGGAAAGAACTGCCCCTGTGAGTTTCTGAAATTGTAATTGTTTTGGGATTAGAAAGCCCCATCTTTCTCCCGAGGAGCTGCTGGTTTTGAACTGCTGACCTTGTAGACCACAGCCCAACTCATAACCACTATGCCACCAGGCCTCCAGTCTAAGAATAAGGCTTCATTTCAGCCTACCAATAAAAATCGATATACTAGGTGTTAGTAATTATTTCAGCTCATTAATACCTAGGATAGCGATTTTTATGTGGTCCATTTCATTTTTGACACCTTCCAATTTTCTTGGTTTCATAATTCCCACATTTTAAGTTCCATTTATGAATAGATGTTTTTAGTGGTTTCTTCTCATTTTGAGTCATGCCCCTTTAGCAAATGGAGGCTCGAAAGCTTTGCTGCATCCACATCCTTACGGGAGACTCTACTTTTAGAAGACAGCTCTTCCCAGTCATATTTTGAGTGCCTTAAGAGCTCGCGTGCTCATCTTCTGGCACACTCTTTGACAACATTCTGCTTCTATTCACGAGGTTGTCAGCGTGTGACAGTGTTTCGACGCTGTCCGTCAGATTTTTCAGTGGCTAATTCCCCTGAAGGGGACACCATATTCCCTCTTCAGTCTGTTCTTAAACTAGAAGCTCCACTGAAGCCTGTTCCCATGGAGTGATCTTGCTGGTCTTTGAAAACCCCAGTGACACAGCTTCCAGCACCACAGCACACCAGCCCCCACAGTTCAACAAGCTAACAGATAAGTGGTGGCAAGAGTAATTACTCGACCCTTTAATTACCAGTCGCCAGCTAAGAATGGAGATTCTGGGCAGAAAGAACATCCCTTGGCTTTGAAATGAATGTTGCCTGATTTGGCACCAAAGGCTTCATTTCCTCAGTGGTACTGCTTGGGTGATGGATGCAGTAGCAGCCCAGGCAGGAGGTTGGTGTTAGAACCACCCCTTTGAGGAACTCCAAGAAATGCTAGGGAAGAAAGGAGACTTCTAGGAGTTTGTAATGTCTAGTCAAGTTGAAGACAATGAATTTGGGTTGTTTTGTTTTTGATTTTGCTTCAGGGCTTGGGAGAAGAACACCGTAGTCACTTTGGCCCTGTAGGTGAGTGTGACCTGAGGAGTTTCTATTACTTACTTAGTAAGCAGCTTCCCAGAAGGCTCCCAATGAACTCTGCCTGCTGGTATTCATGCCCCTTTGTTGTCCTCTCTCACAATGAAATAGGACTGACCTGGGAAACCAACAGGTTATCTAAGAAGTGATGGTGTGTTGCTTACAAGGTTGGGTCATGAAAGACATTGCAGCTTTTCTGTCTCTCAGATCACTTGCTCTAGAAAAAGCTGTGTCCACGATGTGAAGATTCTGAAGCAGCTCTATGGAGAGAGCCATGTGATGAGGAAGTCAGACCTCCTGTTATCCACCGTGTGAGTGAGTCATCAGGGAAGCAGGTTCTACCAGCCTCATTGAACCTTCAGATGATTGCCATCCCAGCTAATATGACCTCAACCTCAAGCGAGACCTTGGGACAGAATGACACAGCTGAGCCACTCTAAACTCTGACTCTCAGAAATGTTATAAGATGTTTGTTGATTTAAATGACTAAATTTTGCTGCAATTTGTTATGAAGAAATAGAATATATACACTCCACCAAAAAACCCACACACACATTTATAACTGTTGAGTTGATTGTGATTCATAGAGATGCTGTAGGACAGAGTATAATGGCCCCAGAGGGCTTCCAATGCTGTCATCTTTACCCAAGCAGACTGCCACATCTCTGTCCTGGGGAGTGGCTGATGAGTTTTAATGTCCAATCGTTTAGATATCAGCAAAATTCTTCACCAGTCATGCTATCACACACAGATATGCATAATGATGGACATTATATTGATATAGAAATTGTAGCTATGCAAACCCCATTTCCCAATACTGGGTTGTTGATAATAGCAACAGTATCTGATTCATCATTTTTTAATAATTCGTAATTCTAAGCACAATGTGTAACACGTTTTAAAATATATTTAAAATAACTATATGGGCTGCCTTGGGCATTTCTTAAATTTCCCTGTCTCTTTTAAATAACAGTTCAACTAGAGTAAAATATTTTATCCTGGTAATTATTGCTACTAGAAATAACTTGTCAGTAAAATATACAGTCAATGCTCATTATTCATAGATTCTGTATTTATTTATACATTTATCTACTTGATAAAATTTATCTGAAATTCCCAAATCAATACTTGGGGTAATTTCCTGATTATTCTCAGACATGTGCATGCGCAGAGCCCAATGCATACATTCACACTGAAGTCAAACAAGCCTGGTTGTGGTCTTTGCTAAATCAGGGTTCACAGAGAGTTTATAGGACACAATTTTAATGGCATAAGGAGCCCTTGGCACTGTGGAATGAACAGCGAACTGCTAATCATAAAGTCAGTGGGTGCTGCTCTGAGGGAGAAAGATAAGGTTATCTCTCCGGTAAAGATCATATAGTTTTAGGAACTCTATACAGGATCAATATGAGTCAGAATTAAGTCATTGACAGCAGGTTTCGTTCTAGTTTTCAGTGGAATGACAAGAAACGACGGCAGGCATTCATACAAGTGGAATGGAACGCTAGTGGATGGGAAGGTGAAGAAGGAAAAACAAGATAGTGATTTTTTTGTATTTCTACCTCTCGCTTGTTTCTATTGATCGTATAGCTAAAGCTTTAGCTACAATATCTTAGCCATAAGATCAAAATAATTGTAATTGTGGTGAAAACCAGACAAAATTAACAAATAATCATGGCTAATCTTTATCAGTGATGTTTATTTATGAATTCTTAACCACAACAATCTATTTGTAACTCCAGAATTTATATCTGCTGAGATTTTGCAGCCACTCACTGACATACCCATGCACAGAGGTAGGGGAAATTTGAGTCCAGAGAAAATTTTGAGTCATTTGATGCACATAACTAGTTCCATATTTGCTAGTTCAGTGTTCACAAGGATTTTATAGAACATAACTGCTATGAATAATGAGAATCAACTGTATGCCTCTTTCTCTCCTTCCCCCTCCTCTCCCCTCTCCCCTCTCCCCTCTCCCCTCTCCCCTCCCCTCTCTCCCCTTTCTGTCCCTCTCCATCTATCTATCATTCCAGATATCAAGAAAAAAATTAGTTTTTTCACTGCTGTTGCTGCGGCTGACCTATAGCTTTCTTTATCAGTAATAGACTGATAACTAGATGAACACTTGTGTTAATTATTTTTCTTGGGTTGGTCTGCGTTCATCTCCTTGCTGCATACTACGTTTATCTACTTGCTGCATACTCATAGCTTAAATGGAAGCTTTTAAAAATTGACATTTTACATGATCTTTTTAGAATTCTAGGGGGAAATGAGAGGTCAAAATGAAAATACTTTTTATTAAGCACTCACTTTCTTCTTATTTTCACTAATATATCTGCTAACTGATTCTTGGAATAATCTTGTGCGTGATGAAGCTACCTAACCATTATTTTATGAATAAAAGATTTGAAATTTGGAGTAGATCAGAGCCTTTCCAAAAGGCTCACAGCTAGCTGAAAGGTGAGGCACAACTCTTACTCATATTTTTAACTCCAAAGCCAAATATTTTGCAAATGGGCTATTTTGATTACTGATAAATTTGGTGCTTCTTTACTCCTTATTTTCCTGTAACAGTATTGTTCATACTTAAGGAAATTCAGTGGTAGGCTTATTAAATGTATTTTTCCTCTAGTACATAAATAACACCAAGTATGTTTTAAGAAGAAAAATGCTGTGCTAGGCTTATTAAATCTTGCCGTTCTTTTAGAAATGTTTTTATGTTGGGAAAATGAGATGGATGAAGTGAATGCATCTAATTTTCCCCAATGTGGTCTGATATATAGAAAGTGTCACTAATAGACCCTAGTTCATCATCACCATCATCATTATCATCACCATAATGATGATGATGATGGGATAATAGCAGTGATTATGATAGATATAATAGAAAGAACCCAAGTTTGAACCTAAGCGGGGCTTACTCATATATTCAAACATGTCTGGAATGTCTGGAATTGGAGGGGAAGCTATTAACACGAGACACCATGCTGCCTGCAGAAAAAGTAAAACCCCTGCAGGAAGACAAACAAGGTGTGCAAACTTGATCCAAAAACCATGGGCTGAATGGTAAAAGGAAGGTTGCTCTGGATGCCACCTGGCATATGAGCCTCAGCCTGAGGGGTATGTCATGCGTGAAGTAAGCAATCCACGAGGCCTATATTTCTGAGCTCTCTTGTGTGCTATGGCTATGTCAGGAGGCTGTAGTATCAGTGCTAGCAGCACCTGCAAGAACAGGAGGGGCCCCGCGGGCTGAGAGAGCAGTTTTCATGGACTCTGCCACTGGGATTAGCAGTAGCACCAAGAGCTCCAGTGATGCAAGAGTTAAGTGCATAGCTGCTAACTGAAAGGTTGGCAGTTTGAACACCCCCGATGGCTTCATGAGAAAAAGGTCTAGTCATCTGCTTCATAAAGACTGTTGTTGCTGATGTTAGATGTCCCAGAGTCAGTTCCAACTTATAGTGGTTGTAGTGGTTACACAATTTCATGTCAACTTGATGACATGAAGGAGTGGAGGTTGCAGCCTGGTGATCCCACTTGTTGGCATGGTCTTCTCATGAGGATTCTGGGAACTCTCTCACTCTTGATTCTGCCATCAAAGGAGGCACCACTCTCTCTCTCTGCTTCACACCCTGGTGACAAGCTACCTGGAGCCACGTTGCTGGCAGCTAGAGCCCTGGAGATGCTTCCATCACCACTGGATCTACAAGACGTTCCACCCATAGGCCTGTAATGTTCTTGCCTTCGGCATCATTACATGTGCTGTATAAAAGAGGAATTTATGGACTAGTATCAGACCTATGGGCTAATATCGGATGTATGGACTTGATCTGGACTGGGCTGGGATGGTTTCTCAGTATACAATTGTTCTTTGATGTAAAGCTCTCTCTTACACCTATATGAATGTCTCTGGATTTCTTTCTCTACTCAACCTGGTCTACCACAGTGATCCAATACACAACAGAATGAAACACTGCCCAGTCAGCACCATCTTCACAATCATTCTTACGTTTGAGTCCATTGTTGCAGCCAACATGTTGACCTATCTTCTTGATGGGTTTTCTTCTTTTAGGGTGACCCCCTACTTTGCCAAGCATGATGTCCTTTTCTGAGGATGGATCTTTCCTGATAATGTGTCTAAAGTATGTGAGCAAACCTCTCCATTCTAACTTTGAATGAGGATTCTAGGTGTATTTCTTCCATGATAGATATGCTTGCTGTTCTAATGGCCATCCACGATTCTTCTCTCACAGTATTATTCTGATGCATCAATTCTCCTTTGGCTTTACTTATCCAGTGTCCAGTTTTTGCACACATATGAGGTGGTTGAAAATATTATGGTTTGGGTCATGCACATCTTAGTGCCCCAAATGACATGGTTTTTAACACTTTGAAGAGGTCATTTGAAGCAGATCTCCCTAATAACTTATTTGATTTCTTACCTGCTTCTTCCATGAGCATTGATTATGGGTTCAAGTAAAATGAAATCTTTGACATCTTTTTGTTTATCATGGTGTTGCTTATTAGTCCAGTTGTGAAGATGTTTTTAAGTGTGGTGGTGTATCCACACTGAAGACTGTCTTCTCTGTTCTTCATTAATAAATGCTTCAAGTCCTCTTTGCTTTCAGCATGCAGAGTTGTGTCATCTGTATATTGCAGGTTATTAATAAATCTTCCTCCAATTCTGATGCCACATTCTTCTTCAAACATGATAATTAAGGTTTTATGTAGACTTGGCTATGTTAGGATTCTCAGTGGTTTGGCACCTAGTAATCTCCCATAACCCGACTTAACACAATGTAATTACAGCCAATCAACTTTAAATTTCCATAATGGAATACAATTAGGGTGGAATGTACAAGCTTTACTCAGGTCACAGCACTAATTCAATTAATTGCCTTGGGATGTAACCAACTTCTTATTTAAAGACACTGTAGGGGCGTCTTTTTTTTTTTGGCTTGGTCTGGATCTTGCATCTGGCTCATTGACATCCTGTTCTTTGGAATTGAGTCCATGGCTTGCCATATTATCTCCTAATTCTGGAAGCTATCAGCAACTCACCATCTAACCTGTCATCTGATGTGCTGCCCTTGCCCTTGGATCAACTCACCCCTCCAGTCACAGGTGTAACTTGTTGACCTTTGATTCATTCACCTCTACAAGCATCAACTATGGTCTTCCTCCTTATCTTTGGTTTGTTAGTTTCTGAAGTTACCTGATTCAGGAGACGCTTCCAGTTAAGTAACTGGTCCACAGACTTAGAACCTTCATGGTCTCAGATTGGCTTGCTTCTACAACTGTGTGAACCATTTTTCTTTATCTATCTACCATCTATCTATTTATTACCTATCTATCTAATCTGCTTTGATTCTCTAGAGAACCCAGCCTAAGACATACATAAATTCAGTCCTTGGATTGTTTTTCCACCATACAGGATGAAAAGTCTCATCAAAAGATATAACACTTACATGTGCTTTTCCTGATTTTAAACCACACAGTATGCCCCTTTTCTGTGAACAACCACCTTTTGGTCTCTGTACGGGTTCCACAAGCACACAATTGTTCTGGAATTGCCATCCTTTTGTGAGGCAATCCATAATTTGTTATTATCCACACAGTAGAATGTCTTTAGCTAGTAAAACACAGGTAAACACTTCCTTGATATTTTCTGTTTTCAGCCAAGATCCATCTGATAGCAGCTATACTATTCCTCATCTGTCTTGTTCTGAATTCTGGCTTGAGTTTCTGGAAGATCCCTGTGTTGCAACTGTTTTTGCATTATCTTCAGCAAAATTTTACTTGAGTGTGATATTTAATGTTTGATAATTTCTACCTTCTGTTGGATTATACTTCTTAGAAACAGGCATAAATAAGAATTCCTTCCAATTAGTTGGCTAAGTAACTGTCTTCTAAATTTCTTGGCACAGGAGTGAGGGCTTCCAGAATTGCATCTGCTTGTTGACACATCTCATTTGGTGTTCCTTCAATTCCTGGAGGCTTGTTTTCACCTATGATTTAGATCCAGCATTGACTTTTTCTTTTGATACCTTTGCTTCTTGACCATGTACGACTTCACAGAATAGTAAAGATTACTGCCGTGAACACAGTCTGTGACAATTCTACTTTGTCACATGGGGTTGCTGTGAGTTCAAGTTGTCATGAGTGTACCCAGCAACAAGAAAGCAGTGACACAGGTACTGTGCAGTAGCAGTGGTGTCATCAGTAGGATAGTTGACAACAAGATAGTTTCCAGAGGAAGCTGGGGAAAGAGCAGGGAAAATGGCTGATATCCTGGAGAAGCAAGATGACACAGAAATGGATATGTGAGATGCTGCCCAAGGATTCGCAGAACCATTGGGGGAGCATTTGAGAGAAAGAAGAGACTTGAAATCTAGAGCCAATTGCCATCAAGTCTCTTGGCCTCAAGGCAATAATCTCATGTGTGTCAGAACAGAACTGTGCTCCATAGGGTTTTCAGGGGTTGGTATTTTAGAATTAGATAATGACACTTTTCTCTTTAGACATCTGTGAGTAGACTTGAACTTCAGCCTTTCAGTTTTCAGCCAAGCTATCACATTAACTGCTTGTACCACCCAGAAACTACACAACATTTGAGATGGGGTGTTAAATGGGAGATACACTACTTTGTTTTCAGACTATAACTATGATGCTGATTTTAGAAAGCTGTTTGTCTTTTTTAACCAAGGCAGTGTGGGGTTTGAAGAAATAGAGGCATCTCCAGCTCAGTTCACTTTAGTCCTTTATATTGATCTAGGAATATTAAGCTAGCTACTGAAAATGCATTTACTTCAAAATGATCTCAATAATAAAATAAGCATAATACAAGATATGCAAGTTGACACAACAATCTAATACTTTATTTCCTGTCATTTCTTAAGCACATTTTAAGCTTTGCAATATCTATTGTTTGTATAGAAAAATCTATTTCTACTCCTTGGCATGCTGATGGCTCTTTGGCTTTCTTCCCAGCTCTTTCTTTCCAGGTGAGATTGGAATAGGTCTCCTGATATAATAAAGGGGAAAAAAAATCCACCTTCAGGATCTAAATTATATCCCTTCCTGGATATGTTTGAATGCCAACTAAAATCTCTATCTGGCCAAATTAGACTGTGAATATGAAGTTTCCATGGCTTCTTGAGGGCTGGGCTCACTCCAGGGTAATAATTACAACCAAACACCTCAGTGCAATCCCACCTCGGCCACGTTGGGTTACACGATCAATGCACAACACTACTTATTGCATTTTGATTTAGTTTCCCATCTTTCAAATCAAAATATTCACAGGTTGTGTAAGTATTGAGCGAATTAATATGTGCTTGTTCAAACAGTGCCTGTTTCATGCTCATATTTAATAAATGTTATATTTTTAAAATTATTTTAATTATTTTATTGGGGGCTCTTACAGCTCTTATCACAATCCATACATCCATCCATTGTGACAAACACATTTAGGCATATGTTGCCTCATCACTTTCAAAACATTTTCTTTCTACTTGAGCCCTTGGTATCAGCTCATTTACCCCCTCCCCTCCTTTCTCTCCTTCATGAACCCTTGATAATTTAATGATTCTTTTTTTCATGTTTTTCACCTACTTCTGTCTCCCTCCACCCATTTTTTTTTTGTTAGTTCCCCTGGAAAGGGGTTATATGTAGAGCATTGTGATTGATTTTCCCCTATCTCTCTCCACCTTCCCCTTCCCTTCTTGGTATAGCTACTCTCATTATTGGTCCTGATGGCTTTATCTGCCCTGGATTCCCTGTGTTGCAAACTCTTATCTGTACCAGTGTACATGCTCTGGTCTAGCCGGATTTGTAAGGTACAATTGGGGTCATGATAGTGGTGGGGAGGAAGCATTGGCAAACTAGAGGAATGTTGTATGTTTCAGTGGTGCAATACTGCACCCTCACTGACTCGTCTCTTCCTTGTGACCCTTCTGTGAGGGGATGTTCACTTGTCTACAGATGAGCATTGGGTCTCCACTCCGCCCTCCCTCTCATTCACATCGATATAATTTTTTTGTTCTGGGTCTTTTATGTCTGATACCTGATCCCATTGACACCTCTTGATCACACAATCTGGTGCACTTCTTCCATGTGGACTTTGTTGCTTCTTACCTAGATGGCCGCTTGTTTATTTTCAAGCCTTTAAGACCCCAGACACTATATCTTTTGATAGCTGGGTACTATCAGCTTTCTTCACCACACTTGCTAATGCACCTATTTTCTCTTCGTGGTCATGTCAGGAAGGTGATTATCACAGAATGTCAGGTTATTAGAACAAAGTGTTCTTGCATTGAGGAAGTACTTGAGTAGAGGCCCAATGTCCATCTGCTACCTTAATTCTAAACCTATAAATATATGTACATAGATCTATTTCCCCATTGTCATATATAAATATATGTACATATGTACATACCTGTATTTAGACCTCTATATATGCCCATTTCCCTCCTGGTTCTTTCATCTATTTCCTTTTACATTCCTCTTGTCTCACTATTATTTTCAACCTTCATTAGGCTTTCATTAATTCCTCTTAGCTACATTGCACTTGACCAAGCCCCGCCCAATAGAGAGGTCTGTGGGGCTGGCCTGAATCCAAGCTGCATGGGCACCTCCCACCCCAGTCCTCCCTGGAAGAATGCACTACAGAGGACAGCACTGAAGCTACAGCTCCGGGAGAGATGTGTGTCTGATCAGAGCACACAGGAGCAAATGAAGAGGGCAGAGGAAAGGCTGTCTGCTGTAATTATTAGGGAAATGCCAGATGATGTATTTCCCCTCTTTCTTTTTCTGCCCATTCAAAAGCAGACATTCTGTGTTATTTCCTGATCCTAAAGGGAAACCTCCAAGGAAGCGGGCCCTAGACTATTGCTCATCTCCACATTCGTTTTACACAAAAGCTGTAGCCACAGTGACAGCTGGTATCGTCCATGGCCAAAGGAATCTAAGGAGTAAAATATGGCATCATCCCTCGTGAGTGGCTCTTCTTGGACATTTCTTCACATATCTATCCTCAGTGCTTATCAATTAAGTTTCATAATTATACCTCTTGCAAACATTAAAAAAAAGCAAAGAAAGAAACCCCAAAATGTACAGACTTGACTGACCCCATGAACCACAGGCATGTTTGGAAACTCGTGCATTTCTCTGTGATAATGATGGCATGAATACTCATGGAATGGGGGGTGTGAAATCCAGATGTGCTAGAGGCAGTCAGGCCCATGTCAGCCAGAGGCCCAGCAGTGCAGGCAGGGGAATTGCATACTCTCTGTCAATTACGATTCAACATATATCCAGAGGGGAGTGAAATCTGGCAGACAGGCCTTGAATTAGCACTTGGTAACTTGCTATGTAGCTTAAGAGCCCTGGCAGCACAATGCTCAAGTGCTCCGATGCTAGTCATGAGAGGGCGGTGGCTTGAACGCCTTAGCTGCTCTGCAGGACAACCATGTGGCCATCTCTTTTCATACTGATTGCAGCTGTGGAAGCTCACTGGAGGCCAGAGACACTCTCTCTCTGCTTCACATTCCTGTTGATAAGCCACATGGAGATTTGCTGATGGCAAACAGAGCCTTGGAGCTGGAGGAACCACATGGAGACCCACACCAGTTCTGAGATGCTTCCACTGCCACTGGATCCACAAGACATTCCACCCACTGGCCTGTGATCTTCCTGCACTCAGTATCCTTGTATGTGTTGCATGAATCTGAAGAGGAACTTACAGACTGGTATCAGACATATGGGTTAATATTGGATTTATGGACTTGATCTGGATTGGGCTGGGATTTTTTTTTATATATAATAACTCTTTTATATAAAGCTCTTTCTTATACACATGAGTGTCTATGAAGCCATTTCTCTAGTCTACCTACACTAACACAGAGGGTCTTTACAATTTAAGATTTCGAGGCTAAGCCAAAAAAGGAGTGTCAGAAAAGATGGCATTCATTGCAGCTATGGTAGCTGTGGTTGACGTACCAAGAGTGTGCCTCAGACTTCCTCTCTAGGTCTCACTGGCTGTAAGAATAAGGAAGGGGGAAATGTTGTAATAATATGCCTCATTGCCTACACACAAACTCACACACACACACCACATAGTATAGTGGTTTGAGGATCTCTATCAGGGACAAATAGAATAGAAATCAGCACTTCATAAACTGTCATTACACTGGGTAGGTGTGTAATGATCTCTTCATCTTAGTCCAAAAAGGACTACTGAGTAGAATCATTATTAAACCAACTGATCATGCTAAATTTCTTCAGAAAAGTCTGTTCCTGTAAGTGGTTGAATATTCTTCTGCTCCTGACATCTGCACATGACTATTTTATTTAATCAAGAAAGCTTAATCTGATCTAAGTTTAATTCTTATGGAATCTGAATTATCTAAGCCAACCTTGATGAAGATCTGCCTTGGTGTTGGATTTACTCGTTGTCTTTGGTTTCTTGTGTTGGTATAGCAGAATACTACAGTGTGTAATAAACAGAAATGTATTCTCTCGTGTCTGGAGGCAAGAAGCCCTATTTTGGGGTGCCAACTGTAGAAGGAGACTTTCTTTTTCTGTGGGCTCTGGGTCCTTGTCGCCTTTCAGTATCCTGGAGCCTGGCATTTCCTGAATATCTCCAGGTATCTTGACTTCATTCTTCCCCTGGGTCTAGGAGCTCCACAGCATAGAGAGTCCAGCTGCAAAGTATATACTCATCTTTCTTGGTAGTAGTCAGGTCCCTCTTCTCTCAGCCTGCCTGTTTCATTTCTTTTATATTGGAGAAGAGATGGATGCAAGATGCACCTAACCCTGTAGAACGTATCCTGACTCGCTAACATAATTGCTGTATCAGTGTGGGTTGACTAGAGAAACAAATTAGAGTAATTTTACATTAAGAAAACATATCCAGCCCAACCCAGGTTAAGTCGATAAATCCGACATTAGCCTATATGTCCATGACCAGTCTATAAATTCTTCTTCAGATCACGCAGCACATACAATGGTGCCGAATGCAGGAGGAAAGATCACAGGCCAGTCGGTGGAAAGTCTTGTCCATTCGGTGGTGGTGGAGGCATCTTGGTGCTGGCAAGGGTCTCCACTTAGCTTGTCTAGCTCCAGGACGCTAGTACAGCTCCATGTGTCTTGTCAGCAGGAATGTCTCTCTGGGAGAGAGTGTGTGTCTCACCTCCAGTAATCTGTTTATCTCTTTAGTGCCTCCAAATGAAGTCATCAAGCTGTGACCTGACTGACAGGCTAAGCTCCGCCCCTTCACTCTTAAAAGTCTCAAGTTTACAACAGATTATAGAACTACCACACTGCCTCATTCACATTTTGGAGCTCAGGATTTACCACATACAAGATAATTATAATAGATCACAAAAGGGAGCAGAATCATATAATACTGAGAATCCAGGCCTAGCCAAATCAACAAATATTTTGTGGGGATTGAATTCTATCTTTAACACTCCTTAATAAGTATCTGAACAAGATGTAATATCCTTTTTTAAAGTGTAAATGATAGATGTGGACTATGAATCTGATTGGTGGCACCTAAGTAAAAGAGAGAAGTTAACTTCATAAATTAAAAAATTAGAGAACTATTACTATTGAGATGCTTACCATGCATGATCTGGGGTATAAAATATTGAAAAAGATACAAGTAGTAGTAGTATTCTTTTGTATTCAGAAATTGCTTAGAGTTGAGGTCATAGTCATTCTGTACTTCATATTTTGTCTGTGGCATTATTTTATTTTTAAAATAGATTACTAAACGATGTATAAAGCCAGATGTAAAAAGGAAATCTATAAATCTCAAGGTCCTGTGGAAAGGGGTCATAACCCAGCAAATGTGGTGCATTAACTTTTAAACATATGAAGTCTAAAACTACTCAAGCATTACAAAGAATCAAGTTCAAAGTTATTTCCATGCTGTTGAAGGCATGCCAAATCCATAATTTTTTAATGCAATCAAGACTATATCAAACAGTCCCAGAATCTGGTCCAGAATACGTAAGAATTGAATTATGTTAACAAAATACAAGATGAGCCATTATATCCCTGTTTGTAATTTTGCGTCCACTCTGGTACAATGTTAAGGTGTGCTGAGGAAAACAGAAATATCTGACACCACAGCTCTGCCTCTTATTAATCAAAATATCTGGGGAAGGGTGCACAGCATCTCCTTACATTTTCCTCCACTAAAAACTTGGATTATGATACCTTAAGAAGTTGTCATAAGCTTATGAATAAGTGGGAAACAGCCTGGTTTTTTAAAATAATTAATTTTATTTCTGTTAGTCTTGCTAAATAGTTGTGTATATAGTTATATATACAGCTATATATCTGTTTATATATAAACGTACACCAGTTTAACAATTTCTACAAGTACAATTCAGTCACACCGAATTGCAACCAATCCCACCCCCTTTTTCAGAACTGCTTCTCTCTTGTTAACATATAGTCACTGTCCCTTGAGTTTCCTAGCTAATCTTTTGATGGGCTGTTGTCAATTTGATCTCATATCTAGATAGTTCTTAAAAGAACACAATGCTTAAGACAGGCAACCTTTTAATCTCCATGACTACACCTCATAGAGAATCTACAGGACAGGGTAGAACTGGCCCTGTGACCTTCAGAGACAGTAACCTGTATTTGTGGTTCTTACCTCTGATGGGAATAGAAACGAAGCTTTTATCCTAGAAGTGGTTTCAAACTGCTGATCTTACAGTTAGCAGCCCTACATGCAACCGCTAAGCTTTAAGTTGGCATTGGGTCAATGGCAGGGAGTGTGTTATTGTTCCCAGGCTACTGTCTTTCATTAAGTAAAACTGAGTAAACTTACGTAGGTGTGTGTGGCTACTTTAAAAAGCATTTAAAAAAAAAAAGGGTGGTGGTGGTGGTGGAATCTCCAGTAGTTGTGTATAAATTACATTTACACATCAAAGGCCTGCTATTATTCATTTAAATTACAATTAAAGAGAAGTGATTATTCATAATGGGCAGACACAGAGATGTGCCCCTCAGGTCCCCCCACAAGCGAGAACGCACTGCCCAGCTGCGGGACATGCAGGTAGCTGAGGGCCTGCAGCTGTTAGTCCTTCAGGGTATGCTTCAGCCTTCCTACCATCGTGGCTCCCGGCCAACAACTGAGCAAGGCAGTGGTAGCCACGCATGCTCTTCTCCACAGCCTGGAGCCAGTGGCTGAGCTGGGGCAGCCCAGCCATTTCTGAGATGTGGGCCTCCTTTACTGGGCAGGCTGTGCTCTGGAGTGCCCCACTGGGCTGGCTGAGGCTTTGTCAGAGTGGTACCATGCACTGACATCTCCCCTTGCCCATTGCTGGTTCCTTCCTTGTCCATCCAAAGATTTACTCCCCAATAGATACTTTGTGCATCTAACTCTGCTTCAATGTCACCTTCTGGAGAATCCCAATTGTGGCGTGCGCAACACACACACACACACACACACACACACACACACAACCTGTCTAAGAGATTTATGTTACTACAGAACAATAACAAACTGATTGGAAAAGTAGAGGGCCTTCGCAGAGCACTCTCCTAAATGTTGCAGACACGTATCTGCACTATTCTAAATAAAGAAGCTGAAACTTCAATCTACGCGTTATATTGAGCCAATATTTGTGTTTGTGTGTGTATTTTTTCCCTTGCTTGGTTTAATAGGAATTTTCTTGTTGAAAGCTAAAACCATGACTTTCTGTGTTCTCTGTGAAGGTGAGAAAGAAATCACACCCACACAGAGATTCAAGACAGTTAAGCCATTCTTTTGCTATTGATTAAGAGTCTCAACTTCTTTAAACATCCCTCTGAGGTCTTCTTTTCCAAGCTATTAATCATTTTTATTGCTTTTCTCTGGCTGTTATCCAAAACTCCCCACCTTGCATCTGTCGTCAGATGAAGCACTTCAAACTCACATAGCATGTCTAAATAAAAGGCTGGCTGGGGTCGAATAAGAGAGGCAACTTCAGTGGCCATAAATCTACTGATGAGATTGTCTAAGTCAGCACCCCAATTTTCTAACTATGCTCACCTCATTATTCAACAATTTTATATCATTTTAATATTCTATTTATTGGTATCCTATCTCTCTAGAGAGAATTTTGAGTAGCTGTGTTCAAAATACATTGAGAGTCAGCAATACACAAGGCATAATTCCTGCAGAAACATAAAATGTTATGCCTTCCAACAATTCCATAAATATTTCTTTTATAAAACTTACTATTAAAATAAGAAGACCAACACTTAGACAAAGAAGCATTCCGGACAGTGAAGGACACAATAGAAAGAATGAGGCAAAGAGAGAAAGACCACATTCTTTTACCTCCTCCCATGAAGGTTTAGTCTTTTAAAAGTAGCATGAACATTGCCACAAAAACCCTGCGGTCCATGTTCTCTGGGAGCAGGCATTCTTGGCATCCACAATTTGGCATGTTCTGCCTTTCCAACACATTCTCTAATAACTCCTTCACCTCCCGAAATGTCAATCCTACTGTTCTACCACTTTTCTGTCCAGACACGTCCGCTTTCCCTAGCTCTTGGCTTCTCATGCTCATGAATAGAATTCTTCTCCATGCAAAATACTTTGTTTTTCACAGCGGAGTTTGAAAACCATGAAGCCTCTTTCAATGCCCACAATTGTACCTCCTGTAGCCTGTGAATTCCCAGAGCACTGTTTTCCTATCCCATTCAATATGATATTACCTGACATATGTATGTGTCTTCATGAACTCCTGCAGCCAGGAACCACACCTTGCCTTCTGTGTGCTTCCTACAGCTTCCACTAAATAGTCATCAATAAGTCATTAGATCAGTCACTAAGTATGCAGAGTATTACCACCGATGTTGGTAACATAACTTAAAAAAAAGTTAGCTTGGCACTTGTCCTCGGCGACTGTAGGTGCAGCTATGGTCCTAAGTGGACAGAGAGCTTTGGTGCTGGCACAGGAATCATGGGAAGGCTTCCTGACACCATCTTCCAGAAACTGATGAAGACTGTTAGGCAGACAGACAGAACAATTAGCTGGGTGATACAGGTTGGTAGAGAGCTCTCTCTATGGGTAGTGAATTCACTCACAAACAGGCCAGGGGCTGAGGCAGCATTCTAGTTTCAAAGCATCATGGCCAGAGCATGGGGATGAGTGGGGAGGGGCAACACCCAAACTAAGAAATACTGCTGAGATATAAGCAGAATTCGGGCCAAGCTAGGCCTTTTAAGTCATATGAGGAAGTACAGATTCGTACCTTAGCCTAAAAACAATGGCAAGCCACTGAAAGATAATCAGAGCTTGAATTTTCAAGTGATCCCTCAGGCTTTGTGCAGAAGCTTAACTGTAAGAGAACAAGGAGCAAGAAGAGCAATTAGTAGGCGCTTACAGTCATCCAAGTGAGTCTGAATAGATGGTGTCATAGGAAGCTTATCTATCCTACGCACGTAGCTTAAACTAAGATAATTTTTAAATCTGACATTGTCCCAACTCTCACTGCCATTGGGTCCGTTCTGACAGGGCAGAACTGCTCCTGAGAGTTTCGGAGACTGTTCACAGCAGTAGAAAGCTCCGACTTTCTCCGAGGAGGGCCTGGTGGTTTGGAAATGCAGCCCTTTCAGATCACAGCCCAAGCCATAACCACTGCTCCACCAGGCCTCCCAGGCATTTCGTTCACTGATTCCTTGACAGCTTTGTTTCTGTTTCAGCGTGAATGGGGCTGGAGGAAATTGCTCCAAAGCTGCAAGTGAAAGAGAAGAGGGCATACACACAGGCCAACCTCCTTCATGGTTCCAAATAGAAACCTGCCTCACACATATCAGTAGACTGCCCCGGTTTCAATGGCTGAAGGCAGAGACTGTACTGCAACTGCATACCGTTAGCTGTTCTATGTTTCTGGATTCTTTACATTTAAACCGACCTTCCCCACAAATGATTTAAATTAATGAACTTTTATTAAATCATATCAAAGCTGGTCCTGTTTGTTTATTGCGTAAAGGTTTCAAAAGCTTAGAAATTTCTTCTTTGATCCATTACAACATTTTTTTTTTTTTAATGACTCTCTCCTGGGAGATAGACCATCACCTGTTGACCTCGTGTTTCAGAAGAAATATCTCCTTTCCGTCCTTCTTCCCGTTTTCGTCCTTCTTTCTTTGCTCTTTTATCCCCCCTCTCTCATTCTTTTCTCTCTTTTTTTTCTTTCACCAACAACTAACCCTGCATTCATTTAAGATTATGCATTTTGAGAATAAAGTGTAAGGATCCTCCCTAACATAGCTCTTCTAATTTCATACATGTCAGCCTCTTTTCAGAGTGAAGCATTATCCTGATTTTATTTTTAAACTCACGCTTTTATATTTTTATTTGTCCAGTATTTTTGCATGTTTACATATATATTATATAATTCTGTACTAATGACTGCAGGTTTATTTTATTAATACTATGTTTTTGAGATGTATCCATCTTGCTTCAAATATGTTTACTCATTTCAACTTCTGTGCAGTGATTCAAGTTTATAGATACATCAAAACATAGCCTTTCTTTTATTTAAGGATATTTGGGTTTCTATCGCTTTACTTTAGAAATAATTATCACACTGATCATTTTTTGTGTTGGAGACTGTTTTGAAGATATGTGCTCAGTGACAGGATCATTAGGCCTTGGGTAATACCCATCTTCAAAATAATTGGATATTGGCAAATTATGTTCCTAAGTAATTGTTCCATTACACTAGTAATAAATTGTTTCAAGTATACCAATTGTAACAGGGACTCTCCTTTATTACTGGAAAATACTAGATATTTTTAAACTTGGTCAATTTGATAAATGTGAAATGATGTCTCATTATTTACATTTTATTTCTTCTTCCCCATTACTATTATAATTAAAAGCTTTTTAATAGATTTATTTTCTTTTTTTTTTTTTATTTATTTTTTAAACATTTTATTAGGGGCTCATACAACTGTTATCCCAATCCATACACACATCAATTGTGTAAAGCGTATTTGTACATCATTTCTCAAAACATTTTCTCTCCATTTAAACCCCCGACATTAGGTCCTCATTTTTCCCCTCCCTCCCCGCTCCCCTCTCCCACATGAGCCCTTGATAGTTTATAAATGGGTATTTTGTCATATCTTGCCCTGTCCGACTTCTCCCTTCACCCACTTTAATAGATTTATTTTCAATTAACTTTTTATCCCAGAAAAATATCCCTGAGCTATTTTTCAGTTAGGTTACTGATTTTTTTAACCATTTTACTGGGGACTCATACAACCTTATCACAATCCACATATACATCAATTGTATAAAGCACATTTGTACATTCGTTACCCTCATCATTCTGTAAACATTTGCTCGCCACTTAAGCCCCTGGCATCAGCTCCTCATTTCCCCCCCTCCCTCCCTGCTCTCTGCTTCCCTCATGAACCCTTGATAATTTATAAATTATTGTCATATCTTACACTGCCCGATGTCTCCCTTCACCCACTTTTCTGTTGTCCATCTCCCAGGGAGAAGGTCATATGTAGATCGCTGTAATTGGTCCCCCCCTTTCTACAGCACCGTACCTGCACCCTCCTGGTACCGCCACTCTCAGCACTGGTCCTGAATGGGTCATCCGTCCTGGATTCCCTGTGTTTCCAGTTCCTATCTGTACCAGTGTACATCTTCTGGTCTAGCCAGATTTGTAAGGTAGAATTGGGATCATGCTAGTGGGGGTGGGTGGTGGGGAAGGCAGCACTTAGGAACTAGAGGAAAGTTGTATGTTTCATCATTGTGACACTGCACCCTGACTGGCTCATCTCCTCCCCGAGGTTACTGATTTCTGTACACTCTTCCAGTACTAATCCTTTTGTAAGTTATGGCTTACAAATATTTTCTGCCCACCTATGGCTTCCCCCTCTCCATTCCCCACTGTTATACTGTATTTTGCACAATATTGCTTTTGTTTTAATATCATTAATTTATTAAACTTTTTTCAGGTTGTCTATGCTTTTCTGTGTTTTATTTAAGAACATCGCCCATATTGCAGCATCGTGAACTCTCCTGTACTTTCTTTTTTTTTTTTTTTAGAATTTAGAATGACTTTTAAAAACGATTGATAAACCTCCCAGGATGCCAGTATGGACAACCTGCTGGTGGCAGATGTGGGATAGGTCAGGGTATGGACCCTCTAGTTCTTCCCCATTTCCCAGAACCTGACCTGGGTGGGGGCACTCCTTGACACTAGGCACTTGCACTTGCGACCTTCCAGAAATCGGTGGCTTTTAGGGAAACGGAGGTTTTTAAAAGTGTATCATCTCTGGAGCCACGTGGGTCTGGGTTGGAATCTTGGCTCTCCCACTTGTGTGGACCCTTGATCTCGGGCAACTCCTGTACTTTCTTTAGTGTGTTTAATGCTGTGCTTCACAGTTTGGCTTTTGATCTTCCTGGAATATTTGTAAAGTATATACAGTATAATGTGGATGATCGTATTTTATTTACCATATAGGTTTCTTATGTTCCAATCATTAATCCTTGATTATCGAGCCCTGCCATCAGTGGAAGGAAATGATGCAGCTTTCTGCCCCTAAAAAGGCTTTGTGGCTGGACACGCGCAGGGCCAATGCTCCTCTGTCCTATGAGTTGCTGTGGGTGGAATGAACCTGACGGCGGTGAGATGACCAGTTCATTCCGTCTCCATTTCTTTGTAAAGCACCTCTGTCATCCTCTTATATCAGACACTCATGTTTTATGCTTCTGCTCCCCTTTCACTCATCTAGTAGTCTATTTCCGATTGGATAGGCTAGTGTTTGATAAGTGTCCTTACGTAATGTGCTACCTTGGTCTAACCACCACTTGCAACCTTGGCATTATTGACATTTAGTGGTGGATAATTCTTAGTGGAGCCTTGCTGATGCTGTGGGTTGAGCTTCTGCCTGCTAACGGCAAGGTAGGCTGTTCAAATCCACCAGCTGCTCTGCTGGAAAAAAGATGAGGCTGTCTGCTTTCAGAAAGCTTTACAGTCTTGAATGCCTTAAATAGCATTGCTATGAGCCAGCATTGACTGAATGGCAGTGGGGGAATTCTGGTTGGAGGCTTGTCCTATGGAAGTTAGATCAGTAAGGTCGGCAGTTAGAAACCACCAAGTGTTGTGCAGGAGAAAGAATGGGCTTTCTAATTCTGAAAAGATTAACAGTCTCTGAAACTTACAGGGGCGGTCTGCCTTGTTCTATTGAGTCACTATGAGTCAGCATCGACTCAATAGCAGGGAGTTTTCAGTTATTGTTAATTAAAAAATGTATTAGAAGATTATTTTACTGGGGGCTCTTGAAACTCTTATTATCACCCATACATCAATTGTATCAGGGATATTTGTACATAATGTTGTCATCCTTCTTTTCTAGATATTTACTTTCTATTAAGCCTTGGTATAAGCTCCTCTTTTTTTCCATCCCTTGATAGATTATTAATTATTATTATTTTCATATCTCACACAAACTGCTGTTTCCCTTCCTCCATGGTTTCTGTTGCTCTTCCCCCTAGAAGGGTGTGTGTAGTTAGTTATGTGTTGATCATTGTGATCAGTTTCCCCCTTCCTCCCCTCCTTTCCCTCCCTTCCCCCTGCACTTCTGGTATAACTATTCCCATTCCTATTCCTGGATTCCATGTGTCATGAGCACTTATCTCTTATCTGTACCTGTGTACATGATCTGATATATCCCACAATGAACAGCAGGGCTGGGGTCATAATAGTGGGGGGTGAGGAAGCCTCAAGGAACCAGAAGAATGTTGCATGTTTCATTGGTGCTATACTGCACCCTGGTTGACTCATCCCTTCCTTGTGAGGGGATGTCCCATTGTCTACAGATGGGTTTCAGGTCTGTGCTCTGACTCCCCTCATTCTCAACAATATGGTTTTGCTTGTTTGTTTGTTTTGGGTCTTCTGATGCCTGTCAACACCTTGCAATTGCACAGGCTGGTGTGCTTCTTCCATATGGGCTTCTTGCTTCTCTGCTAGATGGCCACTTGTTTAACTTCAAGCCTTTAAGACCCCAGATGCTATATCTTTTGATCACCTAGCACCCTCCACTTTCTTCACCACATTTGCTTATGCATCATTTTGCCTTCAGCGATCATGCCGGGAGGGTCAGCATCACAGATTGTTAGAACAAAGCGTTCTTGGGTTGAGTCAGGGCTTGAGCAGAGACCCAACATCCATTCACTACCTCAGTGTATTGCCATATAAATATATGTACATAGGCCAGTACCTCTATTTTTATGAATTAATGTATTTACATATGTACTCACCTATGTTTATATCTCTATCTATAGCTTTGCTTCCTAGATCCTTCCTCTGTTTCCTTTTACCTTCCTCCTGCCCCACCATCACGCTCGCTCTTCTTTGCCTCTTAGTAATTCCTCTCAGCTAGGTTGCTGTTGCTCCAACACTACCAGAATCTCAACGTCTTCCTCATTGTTGATTTTATTTCCCTAGTTGTTCCCCTGTCTATGGCATTGCTTGCTCACCAGTCTCTTCCTCCCCTTCTTCCTGCCCCCAAGTCCCTCCGGACCATCAGTCCCATTGCTTTCTCTTCCAGCTTGCTTCCCTTGCCTATCTTATATAGGTAGGCAGAGCAACAATAATGAGACCAAACAAAAAGAAAACAAAAGATTGAGTAAAAAGAGAAAAAAGAAAAAAAATAGATAATAATAACTAGGAATAAAATAAAAAAACCCCAACCAAAAAAGCATACATAATTCCAGGCCTGGCCACTGCCCTTTATGACTAGTTCCCCAGTGGTCCCCGGGGGAATTCCAGGAACTGCCCCTCCTAACTTGAAGTATATTTTGGCAGTTTCTCGGGGGCTTTGGGGCTTTGGTTTGTTCCCATTACTGATCTATTATGTTCCCTTCTTGGGTTGCCCCACTGTGGGTGGTTCAGACCTGACTAATTCCCTGCCATGTGTCCCCAGTATTGTCCTCGGTAAAAGTATGCTCCTGTGAGGGGACATGATGTCTCTACCTGTTGTCAGCCCTACAGTCCTCTCTGTGCCTAGTACCTCTGTGCCGGGACGTTATCCTCCAGGCTTGGTGTGCCAATATGAGGTCTAGACCTCACTCTCTCTTTATCCTTCTTCATTTGCTTATTAAATATGTCAAAAAGGTCTAGATGCCAGCTCTCCACAGCATTACTCTCTGTGTGATGTCAGTGATGTGGAAGCTACAAATGATACTACTCTTTGGTGTTCTTTCTGGAGGAAGGAAGAGCCTCTATCTAATTTACAAGGTAGGATTGCTGTGAGGTTAAATAAGAAAGTAGATGCAGGCAGTTCTGTACAAAGATAAGGACCCCAGTGACCAGGTTTCTTGTTACAATTTTTATTTCTCTAAAGTTGCCTGACAAATAGAAGATGCTAAATGAAAGCTAATTAAATTTGGCGCACACAAGGAAACACCCTGAAGAGCTTCCTTGTTGACCCAGTTTTCACGAGCGCATTATGTTAGTGATGAGTCCTAAGCTGCAGTGTCTTCTCTTCCTGAATGAGAATACACAACCCCTTTCATTAAAGAAATCCCGAACATGAGGGATGGAGAAAGGATCTTGGGAGAGATCACTACGTAGAGAGCACAATCACCTCTGGTTTTCAGGTAAGATACGTTTGCTTTACATGATTCATTATAGATATTAAAGATGTCAGAGGAAAAATGGCCATCGCAATTATCTGACTTTAAAGTATTTTCCAAAAGAGCCATATCTGTCATCGGTTATGAGAGTTGACCAAATGCACTCAATGACAGACAGACAGCTGGTTCTCATTCATATTAAGTTCCTCTCAAAGAAAAGGAATGTGAGGGCAATCTGGCCTCATATTATGTTGATTCCAAAGTAATTACATTTGTTATTTTCAGGCTATGCAGTAAATCAAGCTGTGGCAAGTAGGTGGATGTTTTGCAGAAGTAATTTCGGAGACCATTAAATATGATCACGTGTCTCATTGAACCCTCTTTTGCCTGGAGATAAATAATGTCCAGTCTAGGTGAGGGGGAGAGGCCAGCATGAAAAGCAAACACAGTTCCTTGCAAAGACAGGAAAGCCCGTGTTTTTCCATGCAGAAGCAAATTTTATAAGGAATAAAGAGGTCCAGAGATGGCATTTGGAGGTCAAAATGGAAGAGCTGCCTCTCAGCCAAGAGATTCACTCTCTCTCTGTTCTCAGTCCAAAGGCTGCCAAGAGCAGCTGCTTCCCAGGCCATCTTGTACCTCCCCTGCACACACCTGCTCTCCCACCCCCTCCCTCCCTCGGCAGGGGATAAGCTGACCATTACTTAACATCCATGGCACAGGAGTTTATGACCCTTCTGATTTCATTAGAGCCAGAAACTCTGAGGAGCTCACCCTCATTCACAGAAAGGCCCAAAGTGCTCAGAATCCTTTAGTAAACTGATTGCCTGAAGGCTAAATTCACAAAGAAAATCTAACTTCTATTGATGCTAAAGGATTTGTCTCTCTTATTTTTTGGCCCCCAAGGAAGTCATTCTTTTAGCCTTGATCTGACCACCTATTAAAGCCATTTTCCTAAAGTATTATCAGGATACAAATATAAAGGTCATAAAAAACGAAATTGACTTTAAAGGACCTCCTCCTCTTAAACACAAATTTTCCCAAGAATAAAATTTTAATTCTTGCTGTTGTTGGTTGCTATTCAGTCATCTCTGACTCATGGCAAGCTTACATGTAACAGAAAGAAGTGTCAGGCTCTGTGTCTATAGATGCCAGAGAATTGCTATCAGTTGCTAAGTGCATTTTAAAATACCAGGGAAGAAGAAATATGGAATGCTTTAGGGAGAAACTGCCTGGAAGCCCTGGAGAATGATGAGCCATAGACGCCCACCAGTGCTGTACACCATTGCTTGAGTTGGCTTCCAGGATGATTCCACGTGTGTGGGAGGCGGCATAGGACGGTATCATGGATTCAATTGGGCACAGATTATAAAACCTAACCTCTGCTGTAGAGCTGACAACAGCTCATGACATGTTGTCCCCTTACTGGAGCATACTGCGACAGAGGACAACACTGGGGACATTCGGTGGGGAGGTAGTGTGGTCTGAACTCCCCACAGCAGGGAAAACCAAGAAGGAAACATAACAGATCAGCAACAGGAGCAAAGCCAAACCACAGAGCCCCTAAAGAGCTCCCCAAATAGACTTCAGGCTAGGAGGGACAGCTCCCAGAACTTTCCCAGGACAAGTGGGGAGCTAGTCATAAAGGTCAACGGACAGACCTGAGATTATGTATGTTTTTTCTCTGTCTATTTTTTTCCCTTTTCTTGTTTCAATCTTTTGTTTTCTTTTTGTTTGGTCTATGTCGTTGTTGATTTGCCTACTTATATAAGACAGGCATAGGAAACAAACTTGAGGAGAAAGCAACAGACCGATAGTCCCAGAGGGACTTGGGTTACAAAGCAGGCGGGGCGGGGTGGTGGGGGTGGTGGTGGGGGCGGGTGTGTGGTGAGCAAGCAATGACATAGACAGGGGAACAATTAGGGAATTAAAATCAACAACAAGGAGAATGTAGAGATCCTTGGAGTATTGGAGCGACAGCAATCTAACTGAGGGGAAGCATTAAAAGGGCAATACAAGGATCTAGGAAGCAAAGCTATGGATAGGGGTATAAACATAGGTGTGTACATATGTAAATACATTAATTCATAAAAATAGAGGTATTGACCTACGTACTTGTATTTATAATGCAATACACTGAGGTAGTGGGTGGACTTCAGGCCTCTGCTCACACCCTCCCTCAATACAAGAACACTTTACTCTAACAAACTGGCATTCTGTGATGCTTACCCTCCTGGCATGATCGCTGATAACAAAATGGGTGCATAAGCAAATGTGGTGAAAAAAGAAGATTAAAAAATGTAGTGTCTGGAGTCCTAAAGGCTTGAACTTAAACAAGCGGCCACTCAGCAGAGAAGCAACCAGCCCACATGGACGAAGCACATCAACCAGTGTGATCATGAGGTGTCATCGGGACCGGGTAACAGGCGTCAGAAAACCCATAACAAACAAACAAACAAAAACATATTGTTGAGAGTGAGGGCGATCAAAGCAGAGACATAAAGACCATCTGTAGACAATGGAACATCCCCCCCCCCCCCCCCCCCCAGGGGTCACAGAGAAGGGATGATTCCACCAGGGTGCAGTATAGCACCAATGAAACGTGCAGTATTCCTCTGGTTCCTTGAGGCTTCCCCATGCCCCACTATCATGACCCTAGCGCTGCTTCTCGCTTCAGACTAGCCTGGAGCATGTACACAGATACAGATAAGATATAAGAGCCCGAAATCACAACACACAGAATCCAGGAACAGGAGTGGGAATAGTGATACCAGAAGGGTAGGGGGAAGTGGGGGAGAGAAGGGAAGGAAGGGGGAAGGGGGAAGTGGGAAGAGAAGGGGAGAAAGGGGGAACTGATCACAATGATGGACACATAACTACACACACCTCTTCCAGGGGGAAGAGCAAAAGAAACCATGGGGGAAGGGAGACAATGCTGTGAGATATGAAAATAATAATTTATAATCTATCAAGGGGTCATGGTGGTGGGGGAGAGGAGCTGATACCAAGGGCTCAATAGAAAGTAAATGCCTGGAAAAGAATGATGGCAGCATATGTACAAATATGCCTGATACAATTGGTGTATGGATGGCAATAAGAATTTTAAAAGCTTCCAATAAAATGCTCTTTTAATAAAAAAAACAATCCCCCAAACCAAAAAAAGTCCTCACCTCTGGACTTGTGGTAGAAGCCTTGGTGACACAGTTGTTAAGTACTCAGTTGCTAACCATAAGGTCAGTGGTTCAAACCCACCAGGTACTCAGAGTGAGAAAGATGTGACTGCTTCCCCAAATATTTCGTTTAGGAAACTGTATGGTCATGGTGGTGTTGTGGTTATGTGTTGGGCTGCTAATCACAAGATCAGTAGTTCAAAATCACCAGCCACTCCATGAGAGAAAAATGAGGCATTCTACTCCTATAAAGCATTACGGTTTGGGAAACCCACAGGGGCAGTTCTATCCTGTCCTATGGGGTCACTCTGAGTTGTGCTCTGTCCCATAGGGCATTATCAGTTGGAATAGACCCCAAGGCAAAGGGTATCGTGTCCATAGTGATAATGCTGCTTGGGAATGTGTTCTTTTTGTTATGTCAGTGTGGCTGTGTGAGTGACGGATGTGTCTTCGATCAATCTCTTTTGAGATAAGAAAAGAGCAGAATAAGCAAGCTAGAGTCAGCAGGGATGGGGAGTCAAGGAACAGAAGCTGAAAAGAGACAAAGACCTTTCTCCAGGGCCAACAGAAAGAAAGAACTTTATCTGGAACCCAGAATGCAGATTTCTAGCCTCCTAAATGGTGAGAAAACAAGTTTCTCTATGCTTAAGCCGCACGCTTGTGGAATTTCTGTTAGAGCGGCACTCGATAGTTCAGACAGAAGGCACGATTCTTGACAGGTTGCAGGCCACTTGGTTTTAGCTGCTGTGAAGAAATACAAGCCAGTAAAGAAAACTTTTCACTTAAAAACTATTCAGAGAATTTGAGCCCTTCTCAGTTTGTAATGCTGGTTTTTTTAACTTGGCAAACATTTGTCTAAATGGCTTAGCTCAGTGTTATTGTTAGCTGTGTCCATGTCCAGCTCTTATGGACTCTGGATGCTGATGTGGTCTAGGGGGCTTCCATTGGCTGATGTTTGGAAGTAGGTTGTCAAACCTTTCTTCCAACTCTGTCTTAGTCTGGAAGCTGTGTTCACCATCACAGCAACATGCAGAGCTGCATTGACAGATGAGTATTTTTGTTAGGTGCTTCTAACTTGGGGCGACACAATAGAACACAACACTGCCCAGTCCTGCACCACCCTCGTGATTGCCCTTATGCTTTAGCCCAGATGAGTAGTGGATGCAAATGAGGTGCACTGGCCAGAAGTAAACAAGGCCAGGGGAGCTTTGTTGGAAATGGCGTGATGACAGTGTTAGTCTCTTACAAAAGAGGAGAATTCTACCCTGGAACTACTCCAAAGCCCATTAGATTTCATTTAGGAAATTTTAAATTACAAGTGACACAAATGTACATGAAAGGAAGGAAAGAGATAAAGAAATACCTAACATTGAATTAAATTTTTTTTAAGGATTTTATTTTCATAGAATGCTTTATTTTTTCATTATAATCTGGTACTATCTGGTGAAATGTTCATTTGGGAAGGCTTCCACAAGGAGAAAACGAACTCAGAAAGATGAATCAGAAAAGAATTTCTTTCAAAAAATATTTTTTGACCATTAAAATGCAATGGAAATTAAATGAGACTATTTTAGTTTTACTTGTTTCTCACATTAATTTACTTCATCATCACGGGTTTACATTTCAAAAGTGGGTAGGAGACAACTTATTAAGGGTGGGTTTTGTTTCCTTGTCTCTGGGATGAGTTGAAATTCCAGAACCATCACTAAATAAAATTTTGTCGCTGCTGGTTGATGTCGAGTTGGCTCCAACGATTGCTCCAATGTTAGAGGGCAGAATGGTGAGGTATGTTTGAAATGTAAATGGAAACTGAGACAACATCGTGGAGGCCACATCTCACCTCTGGCCACAAAAGGTAGGAGAATCCATCTCCACACCAGCCCAAAGCTGATTACCACAAGGCAGAGGTCAGACACACCCTCCATCTTTCTTTACCCTGTCCTAACACCATACATTCCATCCATGACACTCAAGCGGTTACATGCCAGATGGGCTGCTAACTGCAAGGTCCTCAGTTCAAAGCCACCTCAGTTTGAAATAGTGAGAGAAAGACAAGGCTTTCTAGTCCTGCAAAGAGTGTCAGATGAGAGTATTGGATACTTAATATTTTCTGATCTTGATTTGTGGTACCTTGTTAATATCCCTTATAATCATGACCCTTACAATCTGATCTCTGCCTCACATAAATCATCCTTGGGCAAATGTGCCGTTGGACTCTCCTCCCCACTGACACCGGAGGAGGTCAGATGTGGCTATCACACCGTTCCTTCTGCATCAGATCCTGAACTTTGACTTTCAGCCTTGGAGCGTGTAGCTTATGTCCTAATAGCGAATAGTACTGGTCATTGAAGTCCTTGGACAGTGCAAATGGTCAATGTGTTTAGCTGCTCACAGAAATGTGGGAGGTTACAGCCTACGCAGAGGCACCTTGGAGATAGCCTACTGATTTCCTCCCCCGAATTAGTCATTGACAACTGTGAAGCAGTTCGACATACACGGGGTCACTCTGAGTCAGAATCAGCTTTGTGGCCTTTGATGGTTGGTATTACTCATTGCAAGTATGACTTCTTTGTACAAGTACAAAATGATTTGAACAATGCACTTCTTCATGCAGGAGAATGCCACTTGGTTCTGGGGCACATGGTTTGGGAAGCATGCAAGGGTTGGACTCCATCTTCATTTCACCCTGTCAGCTTTTAAAGCAATATTGTGTATGATAACACCAGATAAGACATAAATCTTGCACTATCTTGGAAGGGAGTCCTTGTAAATAAAATGATTACACATTGAAATGCTAACTGCAAAGTAAGCAGTTCAAACCCACCAGTTGCTCCTTGGGAGAAAGACAAGGCTTTCTACTACAGTAAAGAATTACAGTCTCAGAAATTCCCAGAATTGGTTCTACCCCATCCTATGGGGTCACTATCAATCACTATTGACTCCATGCAGTGAGTTTGGTTTGGTTTGGGTATCTTGAAAGAGATGGTGCCACCTTCAAATCACCAATATGGTGTTCTATCTATAATGATGAGGAAAGACCACAATAAATATTTAACTTACAATAGAATCAAAATACAAACTAAAA
The DNA here is from genome assembly GCF_000313985.2 of Echinops telfairi. NCBI lineage: Eukaryota > Metazoa > Chordata > Mammalia > Afrosoricida > Tenrecidae > Echinops > Echinops telfairi. Next base: position 25,199,711 of record NW_022103900.1, read on the forward strand.
TTCATTAATTGTTAACTTATAAATTAATACTGATATTCATTAATTGCATGCCAATATCAATTTATTAATTGATGTGAAAGACATTTTGTAAGAAGAGTATGAGTTCGATCACAGGGAGTGGCTAGTAGTGGTGTCTTCATCTGATCAACTACTCACTGAAATAAGCTTATTGCTATTTATTATATCTCATAGGTCCATGTAAGAGGATTTTGAAATCATGTGGTAGTTATATAATCTTTTGTCAATTTGAGGATTAAGAATGGAGGGGTGGAGTCTAGCCTATCAATCAGATCATAGCCAATGAGGCCTCTGTGTGGGCATGGCCTTCTCCTTAGAATTCTGGGCAATCAAGGATTTTCCTCCTTCACTACTTACTCCCTGGGAGACATTGCAGCTGACAAGACACATGGACCTACCCTAGTGCCCTGAGCCAGACAAGCCACATGGACGAAACCAGACCTCTGAAGCTGGAGAAGCCACAGAGAGACTCCTGCCAACACTGAGATGCTTACAACGCTACTGGATCCAGACTTTCCACCCACTGGATCCAAAGACTTTCCACCCACTGGCTTGTGATAGTCCTGCATTTGGCTTCATTGCATGTGTTTCATGAGTCTGAAGAGGACTTTATAGATTGGTATCAGACATCTGGGCTAATATCGGACTTATGACTTTGGACTGGACTGAGTTAGGATGTTTTCTTAATGTACAATTACCTCTTACATAAAACTCTTATATACATATGCGTGCTTGTGAATTTGTTTCTCTAGTCTACCTAGAATAACACAAATCATATTCTTTAGTTTTAAGTAAATTTACCATCACAATACAGACCAAATGACTGATAAAGTGTCGTGCACAGAAAACACAGTGAAAAGCTAATAATGCAAGCTGAGGGCAATAACACAGGCATGGTAGAGTCGACACCTTTACTTCAAGTAGGAATACTTCCTCAACCAGTAAGGATTACAAATATTCACAACTATTTGATAATCTAGATTTATATCTCCTGTCACACTACCATCCTCTGCTGTATATTTGATTCTGACTCATAGGTTTTTGTGGCTGTAAGTCTTTTGGGCAGTAAATAATCTCATCGTTTTCCCAGTGGCCTGGTGGGTTTGAACTTGTGCTTAAGTGACCAAAACTTACCCAAGAATGCTACCAGGACTCCCTCCTATTTACTATGGTTAATTATGAATCAAGCTCTAAATATACTCAATTACTGTGACTTTGAATATTAGCCAATGATAATATTGTGGCATAATTTATAAAATATTTAAAATAATTTGTTTTTGATTTACAAGATAGTTTTACGTAATTATAGCAATATGCTTTTCTAAATTTTTAAAATTATAAGTAGACTTATATCACATACATAAATTAAGAGTTATGTAGTCAATTGCCATCAGTTCAATTCAGATGCATGGGCACCCATGTGTGTCAGAGTAGAACTGTGCTCCACTGGCTTTACAATGAAAATACATGGGAAATGCACTGATTTTTCAGAAGCAGATTGTTAGAACCTTCTTCTGAGGTGACTCAAGATGGACTTAAACCTCCCACTTTTGGGTTAGCAACCAAGTACATTAACCACTTGTTACAACCAGGGATGTCAATATTTATATAAACAACATTTATTTGAGACAGATCCTCCAGATTTTGTTGTTTTGATCAATAGCTGTTGTTCAGAAAGTCTGGATGCATTGTAAAATTATACACATATCTCTGTCAATCAGCGTTGTTGATTAGAACACTGGCAACCTTTTACTGCCTATAATTTCTTCTTCTTTTAAAAGTGTAGCATTTATTTGACTTCTGTTTGTTTGGCCAAAGAAAAGAAGCTGCCTAATGAAACACTACAAAGGCAATAAAAGATGAACCCATTTTGCATTATCATTTATGGGAGAACAAGTACAGTAGAGTTCATCTCTGTTTACACAACATGTGTGTATGTATAGTTGAGTAGTCTTAAATAATTATAAGCTCATGAGATTGATTTGCTGCCAGAAGAAAATACCATAGCCGAGCCAAGCAACTTAAGCCATTCTGAACCTAAGTCGCATTAATAGAGTTTCCTCACAGTAAAACTGTGGATAATTAATCACATTGAGTCTGGACTTTGCATTGAACCATCCTAAGGCAATTCAATTCTTACCTAAGCTTAGAGATTTGCTAAGGTCCTTGTTACCCAGACGTTCTCCGCCTTGTGATCCTCCTGCCCGTTTCAGTGCTCGTCAACACATCTGTGGGATAATGAACTGGGCCAGGAATGAGCATTTTATTTGGTGGTTTTATTCCCTTGTTATTTTCATCAGCATTATGTGAACTATTTCTTGGATTATGTGAACTATTTTTTAATCCATATGGATCTTGATTTCAGGACCATGAGTCAATCAAAGCTGTTGATCAAAGCTACTTTAAAAACAAAGATCATAAAACAAAGACAAGCTTTTTTTGAGCCAGGTTTCAGGTATCTGTAGCTATAAAATCACTTGTGAGAAGACCTGGAGATTTGACATGATTTTGATAATATACATCTTTAAAACTAAAAGGGTAGTAAAAACTAGACAATGAGAATATTTTCCACAATAGAGAATCAGAAGGTAGTAGAGAAGATAGCTCGCAGTTTTTAAATATGTACTCCAACTAAAATTAACCAGTAGGGCTGGATTTATAGAGTGAAGGAGTGAAAAAGCAATTTACAGGACACTCTATGGTTCTACACTCAAGTCTAGGGTAGAGTTGGTGGGATGATTTCCTTAGGGATTAGTTTCTAAAGGATATGAGAAGGCAGTGGAAAGAGTTGAAAATGAAACTGGCCAGAGACAATGCTGAAATTAAATAGAAATAGAAATTTGACTCTAGCTGAAAGGGAGAGTTAGTAGCAGTGGATGGGTTTAAGAAATGAAAAGACAAGGAAGTAGTGACCTTAAAATAAGGCTGTGGTATAATCTGTTGTCAATTTGAGAGGATTAAGAGTAAAGGGGTAGAGTTTAGCCTGTCAATCAGATCCACAGCTCGATGACTTTATTTGGAGGTGCTAAGGAGATAAATAGTTTGCTGGAGGCAGGACAGAGGCTGACTCCTGGGAGACATTGCAGCTGACAAGATATGTGGAGCTATGCTAGTGCCACAAGTTGCAGGAGCCACATGGAGAGCCCTGTCAGCACTGAGATGCTCCAACCGCCATTGGATCCACAAGACTTCCCACCCATTGGCCTGTGATCTTCTTGCATTCAGCATTGTTGCATGTGTTTCCTGAGTCTGAAGAAAACTTTATAGCTTGGTATCGGACATATGGGTTACTATTGGACTTATGAACTTGATCTGGACTGCGCTGAGATGTTTACTTAATGTACAATTACTCTTTATATACAGTTCATTCTTATACACAAATGAATGTCCACGAATTTGTTTCTCTAGTCTACCCAGATGAACCAAAGGCTGAATTAAGTGGTTCAGGAACTGAACCTGTGGTATAGTGTTCATTACAGTGGAATCCTTCCCGTCTTGCCAGGAAGGGGGTTATCTCATATATCTCATCCTTATACCCAGTTTCAAATACTTATTTTTAACTACTTAATTTTAGTGGTATATTAAAATTTTACCCAACTGGTTTATGATCTATCTATCCCTTAAACTCACGCTGCTTCTCTGAAGTACTGTTTATTTGAAATATGAACAAAAAGCTTCCTTTTTTAAAGAGAGTGTTTTAGCTCTCTCCACTTGGGATAATTTACTATAACATTCCTGACAAAATTTCTTTTTGCTCCATTCCAGATTTCTGTAATTACTTGACTGTTTCTGGTCATGGGAGCTTTATACCTCACGAAGCAAATTGCCAACATGTTTACTTACATATTCTGACTTAAACTGCCCGATTCCAAAAGGTACCTTCACTGGCCAATGTCTTCCTTTATCTCATCCACCTGCTCTCTTGACTTTTTCATTATTTACCTCCAGCTTACAGAACCTCTAGATTGTATGTCATTGTAAACAAGACAACATTCCTTGCAACAGGACAAGTAAGCAACATCATGATGAATGGAGAAAAGATTGAACTTGTAAAAGATTTAATTTTATTTGGATCAATGCTAATGATATCAACAGTCAAGAAATCAGACAATGGAAGCAAACCAAGAAGGAACAAGAGAGAGAGTAGGACTAGACCCCCTACTGGCACACTACGCCCTGAGCACAATGTCCCTGCATGAGCTGCTAAGGTACAGAGAGGACTCTAGGGCCAACAAGAGCTTGAGATATGATGTCCCCTTATAGGAGCATACTTTGACAGAGGACAATACTGGGGACACATGGTGGGGAGTGAGTCCAGTCTGACCCCCCCCACCCCCAACAGTGGAGTGACCCAAGCAGGGAACATAACAGATCAGGAACAGGAGTAGAGCAAAGCCACAAAGCCCACAAGGAACCCCCAAAGTAGACCTTCTGATAGGAAAAACAGTTCCCAGAATTCCCCCAGGACCAGTAGGAAGATAGTCATAAAGGTTAGTGGATAGACCTGAAATGATGTATGCTTTATCATTTTTGTTTTTGCTATTTTTTATTTGTATTCAATCTTTTATTTTCTTTTTGTTTAGTCTCTGCTTTTGTTGTTTTGCCTACCCATATAAGATAGGCATGGGAAGCAAGCCTGAGGAGAAAGCCACCAGACTGACAGTTACATAGGGACTTGGGGGGGTAGAGGCAAGGTAAGGGAGCAGTGGGCAAACAATGCCATAGACAGGGGAACAACCAGGGAATTAAAATCAATAACGAGGAGGACATAGAGATTCTGGCAGTGTTGGAGCAATAGCCATCTAGTTGAGAGGAATTACTAAGAGGCAGAAGAATGGTGAGTGTGAAGATGGTGCAAAAGGAAGGTCAAAAGAAACAGAGGAAAGATCTAGGAACCAAAGCTATGGATAGAGGTATAAACATAGGTGTGCACATATGTTTATATATTAATTCATAAAAGTAGAGGTATTGGTCTATGTACACATATTTATATGGCAACACACTGAGGAAGTGGACAGACTTTGGGCCTCTGCCCAAGCCCTCCCTCAACAAAGGAACACTTTGTTCTAAAAACCTGGCATTCTGTGATGCTTATCCTCCCAGCACGATTACTGAAGACAAAAATGACTGCATAAACATATGTGGTGAAGAAAGCAGATGGTGCCAGGCTATCAAAAGATATAACATCTGGGGTCTGAAAGACTTGAAGTTAAACAAGTGGCCATCTACAGAGAAGCAACAAGCCCTCATGGAAAAAACACACCAGTCTGTGTGATCATGAGGTCTCTACAGGGTAAGGTAACAGGCATAAGACCCAAAACAAAAAAAATCATATAGTTGAAAACGAAGTGGGTCAGAGAGCAGACTCAAACCCCATCTGTAGACAATAGGATATCCCCTCAGAAGGGTCACAAGGAAGGGATGGATCAACCAGGGTGCAGTATAGCACCAATGAAACACACAAGATTCCTCTGGTTCTTTAAGGCTTCCTCATCCCCTACTATCATGATGCCAGTCCTGCTGTTCAGTTCTGGCTAGACTGGAGCATGTACACTGGCACAGATAAGAGCTAATGACATGCAGAATCCAGGTCAGATAAACCCCTCAGGAATAGAAATAGGAGTAGCTATACCAGGAGGGCAGGGGGAAGGTGTGAGGGAGTAGGGAGGGAGGGGGAACTGATTACAATGGTCTACGCATAACTCCCCCCCACTCCCCGCTTCCCTGAGGGAGAAGAACAACAGAAACATAAGTGAAGGGGACAGCAGTCGGTGCAGGATATGAAAATATTAATAATTTATCAAGGTGTAACGAGGGTAGGAGCAGGGGAAGGGAGGGAAAGAAGAAGATCTGATACCAGGGACTCTAATAGAAAGTAAAAGTTTAGAAAATGATGATGGCAACATATATACAAATATGCCTGATACCTGATTGTATGGATTATTATAAGAGCTAAGAGAGCACTCAGTAAAATGATCTTTAAAAAATAAAGAAAATAAATCAGTGTATTGCATCAGGAAATTATGCTTTAAAAGACTTATGTAAAGGGTTAAAAAGCAGAATTACTGAAACCCAAATGAAGGCTGACCATGATAGTGGGACAAGAGGAAAGTAAAAGGAAATAGAGGAAAAAACTAGGAGGCAAAGGGCATTTATAGAGGTCTGAATAAAGGCATGTACATATGTAAATATATTTATATAAATATATATGTATTTAATATATATAAATGGGGAAATAGATCTATGTGCATATATTTATAGGTTTAGTAATAAGGTAGAAGATAGACATTGGGCCTCTACTCAAGTACTCCCTCAGTGCAAGAACACTTTGTTTTATTAATCTGGCATTCCATGATGCTCATCTTTCCAATACGATTGCCAAAGACAAAGCAGGCACATAAGAAAATGTGGTGAAGAAAGCTGAGAGTGCCCAGCTGTCAAAAGATATAGCATCTGGGGTCTTCAAGGCTTGAAGATAAACAAGCGGCCATCTAGCTGAGAAGCAACAAAGCCCACATGGAAGAAGCACACCAGCTTGTGTGGTCACAAGGTGTTGATAGGATCAGATTTTAGGCACCAAAGAACAAAAAGAATCATATCATTGTGAATGAGGGGGAGTGTAGAGTGGAGACCCAAAGCCCATCTGTAGGCAACTGGACATCCCCTTACAGAAGGGTCATGGGGAGGAGATGAGCCAGTCAGGGTGCAGTATAGCACCGATGAAACATACAACTTTCCTCTAGTTTTTTAATGCTTGCCCCCTGCCACCCTCCACTATCATGATCCCAATTCTACTGAGTCAGTGAAAGTTTTTGTGCCAACCTGGCCAATAAACACATGTGGGGTTAACTGAAGGGCGGAGAGATAAATGGCTCAGTGAGTCTTGTCTTTCTAGTTCTCAGGTCACTTGCTTTGTGATGGTCGGACCAGAGTGCAGCTGTCTTAGCCGGTTCCCTGTTTCAATTAGCCAGGGTCACTTCCTGCAAGACATTCCCAAGGAGAAGCCACATGGACCTACCCCAATGCAGTGCTGGGTACTGGTGCATCCTTGTGGAGACCCCTGCCAGTGCTGAGAGGCTTACACACTCACTGATTTGTCTTTCCTCCTGCAGTCGGCATCATTGTGTGTGTTTTGTAAGATAGAGGAGGACTTTGTGTTTTGTAAGATAGAGGACTGGTGTCAGACATGTGTTGGACTTTTGGGCATGGGCAGCACTAGGTTGGGGTGTTTTCTTGATGTGCACTTACCCTTTATATAAAACTCTATCTTATACATAGGAATATCTGTGGATTTGTTTCTCTAAAGTACCCAGACTACTACATCTACCTTACAAATCCGGCTAGACCAGAGGATGTTCACTGGTACAGATCACAGTTGGAAACACAGGGGATTCAGGACAGAAAAACCCCTCAGGACCAATAACAAGAGTAGCAATGCCAGGAGGGTAAGGGGAAAGTGGGGGAGAAAGGGGGAAACAATCACAATGATTGACATTTAACCCCTTTCCTGGGGGGTGGACAACAGAAAAGTGGGTGAAGGGAGACATCAGACAGTGTAAGACATGAAAAAATAATAATTTACAAATTACCAAGGGTTCGGGCAGGAGGGAGGGGAAAATGAGGAGCTGATACCAAGGGCCCAAGTAGAAAGCAAATGTTTTGAGAATGATGATGAGAACAAATGTACAAATGTGCTTGACACAATCGATGTATGTATGGACTGTGATAAGTGTTGTACGAGTCCACAGTAAAATGATTAAAAAAGCAAAGAAGTCTCTTTGAGGACTAAGTTACACCTGACCATGGCATCTTTATTTGCCTCATATCCATGTGAAAACTGGACAACAAGTAAGGAAGACCAAAGAAAAATGGTGCATTTGAAAATGGTGTCGATGAAAAATATTGAATCTATTTGGATATTGCTATTAAGTATCTTGTGCACGAGATGTGTGGATGTTGGATATAGTAACTTAATAGTATTTTAATAGGAGAAACTACAATGGTTCCTCAATAGTTTATCCAGAAGAACAAGCAATCTCTCTTGGATGAAGTAGAGCCCGAATGATCCTTAGGTGCAAGGTGGTAAGACTTTGTCTCATGGATTTTGAACACATCAGGAGAGACCAGTTTCTGGAGATGGACATAATGGTTGATAGAGGCAAATAGGCTGAGCCTCAGTGCAGTGGCTGCAATGATGCGCTAGAACACAGCCCAGTTGTGAGGATGGTGCAGGACTGTGTGATGCTTCATTCTGTTGTGCGTGGGGTCTCTGGGCGGTGGGCGCCTACAAGAGCAGATCTTTATAGAAACAAACTGACATCCTTTTCCCCGCGGAGTTGCTTTTCTGTTCAACCTGCTGACCTTTTGGTTTGTAGCAGATCGCCTTAACCATGGCACCATCATGGATATAGGGTCACTAAGCTGAAATTCAATTTTCAGGCACTGGGTTTAACCTATCCAAGTTACAGAAAAGATGGACAGACTCTGACTGAGAATCACATGTCAGCACTGATACTAGAAAACTTAAAAAGAATCAGAATAAATAGCCGTGGGTGATCTTGGTCACCCACATTGTCTCAAATCTGACTTGTTTGGCATAAAATAGAAGGTGGGAGCAGAAAAAAATGTTTCAATAGGATGTCAGGGCTAGGAAACAAATCTTCCATAGCCATAACTAATCAGGGTTTCTCTGTTTCCTGTTCAGGACTAAGCGCCGAGTCAGGGACCCGGGCTTTCCAGGACAGGCACTTAATGCCCTTTGACATAGCCCAGGGGCCAGGGCTAGCTGTCCTCCCCTTTCCTGCGTGGGGGGCTAAACTGGTGTCATACTCGACAAGAATCCCTCCTGGTTGGAGAACAGAGACATCCCAGACTCAGGATCTAGTTCATAGGCTGCTCTTTCTCTCCATGAGGTGCCACATTGCCACATTGCCCGGTACCACTTCACTGGCTATTGATTTCCTCTCTCTCACATTTACCATCGAAGCTATTCAAATCCTTTATCATTTAGTTTCATTACTCTATTATATCCACTTCACTCTTTGCAGACCACAAAAATCAGAAGCCATCACTGCTCAGATAATAAGAAATAGTTATCAGGTATTACATCTCTTATACACCAGGAATTGCTTTTCTTCTGTTTACACATGATCTAAACATTTGCATTACTTTTAAATGGACTTAATTTTTTCCTCCTGCAAAGATGAAGCTATGGAGTCTTGGAGAGGCTGCACGACTGGTCCATTATTACTCAGGAGGTAACTAGTAACAGAAGGAATCAGGCGCAGGTCTAAGGGACCTCCAGCTTCTATTCGCATTATTGGATTCATCATCTAGGAAAACAAAGCATATAAAAATATAATCAATCCAAACAAAATCCCCCCCCTAGTATCCTTTAGATATCAATCCAAACCAAATCTTTTCCCCCTGATATCTTTTAGCTATACTTTATAAAAGAGAGAACTTAATGTTGAATAATTAATTGGCAAAGTGAAGGTTGCATTGAAATTGCATTGAAGGGTAAGGAGAAGATGTAAATGAGGGTGATAATTAGGGGGTAGTGGGTGTAGATGTAAATGAGGGTGATAATTAGGGGGTAGTGGGTGGCGTGGATGAAAGCTGGGAGGGGAGGGGCTTATAGAAGGCTTCAACATACAGAAGAGGAAGAATCACCCAGTGGTGTTGCCTAGGATGGTTCCCTCTGGTCACGGCAATTTTTTTCGTAAAGGCAGTTTTGCTCAAATCTCGTTTCTATATTTTTTGTTTTTGTGGGGGTGGGGGTGGTGGCTGATTTAAGAGAACAGCATGCAGCTGTGAAATTTTGTTTGCTGCTCTGTAAAATGCCACAGAACTATTGTGATGTTGAACACCGCTGACAAGGACAGCACTATGGGAAAAACTCAATGTGTGAGTGGTTTTCTCGTTTCAAAAGAGGTGAAATGTTGATTAATGACAAACTTCGTTCTGGACGTCCCTCAACTTCCCAAATGGATGAGAATGCGGACTCTAGTGCCTTTGGAGTTTATTCCACCAGGTCAGACTGTTAATCAAGCTTTCTACGGACTATGCATATCACAGCCCTCTACTTCTCTGCTTAGTTTGTACTGTTTAGCAATAATTACACAGAATTCACAAAAAATACTCACAACTATGGGGTTTATTAGGGAAGCTAACAGATTCTCATTAGTCAAGATCCGAAAACATTAAGGATATAGTTTTTTGTGTTCTGTGTGTCTAGCGGCACTTCTCGATTCCATCTCTCTTTGGTCCTTAGCCCCTCAGCCACACGATCCCTTGACCTCTGCCTTGTTCTGTGGGCAGGGTGCTCATCACTCTGTTCCACGCTCTGGGTGGTGATCCTTTATTCTGCCTCTTGGTCTCCGTTGCTGTGGCCTCTTGTGCCTCTGATGCTTCTGCCACTTTAGGCAGGATTCTTGCACATGATGTCATAGGATTCTGCCTGTTCCTGCTTCTGAGATAGCTTTCTTATACCCAGAGCAGTGGGAGAACTGAACAATCCCTTCTATTAGTGTTTCACACACCCCATTTGTATGGCCCAACCCAGTTATTTGGTGGGAACTACAGAGACAGGGATGGAAGAGCAATATTTAAGCAATTTTACTTTAACCACACGTAGGTCGAAGGGTCCCTGTGTCTGTGTACTTTATAGAGAATCAAATCCATAGAAACACATGTAAAAGAGAGAGTTTTATATAAAGGATAAGTGCACACCAAGAAAACATCCCAACCCAGTGCTGCCCAATTCCACAAGTCCAACATTAACCTATATGTCCAACACCAATCCACAAAGTCCTCTTCCATCTCACAAAATACACATTATGACACCGACTGCAGGAGGAAAGCTGAATCAGTGAGCATGTAAGCATCTCAGCGCTGGCAGGGGTCTCCACATGGCTGCTCCAGCACCCAGAGCTGTATCGGGGTAGGTCCATGTGGCTTCTCCTTCGGGATGTCTTGCAGGAAGTGAGCCTTGCCAGCTGAAGCAGGGAACCGGCTAAGGCAGCTGCACCCTGGTCTGACCATCAGAAAGCAAGAGATCCAAGAACTAGAAAGGCGAGGCTCACCGAGCAATGTATCCCTCCACCCTTCAATTAATCCCACATGTGTTTATTGGCCAGGTTGGCACAATAAACTTTAATTATATCAGTGCCCTTAACACCTAGATAGCAGTTTAATCAGATGTAAGGGCAATATTTTAGGTTGCCAGAGGAACTATTTCCCCCTTTTAACTTTATGAATAGAAGAACTGTGCATTTTCTACTTAAATGAAACATTTAGCTTTTAGTTTGGCAAATTCATGCAATCTGGAGTCGTTTTATAAACTGTACATTTTCTCAGGAGAAGGGGCTGCATTTCTGTGGACCAGATGCAGGTCCAATTTCTAATTCAGTTATTGGCTTAAGCTGACGAAACTGTTATTGAAAGTATGTAAGAGAATATAAAGGTCGGCTCTTATATTACAAATCTAACAGGTTCGAGAGACACGATCTGCAATGATAAAAGTTATAGATAAGAAAAAGGATAGATTCAGTTGAGGCCTGGGGACCCTGCAGTATAGACCCTCCAGGACGTCGGACTGTGTTAGAAGGAGCCGTAAGTACATTCCCTGCACGTAGTTTGTGACACACGCCGGATTTACACAAAGGGACAACAGTTGACAATGCTTTGAAGGTTTATAAAGAAGCACTAGCACATCACCCAAGTTATTCACAGAGGGGAGGGGAGGCTATGGTTGTGAAAAGGCAGTCACGGATGAGTTTGCAGACTGCTGCCTTCTGCAGCTTAAGTCAGGGAACGGGAGGCAAGTGTGTTTATCTCAGGCAGAGAGGCAGCCAGCCATTGCTTCATCAGCTCCCGTGGCTGAGCCATCAGCATTCTCCCATGGGCAATGAACTGTGGGAGGTGGTGATCCTGTCCTGTTTGCCTAGGGAGCAAACAACTTCACCTCATCTGTGCATCTATTGGGATACATCTCTTCCAGGACTCAAATGTTCTCAGACAATGAGATGCTTCTTGTTATTGCACATGAAGTCATTAGTATTTACTGACATTATACTGGCAAAATATATTTAAGTGTGTATTCATCCATTGAATAACGTGAGTAGCTATTTTCTCATTAAGGCAAGCCCTTATTTGTGTATAGCAGCTGAAGCGTATATCAAAGGGTAATCTCTATGTATTAGAAATCTCAGTCTTTTAAAAATTTAATTTAAAAAAGCCACTGGTTATTTCTCAGGTTTTATAGATTATTAGTCACATCATTTGTATCCTTGATTAAGAAATGCATGAGAGTAAGTAAAAAATATATATATAGTTACTAGGATTCCAGTGTGTACCTGCAGGAGTTTATTCCAAGCAAAATGTGTGTAAAGCTTTCTCTGTGCTCAGTGGATGGCTTCAGGAAAGGTACCTCAGTGATACACTGAGACTCCTTGTGGTTTGATGCCATTGAACTGGTTCTGACATGCACTGACCCTAAAGACTACAGAAATGAACCATCGCCTAGCCTTGTGCCATTTGCAAAATGGTTCTCATGTTTGAGCCCATTGTTGCAGCCACTGTGTCCATCCATATTGCCAAGGGTCTTCTGTCTTTACCAAACATGATGTCCTTTTCCAAGGACTGGCCTCTCCTGATAACCTGCCCAAAGTATTGTGAGACAAAGTGTCACCGTCCTTCACCAATGACTTCTGGCTATTCTTCTTCCAGGACAGTTTTTTTCATTCTCGGCAGTCAGTCCACAGCATGTTCACTGTCCTTCAGCAGCACCGTCATTCACGTGCAGGGAATTTGGTCTCCTTATTCAATGTTCAACTTACCCAAGCATATGCGATGCTTGAAAATACCATGGTTTGGGTTAGGCGTACCTTAGTCCTCCGAGCAACTCTGGTGGTATAGAGGTTACACATTGGGCTGCAATCCTCACGATCGGCAGTTCAAAACCACCACCAGCTCTGCCAGACGGACAGGGTTTTCTACTCTTGTAAACAGTTACTCTCAGAAACCCACAGGGGATCACTGTGAGTCAGCATTGACACAGTGGCAATCAGAGAGAGAGAGAGAAAGAGAGAGAGTTTAGTGCTCAAAGTAACATCCATGGTGATCAACACTTTAAAGAGGTCTTGTGTACTACCTTTACCCAATTACTCCTTAGGGGGGCATAAATTAAAAGGTCCTGTCAAAACTGTGATTTTCTGAGGCTATTTGTTGGGCCAGCTAAACCTCAAAAAGTTATGGTGACTATTTTTCTAGATTCCGAAGGGCTAATCTTCATAGATTTTCATGAAAGACACAGGACAATCACAGGGGCTTGTTGTGAAGAAGTTTTAAGAAAATAAAAAACGGTGGCTGAGGAAAGGTCCAGGCAAGTTTCAGCAAGGAAAGATTTTTCTCATTATGACATTGTATCTACTCTCTTTGTTCTACAAGAATTTCATTGAGAATTCACGCTAAAGCACTGGGCCTGACCCCTCCGACCCCGCCCTCACCCCACCGCCAATTCAAACATTACAAAGGAACACCATTGGAGTCCCTTGTGCCATTTTGGCATGGTGTAAAATCAGAGAGCAAAATTACTTGGGAAAGGGTTAGAGAGAGGGAAACATCACCTTCAGGAGGGTATCGAGCTCTATGGAGAAACAATAGCTTCTCATTAAAATGTTGTTTCTGTTTAATAAAACTTCCAATGATATTTGTAACAATACTTTTTGACTTACGGTAATATCAAGTGTCAGGAAAATATGAATTGATCATATAACTCTTTGAAGAGTATGAATGTGAAGGTCTAGAGATTTCATAAAGAAATGCCTCTCCTGCTCTTCTCTCAGTAAGCATCTCTTTTGCGCTGTGTGGCTGTTTTCCCTGGCCTTTTTGAGGCACAGAATCAAAGTAAAGGGGCTCAGACTTAATCCAGTATCCAGGGAACAACTTAGGCTAATTGTTCCATCTGGGGTTTGAACAAATGACCTAGGTCTCATTACATCAAATTGACCAACTGAGCTAACTAACAAGAAGAACTCTGAGTTAGTTTATTGTGCCAACCTGGCTGATAAACACATGTGGGGTTAATTGAAGGGTGGAGGGATAAATGGCTCAGTGAGCCTCTCCTTTCTAGTTCTCGGGTCTCTTGCTTTGTGATGGTTGGACCAGGGTGCAGTTACCTTAGTCAGTTCCCTGCTTCAGCTGGCAAGGCTCACTTCCTGCAAGACACCCCCAAGGAGAAGCCGCATGGACCTACCCTGATGCAACCCTGGGTGCTGGAGCAGCCCTGTGGAGACTCCTGCCAGCCTTCAGATGCTTACACATTCACTGATTCAGTTTTCCTCCTGCAGTTGGCATCATTGCGTGTGTTTTGTGAGATGCAGGAGGACTTTGTGGATTGGTGTTGGACATATGGGTTAATGTTGGACTTGTGGGCTTGGGCAGCACTGGGTTGGGATGTTTTCTTGGTGTGCACTTAACCTTCATATAAAACTCTCTCTCATACTTGAGTTTCTCCTGGTAGTTTTTATTGTCTAGCCAGAGGTCAGATAAAGCCAGACTATTTACTCAGTTGTTTTCTGGGAAAATATGGGAAGTGTGAAAATAGAAAGCTTGTAAGCCCATTTTCTTTGAGCCATTAAGATTTGATCTTTAGATGGGCTTAGGCCACACCTGCAAAGAAAGCTATGCATGGAAAGATATGCCCCACCCAGTGCTTTGGAGTACTCAGGAACCAATGTCCTTTGTCAGAAGCTGGAAAAGATCTGGAACCATGAAGAAAACTCCTCTCTGGGACTGAATGTTAAAGGGAGCCTGAGAGCAGGCTGAAATGCTTGCTAGATGACCACCTGGATCTACTTGTTGAGTGGAAGTGGGGGAAATGCAGCAATAAAGAGATGGGTTGAGTTTGGCCACTGACATCTGTGAACTTGGTTTATATAAAAAGAGAAGATGAGAGTGGGTTGACTGGTCTAAAGTTCATGACCTAGTACAAGGGGGCTAGGCTTGTTGAGTATTGATAACAGCCCATGGTCTAAAGGCAAGGCGACCAATGGGCACCCTGTGGCGGCTGAGTCAGGCAGCCTATATTGAGTTGACCAGAACCCGACCAGATGGAGATTTTTGAGCCTGTGAATTGGTGCATATTGTTGCTGACTTTATGGATGGCCTGTCCAGATTTGACTTTGCTTATGGATGCAGACTTCACAAGGTTCCAACTGGAATGAAGACTCTTCATGCCGAAAAATATGATTGTCTTCTCAGAGAACTGTGTTGATGTAAGTGGGCAGTATATAAATTGGATACCCAAAATTGGGGGGATAAAGGCATGAAGTGGTTGGCTTACAAACTTTCATAGGTGGGGGAACATATTCACAGGATTATAGGATTAAGGTGTAGGTGTTACTTAATTGCAACCATGAAGCTAAAGAATTATGTACAGGTGCCAGGTTGGCAAGGGGTGGATTGAGTTAGTTTATTGTGCCAACCTAGCTGATAAACACATGTGGGGTTAATTGAATGGTGGAGGGATACATGGCTTGGTGAGCCTCTCCTTTCTAGTTCTCGGGTCTCTTGCTTTGTGATGGTTGCACCAGGGTGCAGCTGCCTTAGCCAGTTCCCTGCTTTAGCTTGCAAGGCTCACTTCCTGCAAGATATCCCCAAGGAGAATCCGCATGGACCTACCCCGATGCAACCCTGGGTGCTGGAGCAGCCATGTGGAGACCCCTGCGGTGCTGAGATGCTCACACATTTACTGATTCAACTTTCCTCCTGCAGTTGGCATCATTGTGTGTGTTTTGTGAGATGCAGGAGGACTTTGTAGATTGGTGTCGGACATATGGGTTAATGTTGGACTTGTGGGCGTGGGCAGGACTGGGGTGGGATGTTTTATTGATGTGCCCTCACCCTTTCTATAAAACTCTCTCTTATACATGCGTTTCTGTGGATTTGTTTCTCTAAAGGACCCAGACTAACACAAACCGCATGAGAGGAGCTTGATGCTAAGTCTAAGGCAGTACACAGACTGGACTACCCCAACGCCACAGCTTCTATTCTCACCATTAAAAAAAAAATTCTGAAAACGATCTCTTTAGGAGAAGCTTCTCATATACCTTTTAAAGTTAGAGAATTCTTTTGGACTCAGCAAAATGAATTTGGTGCCACATTAAAGTGAAAAGGACTAACAATACTTTCTGAACTTAATTTGAAGATAAGAAGGAAATATTTTTTTGCCAACCATATATGTCACTATGAGAAACTACTACAAGATATTGCAACTATTATCATCATCATTTACTTCCAGAGGGGAAAATGGAGTTGACTTCCTATGACTCCTCATTGCTGGGCATATTGAAATTGACATTATGTTATGTAGTCATTCAGCCATATACCCAAACAACTTCTCTGTGTCATTAAGTGGCATAAACCATGGAGAATATAGAGATGAGCAAGACAGGCACTTCCTGGTTTTCAGGGTGCCTCGATTGTAGCAGAAGACTCTTGTCAATAAACACGTAAGCAAGCAAATGAGCATGAATTCAGCCTTAAATGTAGATGGCATATGCTTTCTCAAACCTGAAGAATTTATTCTTCTAGTAGCACAAATTGCTGAAAATTACATAGATATGGTATTGTAGCTGTGGAGTGTTATAGTGCATGAGATAAAAGCTTTCTACCATATCATAATTGACATTCTCAGCATTTTTGCACTTTATTGTTATCAAAGAGTGGGGCTTTGAAACTTTGTTTAATTGTATTTGAATCCTGTGTCCTTTACTTGTTAGTTTTGTAGGCCTAGGCAAGTTTTTTAACCTCTCTGAATCTTAGTTTCCTGGTCTGTAAAATGTTGTAGGTTTACTGAATTTAATGGTACAATATAACACATGACACTTAGCAGGTCCTTAAGAAATGTTAATTCTCACTTTCCAAGAAAGGGAATTATGACTCTTTCTTGCTTGCAATCATCAGGTGTATCATATTTTGACTATTAATATAAAGAGTTTAGAAATATGTATGGTAAAGAATTAGTGCTATGCTATTTTGCAGCATGATTTTAAAAATATGCACGTAATTCCTTGAAGAACATTGTTGAATTTAGGTATAAAAGCCCCGTTCTCTAAAATAAGAATGAACCTTTGCTAGATCTTCTTTAACCTTTCATCCATGATTTACAGCAGTCTGTAACTAAAGGTATTTTTCTTCCAACTTTTCCAGGTTGAGGACTTGAGGAGACAGTAAGGAAGAATTGCCTATTTAGCTATAAAAATGTTCAACTCGTGCTCTGCTAAGCATTCCTTGTTCAGGTAGAGGTTTGGTATTTGAGAAGCAAGGGAATCAAGTTTCTTAGCACTCTGTGGCTTGAAACATTTATCACAATAAACCCCAGGAGCTGGGGCTGCATCAGCCCTCAGAGAAATGAGAAGAATGCTGCACATGTGGCCAGGGGTGTGAACGAGGGAAGGTGATGGCTCCCCAGGGAATGACTTTCTAGAGCCTGCTTTTTGTGTGCCAGCCCCCAGCCCCGCTGTCTCCCTGTTGGTAAGAAGGCAGTCGCCTTCTCAGACCTAGGCATCGGGTTCCATCCCCAGATGTTGTTCTGAAACCAGAATTCAATACTGAAAAACAAAGGGGCCGGGGACATTTTAAACTCAGTAACACTTGGATGAGAAAGAATCATTAAAATTGTATTATGTAGTATATATTAACTAATATTGTCTCTATAATAACTATATGAACTATGACATTACTTATTCCCATTGTGATAAGTACTATTATTTGAAAAACAGTATTCTGATGAACTTACTGAGACATCCATACAAATAACTTCTTTGAATTCCGGTTTTTCAAGTTCTGTTATTTCCCTATTTCAAGAAACCAGGACTCAGGGAAGTGAAGTAATCCGTTTAACGTGAGTATAGGAGCTGGAATATAAACTGAGAGGGAAAAACTGTGACATCTAAACACTCTCTCACACACTCTCGACTTTATTTCCGTTTGTTGATCAGATGACTTGACAGTGAGGCAGCATGATCAATAGTGATCAATAATGGCAAAATGGCAGTCTCTTCCTCTGAGCCACTTTGTCTTCCTCAGAGAAATATCGGCGATGGATCTTTCCCTTCCATCTCAGCAGATGTGGCATGCTTGGGTGAGGCTCTAATTCAATGAGCAAGTACAGTAAATCAGCGGAGTAAAACATGGGAAGCACTTATGATGTGGAGAGAGAATTTATATCGGCCTCCTGAAGCAAAAATATGTATGTGTTATTTTCATTTTTGAAGTCAATTCATATTTTAGTCCTTGGGGAATTTCTTTCTTCAAGTAAATCACTCCAGGAGAGATTTCATTTTGTGTGTAGGGTCCCCAAACGCTAATGGTTTCCCACATAATCTTCCCAGTCCTCCAATGTGCTTTTGGTTAACCACTGAGCTCAACTCTTTGAAGAAGTCTTTCAGTCTCATTTGCTGCTAGATTCTGAGGTGAGAGTTTTACACCTCCTGATTATTTACTTATAAAAGTCACTTTCATCCCAAACAAGCTCTGTCTCCCTAGAACACTAAGGGGGGGGTCACCTTTCCTTCAAAGGATTCCTGGCAGGACTTGAAGCAGGACTTTCCTCTGAGGTCACATCTCGTGGGTGAAATATACCAAGCTAGCATTGCAGGTTCCTGACTTGGTGGCCACTTTTAAATGTATCACCTGAAGCAACAGAGGTTGAGTTCTATTTTTGAAAAAGAAATATGTATACTTCTCCCAGTTCCTAGCATAAATGCCCTTCAACCATCCTTGTTGTTTTAATATCTTTTTGTGGTTTTGATGGATTTCTATACTTGTTAGTGAATCAGAAATTCTGACAGGGAATTCAAGGCCTAAACTGACTTATTGTTGTAAGAATTTTGGGATTGTTGTTGTCATAGCAACTGGAGAAAAGTAGAACTTCTCTATAGGGTTTCTAAGGTTATAAATCTTTAGGGAGGCAGACCACCACGTGGAATGACTTGTGGGTTTCCATCACTGAACTCTGGGTTAGCAGCCAATAGCAGTCATCATTATGCCACCAGGGATCCCAAGTTTTTGTACTCCAATTAATTCCATGCAGTCCAATCTCACGAGTTTTCACTAATAAATCTGTAAATTAATTTTAATTTTATATTTGGCACATGAGATGAGGATGTTGGGAAGATTCACTGCCTTCAAATCAACTCTGATTCTTAAAGACCTTGTAGGGCAGCCCATAACTGTCCTGTGGGTTTCTGAGATGTAAATCTTTATGAAAGAAGGAAAAACGATCTGAAATTTTACTTTCTTGCCTCAATTTTTTAGTTCAAAGAGCTAAACAGTTCATTATTTTAATCTAAAAAATAGTATAAACCTTTGTTGTGTCTTGAATATTATAATAGGAGATGCTACCATGAATGCAAGCAATATGGTCCTCCCTTCATAGTTTAATTTGATATTAAATTAGATGTACCAACAATTACAATAAAAAATGACAAAGAGCACAAGAGAGAAGAGAAGCTTTCTTCTAACTCTTTAGGGATTTAATCTGGTCAAGGAATTCAACTTATCATCTATGCTTGCCAGGAGAAGAATTAAGTGTAGTGGTTGAGTATATAAAATGAAGGTTTCTGCTGTGTTGAGTGCTATAACAATGAACATTCGGTAAAGTTGTATGCTTCTTGTCACTGGAAGGGATCACATAAAGACTCTTATTTGGAGGTTAACTTAAGGATTTGTGCTTGGACAAACCACCAGAGTGGATACTTGTACAGCTTCCTTGTATGTTGGGCATTGTCTGGATTCACTCATTCAGCATTTCACTTGCCCTGTTCTTCCTGAGGAGACCAAGCCCTGACGTCTGCACATCTTTACTGGCAGCGCGTGAGCAAGAATGAGGCAATGAAAGAAGTTGGAAGAACTTTGACTTTTATAATTTGTATCATCTATGGGGCCTAGTGGCTCAATGGTTAAGCATTTGGTGGATAACGGAAAGGCACTCTGTGACTGCTTTTGTCACAGTCTGCCTCAAAAAAGGTTTACAGCTTTGAAACCCTACAGGGAAGTGCTATTCTGTACTACAGGATCACTATGTAGTGTAGATTTAATTGGAATCAAATCAATGGCAATGGTGTCATAAATTACCTCACTTTGAATATTATAGTAGATGGTTGGCTTACTATAAATAAAAGTCCTCTAAAGAAAACAACCAAGCATGAGGGAGGGAGGGTGGGGGAGGAATGGGGTGAAAATGAGGAGCTGATATCAAGGGCTCACGTAGAAAGAAAATGCTTTGAAAATGATGATGGCACCATATGTGCAAATGTGCTTGACACAATGGATGAGTGTATGGATTGTGAGAAGAGTTGTAAGAGCCCCCAGTAAAAGTATATAACAAAAGAAGAAGAAAACAACCAAGCAAGGCCTCATCCATTATAATAAAGAGAAAACCAAACCTAACTCACTACCGCTGTGTCAATGCCGACTCACAGCAATCCTACAGGACAGGGTAGAACTGTCCCTCTGAGTTTCCAAGAATGTAACTCTTCGTGGGAGTATAAAGCTCTATCTTCCTCCCGAGGAGCAGCTGATAGATTTTAACTGCTGACCAGAACACAGCCACTATTGGCTGCTAACCCAAAGTTCAGTGATGGAAACCTACAAGTCATTCCACGTGCCTACAAGGAAACCCAGTTAATTCAAATGCATGCAAGCATTATTAGTGCCAAAGATGAAGATATTAAAAATATTACAAAAAATATTCTCTTTATAAGTTCTGAAATTGATCAAACATTTAATCGGGGTGTATTGATAATTACTGATGATTTTAATTCATGCCTTGGAAAAAATAATCAGTAGAATTATTGGGATATAGTCAGTAGTTAGAAAATATGGCCTTGCTGGTAGAAACAACCTGAAGATCACATGATAGAATTTTTTGAGACAAATAGCTTCCATTGCAAAATCTATTGCTAAAAACACCATAAATGGTGATTTTACACGTGAACCTTACCACGGAGTATATAAAAGTCAAATCCACTACAATTGTGAAAAGGGAATCTCAATATCACCAGTCAACACAATGCCAGGGCTTGACTGTGGAATAGATCATCAATTGCTCAAATACACATTCAAGTTGAAGCTAAAGAATATGGAAACAAATTAATAAGAGCCAAAGTATGACCTTGACTACATGCCACCTGAATTTTGGGCCCATTCTAAGAAGAGATTTGATGCAGCAAACACAAATGATCCAAGACCATATGAGTCGTGGGATGACATCAAAGATATTGTATATAAAGAAAGCAAAAGATCACGAAAAATATAAGAAGCAAAGAAAAGGCCAAAAGAGATCTCAGAAGACACTGCAACTTGCTTTTGCATGTAGAAAAGCTGAAGCAAACAGATGAAATGATGCAATAAAAAAGCTGAGTAGAAAATTTCAAAGAAATCAAAACCAAAAGGGAAGAACACAGTCAGCATTTCTTAAGCTGGAAGACCTTAAGAGAAAAGTCAAGCCTCAAGTTTCAATATTGAAGGATCTTATGGGAAGCACAGGAACTTTGATGGAGCAGGGAATAAAGCTCTCAACTGCTAGCCAAAAGAGTATTGATTTGAGCCCATCCACCAGAGAAGGAACCAGCAGTCTGCTTTTGTAAAGGTTTACAGCCTTGGAAACCCTATGGGACAGTTCTACTCTGTTCTACTGGGTCAGAATGAGTCAGAATTACTCAATAGCTGGGTGCTTAGTACGGGTGAGATATTGAATAGCCAAGAAACATCAAGAGAAGATGGAAGGATTATACAGCATCATTGTGGTAAACTTTTCAGGAGGTAGCATATAAAAAACAATTTGTGGTATTGAAAAAAGGAGTCTATCTCTCACAGAGATTTATGACTGGTGGGGGGTGGGGGGTGGGAATCCTTGGCAGCTCTCCTGACCTGGTTGGGGGATATTCACAAAGGTCAGCAGACAAACTTGGAGCTACGTATAGGCTTTTCTTTTCTATTTTCTTCTTTCATACGTCTATCTATATAAGGTAGGCAGGATAAACAATCCCAAGGAGAAAATGACATGAGAGATGGTTTGGGGGAAAGTTGTTGGGTGGGGTGGGGGTTGGGAGAGGGTCAATTGTAATGTAGCCAAGAGGAATTACTGAAAGTCAAATGAAGAATGAACATGATGGTGGGGTAGGAGGAAAGTAAAAAGAAATTGGGGGGAAAACTAGGAAGTAAAAGCTGTATATAGAAGTGTAAATGTAAACATGTATATATGTAAATATATTAATATATAAAGATAGGGGTATTGGACTATGTATATATTTATATGGTAAAGCACTAAAGTAGCAGATGAACTTTGGGCCTCTACCTGTCTTCCCTAAACACAAGAACACTTTGTTCTAATCATGTGGCAATGGGTGATACTCACCTTCCCAACATGATCACTGAAGTCAAAATGGGTACATAAGCAAATGTGGTGAAGAAGACTGATGGTCCCTGGCTATTAAAAGAGATAGCATCTGGCATCTTAAAGGCTTGAAATTTAAAAAGCGCTCATCTAGCAGGGAAACAACAACGTCCACACGGAAGAAACACACCAACCTATGTGGTCATGAGGTGCTGACGGGATCATGTATCAGAAGATCAAAAATGAACAATCCTATGGTGAAGGAGAGGGGTCAGAGTGGAGTCCCAAAGCCCATCTGTTGAAAATTAGAAACCCTCTCACAGAAGGGACACATAAAAGGGATGACTCATCCAGGGTGCTGTGTAGTACTGATAAAACACACAACACCCTTCTAGTCCTTTAGTGTTTCCTCCCCTCACTATCATGGCCCCGTTCAACCTCAGGAATCCTGTTTATTAATGGTTCTTGAGGGTGGTAGGATGGGGGATGGGGGGAATAAAGAAGAGCTGATGTCAAGGGGCTCAAGCAGAAAGGAAATGTTTTGAAAACGATGGCAGCATCTGTACAAGTTCATCTGATGTCATTGATTTACGGATTGTTATAATATCTGTAAGAACCCCATAAAATGATCAATAAAAATACATGAATAAATAAAAAATTTTAAAAAGGAGCCTAAGGTTCACCAGCATTAGTGAAAACAAGGTTCTGGAAATAGATGCAATTCCTAATTGGGATGTTTCAACAAATAGATGCAATGCTGGAAGTGCCCATTTCTTAAAGGCTAGGAATTTGGAAGACAGTTACCTGGCCAACTAACCAGATGAGATCTATATATCTGTATGCATTCCAAAGAAAAGTGATCCAATAGAATGCAGAAATTATTGAACAATATCATTAATATCACAGGAAAGTAAAGGTTTGCTGATGATAATTTGAAAATGGTTGCAGCAGTCCATTGACAGGGAAGTCCCAGAAACATAAGCCAGATTTAGTAGAGGAATAAAGGATATCATTGAAGATATCTTGGCTGAATTACAGGATCTTGGCTGAAAGGAGAGAATACTAAGCCCCCAAACCAAACCCACTGTGATTAAGTCAATTCCAAATCAAAGCAACGCTGTAGGAAAGGGTAGAACTCCCCCTGTGGGTCTCCAAGATGGTAAATCGTTACAGGAGTAGAAAACTCCTCTTCTTCCCTCAGAGTTGTTGGTGCTTCCTTTCTTTCTTTTAGAGATCATTTTATTTGGGGGCTCTTATAGCTGTTATAATAATCCAGACATCAATTGCATCAAGCATATTTGTACATATGTTACCATCATTATTTTCTAAACATTTACTTTCTATTTAAGCCCTTGGCATCAGATCCTCTTTTTGCCACTTCCTCCCCGCTCCCCCCTCAGAACCCCTTTATAAATAATAAATTATTATTATTTTAGTATCTTACACTGACCGCTGTCTCACTATATCCACGTTTTTGTTGTTCATCCCCCTTGGGGTGGGAGTGGGAGGTTATAGCGTCGATCATTTTGATCATTTCCCTCTTCCTCCCCTCATCTTTCCTTAGGTGTGCGTATGCACTTGGAAATGGTGCATTTGTTCTGAATGGGAATTTGTGTGTAGTTTTCTTCAAACATTTTTGCCAAGCAGTCCTTTTGAACCAGCAAACATTTACTGAGTATTGTTTGGGGCATTGTGGGAAAATGGTAGCTATTTGAACAGAAAGAAACAAACTTAATATGCCAAATAGTGCCACAATATCACCTGTTTCAGTGACTATTGTCCAACATTGAGAAATCTGGGCTAGTTAAAATTATGCCCCAGTGTAAAATCCTGTAGATATTACTAAAAAAAAGAAGTCGGATGTCTCCAGGGAACATCAAGGGACCACGAAGATGACTCCTATCAGTTAACAATGATAAGGCTCAGGAGATTGAGTCTTTTCATCCTGTTCCTAACTGGGCACAGGGCACCAACTCCTGCCCTCAGCC
Source organism: Echinops telfairi (assembly GCF_000313985.2). Taxonomy (NCBI): domain Eukaryota; kingdom Metazoa; phylum Chordata; class Mammalia; order Afrosoricida; family Tenrecidae; genus Echinops; species Echinops telfairi. The sequence goes on from NW_022103900.1 coordinate 25,224,122, forward strand.
CAAGGTCAGTTGATTCCGAGCTCTGAAGCAATAGAGTGAGTAGCAATGGCTCAAGGTCATTATTTAAAATTTCTATCCAAGGTCTTCAAGTTTCAGCTATGATAGATTGGTTCTTAATAGACTCACCTCTCTGTCGGGATCCACCTGAAAACCTGGATGAAATACAAGACCAAACCATATCTTTAAAGAAATTGGAAGAAACAAAAAAAAAACCATACAGAAATCAAACCCCCAGCAATCAAGACAACCAGATCTTGAGAGGCTAAGTTTCCACAGAGAGAGAGAAAATTTACCTATTGCTTTTCTCCCATGACACTCTGGCAGGCCAGGAAAAAAAAAAAAAAAGGCAGCATCCTAGAGTTCTGGCAGGGTAACTGAACAAGAAAATAAATCAGAAAACAGGAATTTAGAACTAGGAAGACACAACTTTGGAGATTTGGGTCCAATAAGTGAGGCCTTGTAAGAAAGGCCTGGGAACAACTCATCTCCCCTCCGAAAACCCTTTCCTTGGAAGCCCTTCGGAGCACAGTGCTGCTCTGACGTTCATGGAGTCATCACACATCGGGATGGCCTTGAAGGCAACTGGAAAAGAAAACGAGAACTTGAAAGCCCATTGTAATGAGAAGAGAAATCGGCAAGAGCATTGCACTCTGCATTCTGGGTGCAGTTTATCTCTCGCACAGGAGGAGGCCCATGGAAACACAGCAGAAAAGCGTTGGTGTGAGGCTACAAAGCTAAGCGCCTGACCGTTTATCTCGACCAGCTGATGGTACTAGAGAAAAACTGGAGCTCAGATTTGTTACCTAGGGTTCCTTATAAGTACTGGACTTTGGATGGAGATTCCTAAAACGGCAGGCCTTAAGCGAAAAGACAGAGACTAGACAAGAAAGGAAGTGCCCTCAGCTCATTTTTGAGCCCAGCAAAAGCTGGACATGACAACCTAGCAAGCACCTTTCAAAAAGGAAAATGTAAAGACCAATTTCTTTTATAAATAAAGGTTCAGAAATCTTAAAGAAAATATTAGCAAATCAAATACATCATAGCCACGTTGAGTTTATTCTAGGAATGTGTTGTTGATTTATTATTAAAAATTCAACCCTCCTAATATACCACAGTGAAAGAGTGTGTGGAGACTACATGATCATTTCAGTTGGTGCAGAAAGAGAATTTGATAAGATTCAACATGCATTCATAATAAAACCTCTTAGGGGCTAGAAATATAAATAAGCTTCCTTGAACCATAAAAGGGCATTTCTAAGTAAATTTTATAACTAACTATTTAATGGACAAATAGTAAGTACAAGGATAATCTGGATGCAATTTCTCCCTTTCACAAAGTGAGACACAGGAAGTCTGGGCCAGTACAATTGGATGAATGAAATGGGGAAAAAAACCAACAAACAAAGGAACAAGAAAGTCATTGTTGTTAAATGTCTCATCAAGTTAGTTTCAACTCATAGCTACCTTATGTACAACAGAACAAAATCATGTCATCTCACAATTGCTCCTGTGTCTGAGACCATTGTTCTAGTTACTGTACTAACCCATCTCATAGAAATTTTAAAGAATGTTATTATGTACATATGATATAATTATGAATGTAGAAAATCTAAAATAATCTACAAACATAGATGGAGGTTGGTAGTTAAGTAAATTAGTAAGGCCACTAAATACAAAATAAACACTCTCTTGTTAGATGTCGCCCAGTTGGTTCTGACTTAGCAACTCTGTGTGCAGCAGAACAATGTCGGCCATGTGCACGCGCGCGCGCGCGCACACGCGCGCGCGCACACACACACACACACACACACAGCACACCTAACCCAGACTTCTTGCTTTTGAGTTAATTCCAACTCATGGCATCCCTATGCATTACGGAATATGACTGCGCCAAAGGCTATTTTTGACTGTGATTCTTACAGAAGCAAATCACTAAGCCTTTCGCCTACATTGCTACAAGGTGAGTTCACATTGCCAACCTTTAAGTTAGCAGCCAATTGAAAACTACTTGTACTACTGAGGTAGTTAATTTATTGTGCCAACCTGGCCAATAAACACATGTGGGGTTAATTGAAGGGTGGAAGGATAAATGGCTTAGTTGGCCTCGCCTTTCTAGTTCTTGGGTCTCTTGATTTCTAATGGTTGGACCAGGGTACAGCTGCCTTAGTCATTTCTCTGCTTCAGTTGGTAAGACTGACTTCCTGCAAGACATCCCCAAGGAGAAGCCGCATGGACCTACCCCGATGCAGCCCTGGGTGCTGGAGCAGCTGTGTGGAGACCGCTGCCATGGGTGCTGGAGCAGCTGTGTGGAGACCCCTGCCAGCACTGAGATGCTTACACCTTCACTGATTTCGCTTTCCTCCTGCAGTCGGCGTCATAGTGTGTGTTTTATGAGATGGAGGAGGACTTTGTGGATTGGTATCGGACATAAGGGTTAATGGGTTAATGTTGGACTTGTGGGCTGGGGCAGCACTGGGTTCAGATGTTTTCTTGATGTGCACTTACCCTTTATAGAAAACTTTCTCTTATACATGAATTTCTCTGGATTTGTTTCTCTAAAGTACCCAGACTAACACAACTACCCACGGACCTCAGCATGTAAATAAGTACATTTTACAAAATGCTACACTTATCAATGGCAAAAACATTAAATATATAAGCATTAATCTATCAAATATAGAAAACCTATCATTAGACAATGACAAAATACTTTTGAGATACACGAAATAAGACCAAAATAAAGATAAAAACAGAGATAAGCTATTTGGTATGCAATGTCAAGGTGTCTGTTCTCCCTAAATTGATTTATAGATTAAATGTGCATCTAAACAAAATCTGACTAGCATTTCTTTATATATACATATTTTAATGAATGCAATCTAGAATAGTAAAGACAACCTTGAAGAAGATAAAAATTGGAGGACTTTGCCACCGGGTACCAATGCTTATCATAAGGCTTTATCAGAACAGGCAAATATATCAGCAAAATAGTAAGTTCACAAGCAAATCTATTTATAAAGGGATTTCACAAGGCTCATGGAAAAATTCCATTATCTCTTCATCTCATTTCCCCAGGAACTTATTGAAGTACTTTCTCATATGCAGTCACTTCACTTTTAGCAAATGTGAAATTTTAATGCATCTTGGGAAAACAATTTTAAAAAGACAAGTAAGTTTAACTGTATCAATTGAACTTGATTAATAGGATACACACGTGGGGAGAAAAAAGAAGCCTGACTGCTACCTCACACCATACACAAAAATTAATTCCTGAAAAAATTATGTACATAATAAAGTGAGAAAGGCTTATATGTGATGTTCTTCAGTGTGAAATTTGAAACTTGATGTTTCTGAAGATTTAATGTATAGATTTGGGGAAGAACATTAGGCTTAATTTTAGGGTTCTTGAAACAAATAAAAATCCCCAAACTATCTATTTACTATGAACCTACATAAATTCTTTAAAACTTAACACTCTCAAGAAGTTCTTGTAAAAGTAAGAACAGTTTCCAACTCTGCTCTTCGTCAGTAGCAACGATGACAGTGCGCTTTCCTCGAGTGACAGAACTACACAAACCAGACCCTTAAATGTAGTTTAATGTAGTTGCAGTGAGCAAATGAAGGACTCATGATGCTTTGGGATGAAGTAGTCATTTTTTCCTCCTAAACTGTAACTTCTTTTGTTCTTGCCAGGTGTCCTCCAGTTGGCTCTGACTTTTAGCAACAAGCAACAGCCCTGTCCTGCACCGTCCTCGCCATTGTTTTCATCATGTTAGATCCCAGTGCTGCAGCCACTGTATCAATCCCGCCATCGAGGGCCTTCTTTTTCTTCGCTGTCCCTCTGCTTTATCAAGCACGATGTCCTTCTCCAGGGACATGTATCTCCTGACAGCATATCTCATACATATAAAATGAAGTCCCACAGCCTTAATTTCTAAGGAATATTCTGGTTATACTTCTTCCAAGACAGAGCTGCTTATTCTTTTGGAAGTCTGATTATTTCCAATATTCTTCCCAGCACCATAATTCAGACTGATAGAGTCTTCTTTGTTCTTCCTGATTCAATGTTCAACTTTCACATGCATATGATTTGATTAAAAACGTCTTTGATTAAAAGATAGTAAAATCGGCATTCAGGTTCCCTGATATTCAAGTATTAAATTGGCTATCTTAATAATAGAATTAAAGTGACATATTCAGTGATTTGAAATCACTAATATCTCTATGAGAGAAAGACACAGCAGTGGGTTCCCATAAAGATCTATAATCATGGGAACCTATGGAGCTGTTTCACTCTGTCCACTAGAATTGCTACAGAGTTAATGACTGTTAAGTTTGGCTTGCTTGGTTTAATAACACAAATGTCTTAGTGATTTGTCACTATAATAGCTGCACAAGTGGTTATATCATGAAATTTTACCCCCATGCCAAATACTTGAAGTAGACAAGAAAATTTCCAGAACAATATTCAATACCTCCTTGTCTAGCCATATTTGCAACAAATTGGAAATTTAAAAAAATATGTGTTTTCAACAATTTCAAGGAAAATTGAAAATCATATTCCATTTTTAGTGTTAGGGTTAATAGAAAGTTTTATATATCCAATAAACAAAGAGACATTTGAAAATTAGGTAATTAAAAAGATACAAGTAAAAGCACCTGGTCTAGCTTTTTCCCAAAGCAGAAGTAGTATGATAGACTAGTACAAAAGAAACATTTGGGAAGTGAGTATTGGGTGTTGGAAGTGGAGGAATAGAGACATTAAGCAGGGAACCAGCAGAGAATGCCAAAATACGGATGTGCTATTGAATTGTCTTCATTATTATGTTCAGTTCTTCAGGTTCTTCTGAAGAGCCTCATGGAATGAGTATCAGAGAGATCCACGCAGGAGATCTAAGCAAGAAATAAAGAAGTAAGAATTTAAGCAATTGATTTGGTCTTTGATTAGTTGAGAGCAAACCCAAAGGTGTTAATTTCCTTGTATTTCCAGATTACATGTGTCTGGATATCAAGTGGATGTTCATGGGGGCTCCCAGTCACAGAGGTGAGAGGTACTTGTGAGATGCTACCAGGTGACACCTGTGGGAAATCGACCAACTTGAAGCAGGACTGATTGCGGCAGAGGTGCTGGGGTAAGAAATGAGGGCAGGATTTGAAGAGCCATAGGACGTGTGTCTGATAACAAAGTGTTCATCATTAAATGGTACTAAGATTTAAAAAAATACAACTGACCGAAATCAATTGAAACCACTTTAAATAAAACTGAGACTTTCACTAAAAATAGGAGGAGGGCATGGATTGTGTGGCCAATTGCCTTTATGAACAACTGCCTCCTTTGTCAGGAGGCCAGAGAAACTGGATGGTTTCTGATTTCCATTACTAAATATTTTGATCAAAGTTTCTATAGAAGAATCCCAATCAAAAAGAGGAAAATGCAGATTTTGAAATTTAGAATTTGAAATTTAGGATCTAGATTTGTTGCAGCCATGGAGTAATCTTTACACCTTAAACCAAATATATACCCTGAAGTCTCCTTTAATCCAAAGAGTAGTATTCCTTAACTAGTTTAGAATGTCTGCCTAGAAAATGATGCTTTTTCAACAAACCAAGGGAGTACAATGGGGTAACAAAGAAGAGAAACATTCGCTATTAGCAGACAATATGATTTTATATATTGAGAATTCTAAGGTGTCCACAATAGCATTGCTAGAAACAATAGAGGAGCTGAGTAGAGTAGCAGCATACAAGACTAAGAGGCAGAAATCAATTGGATTCCTATGTACCAGTGATGGGAATACCAAAAAAGATATCAAGGAAACAATACCATTCACAATAGCCATGCAGAAGCTGAAATTCCTAGGAATAAGCCTAACTAAAACCAAAAGACCTGTGCAAAGAAAACTCCAGAACATTACTACAAGAAATCAAAAGTGTTCTGCACAAATGGAAGGATATCCTGTGCTTGTGGATCGGAAGACTCAATATTAGGAAAATGTCAATACTACCTAAAGCATTATGCAAATTCAATGCAATCCCTATCCAAATTCCAGCCTCATTCTTTACAGAAATGGAAAAACTGATGACCAACTTCACAGGGAGAGGGAAGAAGTGCAGGATAGGTAAAGAACTCCTCCCCAAAACAGGTAGGTGGTCTTGCTCTATGTGACCTCAAAACTATACACCTGCAGTTGTCAAAACAGCCTGGTACTGGTATAATGACAGATACAGGGTCCAATGGATCAGGACAGAAAACCCGGTAATAAAATCATCAGTATACAGAATATTGATTTTTGACAAATCCCCCCAAAGCATTAAATGGGAAGCAGATGCCCTTTTCAATAAACGGTGCTGGAAAGACTGGATATCTAACTGCAAAAGACTGAAACAAGACCCGTGTCTCACTCGATGCACAAAAAGAAACTCTAGGTGCATCAAAGACCTAAATGTAAAACCCAAAGCGATCAGGAACATCAACGAGAAAAGTGGAACAAATCTAAGTGCCCTAGTGCAGGGAATACATGAGCTATCAGAGATCACAAAGGAAACACACTCCGTGGAAGACAAAATAGATGAGTGAGACCTATTAAAAGTGAAACACTAGGGTACGTAGAAAGACTTCATTAAAAGCAAAAAAGAGCCCACCGACTGGAAAAAGATATTTAGAAACAACCTAACAAAGGACCAATTACCAAAATCTACAGAATTTTACAAGCTTACAACAAGGAAAATATCCCTAGTAACCCTCTGAGAAGGTGGACAAATGACCTGTGTAGACGATTCACAAAGGATGACACTTGAATGGCTGATAAACACATGAGGAAGTGCTCGCATTCACTAGCCATCCAAGACATGCTAGTGAAAACAACCTTGAAATACCATTTAAAACCTATAACTGTAGCCTTGTTCTCTAAAAACTGAGAACAACAAATGCTGGAGAGGGCGTGGTCAGATTGGAACTCATATCCACAGCTGGTGGACTTGTAAATACGTACAGCCACTGTGGAAGGTGATATGGCAATTTTTAAGATGGATGGTGATTGAAATACCATATGACCCAGCAATACCATTACTGGGCATATGCCCCAAAGATATAGTAAACAGTACTGTCCTCTGTTGTGGTATGTCCAGCGAGAGGACATCACGTCTGGAGCTGTTGTCAGCACTACAGTCCCCTAGGCCCCTAGGGACACAGAGTGGGAGTGAGTCCAGTCCGAATCCCCCACAGCAGGGCAAACCAATAAGGGAACATAACATATCAGCAATGGGAGCAAAGCCACAAAGCTCCCGAGGAGCCCCCCAAATAGACTTCAGGCTAGGAAGGGCAGTTCCCGGAATTCCCCTAGGACCAGTGGGGAGATAGTCATAAAGGTCAGCTGACAGACCTGGAACTATGTATGCTTTTTATTACCTTTTTCTCTTCTGTCTTTTTGTTTTTTCTACATTGTTGGTTTTGCCTACCTAAGTAAGATAGCCATTGGAAGCAAGCTGGAGGAGAAAGCAACAGGACCGACAGTTCCAGAGGGACTTGGAGGGAGGAGGAGGCAGGGGGAGGGAGTGGTGAGCCAACAATGCCATAGACATGGGAACAACTAGGAATTAAAATCAATAATGAGGAGGACATAGAGGTCCTGTGGGGGTATTGGAGAAACAGCAATCTAGATGAGAGGAATTACAAGAGGCAGAAGAAGGGTGAGTGTGATGGTGGGACAGGAGGAAGGTCAAAGGAAACAGAGGAATGTTCTAGGAAGCAAAGTTATGGACAGAGGTATAAACATAGCTGTGTACATATGTTTACATATTAATTCAGAAAATAGAGGTGGTGGTCTATGTACATATATTTATATGGCAATAGACTGAGGTAGTGGGCAGACTGTGCCTCTGCCCAAGCCCTGACTCAAAGCAAGAATACTTTGTTCTAACGACCTGGCATTCTGTGATGCTCACCCTCCCAGCATGAGCACTGAAGACAAAATGGGTGCGTAGGCAAATATGAAGAAAGCAGAGGGCGCCTCATGACAGCTGGGATCAAACGGTGAAGGGCAGTGAAGGGGATGTTGCCTATTGTGTGGCTGCCAGGTAAATCTATGATGATGACAGCCCTAGCAGAGGGATGAGGGATACTGATAGAAAAACAACGCAGGAGAGCAGAAAGGGAGAAAACAGGTCTGGGGGAACACAAATGCATGGCTGTTGGTAGGAAAAGAGGGAGGATTGACCTCCAATTGTGGTGAAGAATGACTGAAAATGCTTCGGGGGACACTAGGCGGGGAATGGCTTTGGTGGTATGCACCAAATGGGCCACATTGACCAGGACTTCTGGGTGCATCCTGGGACCCAGGCCTGGTGCTGTGGAAACCTGGGACACTGGTTCCTGGATCTTCAAGGCACACAGCATGCTCCAGAGGCGGCATCAGGAAATCCGATGCAGAAACTCCACTGGGTGGACTGGACTCTATCTCAGACACACTTGCAACCCGAGGAATTAAGTCAGAAAATACATGGTGTCTAAGGAAGCGGAAGACAGCTGAACCAAGATTGTTGAACTGACAAACATGGTCTTGCTACATCAATGCCCTGTATGCTGTATTAAAATATGTATTATTACAGCAAACCTGTGAAGGACATTCTGTTGTATTTTGTTTTTGTTTGTTCATGTTAGGGTGTATTTCAGAAGTGATGTGTCATTGGGGATCACCCTCCTGAAGTTGTGTCATATGTTCTTCTGTTTTTCAGTGAGTGAAACCCAGGATTGATAAACCTATAGAGACAGCAAATAGAATAAAGATTTTGGGAATGGGGGTGGGGTGTAAGGGTGGGGGTGGATGGGTAAAAGGGAGACGATACCAAGGATTCCAGGAAGAAAATGTATGCTTGAAACTGAATGTCGAAGTATTTTGATATGATATATGTATTAACTCCCAATTAATAATAAATTAAAACAACAACAACAACATAGGCCCAAGAATGGGGTTTGGGCTCACACTAAATCCTAGCTCCAACTTCAGAACAATTAGTTCTTACATCATGGCCCTGCTTGGTACTTTCCCTCAGGAAGGGAACGCAGAAGAGATGGATATTATAGGAAATGTTGCAAAGAAGTTAGATGGCGCCTGGCTATCAGATAAAATAGCATCTGGGGTCTTAAAAGCCTGTCTCCAAACAGAAGCCATCTATGTGAGATGTCAACTAAGTCCATATGGAGAAAGCACACCATCATCAGTCATCAAAGAGTTGTAAATCATATAATCTGAAGTTGAAGAGGGGATTAGTCTCAGAGCCTAAATTGTGAGAATCTGGTGAGCAGGAGGCTATGGATGACAGTGTGAACCTAAGAATCCTATGTGGGAACTACATAGGAAATAAGCCATGGATGAACTCCCTCTCTCCACAACTGAGGGCTGCGAGGAAAGTGGTCACTAGACAGAGTGCATTGGAGAGGTGAGTACAGGAGACCAAAGGCAGAAATCTGACTGGAACAGTTAAAACATTGTCAGTTGATTCCCCCCATGCAAGCTGGACCTGATCTAGTTCCAACATTTTCTGTTTTTGTTTGTTCATATTAGGGTGTATCTCAGAGGTGTTATGTCATTGGAGATCATGTGATGCTCGTGAAGTTGTGTTATATGCTTTTCTGTATATAAAATCCAGTACTGATGAACCTATAGGGGCAGCAAGGAGAATATGGGTTTCCAGGGGGTAAGGGGCTGGCAGGTACAGTGATAGTGAGGGGTAAAAGATGATGTTAAGGAGTCCAGGAAGAAAAAGATTGCTTGGAAACAGATTGTGGTAGCCATTGTACAATTCTGCTTGATGTGATTGAATTGTGGAATGATATATGGATTAACTCCCAATAATAATAACTCCCAATCTCTTTCAAAAGAAATCTATCTATATGGGGTCAAACAGACAACAACGACTCAAAAGATCTGCTAGGAATCATAGGGGGCATTGAGATTATGGTAATGAGGGAGAAGCAACTTTGCAAAGGATGGAAACTGGTTTACACAATCCAAAGAGGATAGTGAATATCATCAGATGGTACCTGTAGAAGTTGTTGAATTGCTGTATGCTCTGCTATGCTGGTTATCAACAATAAAGTAAAATAAATTATAGAAAATATAAAGAAATGAAAACTCCAACCATGGAAACGTGGTGTCGTGTAATGCACTACCATGGGGTTCAGACTCCTTGGGCTGAAATTTCAGCCTTGCCACTTACTGGGTATACAAAACTGCGTGAAATAATCTTTTTTGTAATCTAGTTTCCTCCTCTGTATAATTAGTATAATCATGTTTACCTTATTTATGTAAGTGCACATGTATGTATACATATATGTTTGTCATGGGTGTTAAATGAGTTCATACGAGAAGGGTTCTATTTTTTAACAGATTTATTGGCATATAATTCACATATCTTATGTTTCAATGGTTCAGTTATATTAAGGAGAGTTGTACAACTAGCTTCACAATCAATTCTAGAACATTTTCTTCTTTCTTTCACTCAGTGTTATTAGCTCCCCAACCTCCCCACAAGAAGAGTTCGTGACTCATATTGTTTAAATGAAAGAAAGCACTGTCAATAGAAAGAAAAGGTGATTATGAAAATAAATAATATTATTTATAAAATAAATAATTAAAATTATTTAATAAAAATAAACAATAGAAATTATTTTAATTATTTAGATAAACAATTCTTGGACAAACATGAATACCTAATTAAAACACAGTAGGTGGTTCAGTTGTGAAGATAAGTTTTTGTCACGTAATATAATTAAATTTTTTGATTTTTAATATCAGGATGTATGTCTCTTGAGAAGAACAGAGCAATCCTGAGTACTACTAGTTAGTGGTCTAGGAGAAATCAACCCTTTTTATAGAAGATGTCTGTAGTCAATATCTACTATTGGTAATGTAGAAATGGCAATCTAAATCTTATGTGTAAATACTCGTATGGAGAAGAAATCACTAAGGGGATTGGAAAATGTTGCCCTTAGGAAACAAGACTTTGGAAAGAAGTAGGATTAAAGGAGATACTTCTTTCATTTTTGGCTTTAATGTATGTATGTGACTATGCCTATTATAGTTGATATAACTAAATATTTAATTTAAAAAATAGCAAAGAAAGGGCGATGAAGGATAAGCAGGGTGAGTGTCAATATTTTTCTAAGGCCAGCATCTTTGCTCAATGCCTGGAAGAGCAGGCAAGGATTCAATGTGTAACACAATTCACAGGTTTGCCATATCTTTCTCCCACAGCGATTGCTAAATTGCGTTGATACGGATTCAAAGAGACCCTCTTTGACAGAAGGTAACACTGTCGAGTCTTGCACTATCCTCACTATTGTTTTTATTTTTGAAGCATTGTTGCAGCCACTGTATTGATCCATTTCTTTGAGGGTCTTCCCCTTTTGCACCAACAGTCTACCCAGCATGGTGTCCTCTTTAAGGGAAAAGAGTGATGATAAATTTGAGCAACTGATCTTTTGGTTAGTTGCTGGGTACTGTACACTGCAGAACCAGGTAAATATATAAAAAACATATATATATATATGTAAATTTGTCTATGCATACATATATACATATAAAAACCCAAACCAAAGCCATCACCATCAAATACATTCTAACTCATAGTGACCCTATACTTCACTGCTTCTCAGGAGCAGACAGTTTCATCTTTCTCCCACAAACGGTGCTGGTGAATTTGAACCACAGACAGACCTTGTGGTCAGCAGCCCAATTCCTAACTCACAGTGCTACCAGGGCCTAGTCTTTTAACACATACTATTTTTGCTACACAGATATGCAGTAGTATCTCATTTTGGCTTAATTTATATTTTCTGCACCCCCACAGTGATCCCATTCAATTGTGTAAATCTGCTGCTCAACCCCTCTTTAGGGTATTGAAAAATAAGGACGTTACTTTGAGGACAAAGGTGTGCCTGACCCAAGCCATGCTATTTTCAGTTACTTCATATGCATGTGAATATGAAGACATTGCAATAAGAAAGATCGAAGACGAATGGATGCATTTGAATTGCAGTGCTGGCAAGAATATTGAAAGTACCATGGACTGCCAAAAGAACAAACACATCTGTCTCGGAAGAAGTATGATGAGAGCGCTCTTTGGGGGCAAAGACGGAGAGACTTGTTCTTACATACTTAGGACATGTTGTCAGGAGAGACCAGGTCCCGGAGAAGGACATCATGCTTGGTAAAGTAGAGAAGCGGTGAAAAAGAGGAAGGCCCTCAATGAGATGAATTGACAGTGGCTGCAACAGCTGGCTCACGCAGAGGAACAATTGTGAGGATAGTGCAGGACCTGGCAGTGTGTTCTTGTTTTGCCTGGTGTCACTCTGGGTAAGAACCAACTCAATAGCAACTAACAACAATAGCAACAATGATGTCCGTGACATTAAAACCAAAACCAAACTCGCTGCCGTTAAGTCAATGTTGACTACGGAGCAGCTTAGAACTATGAGTTTCCAAGACTATGATTCTTCATAGGAGTAGAAAGCCTTGTCTTTCTCTTGAGGAGTGGCTGGTGGTTTCAAACTGCTAACCTTGTGAATGGCAGCTAAATGAGTAGCCACTATCCCACTGGGGTTCCTAGTGTCATTAAGTGTCTTGTTATATTGATTATAACCAATTTCTGCATTAGGAACTCAGTTCACTACTGCAGCTATCTTTACATCAAATGTGTATGCAAGTCAGCATAATTAAGCCTGGTCTGTATCTCAACTCAGTGAGTCAAATGCTTTTCTTAGTATATAGCATATATGGTGTGCTTTCCATGAGCAAAAACGCAGCCCCCCCCCCAAAAAAAATCTTCAAGACTCTCTAATGCATATGTAACACAATGTTACAGCAATGATAATGATAATAATGCTTAGATGTATGTCACAAAGTAGCACCTGTTTATCATTATAAACCTTTGTATGCACCTTGAATGTTTAATATAACAGAGTCTATAGGGGTTGATTCTTACCTACAGGTTGCACATCAGTCTGACATCCATAACCCATGACCACCTGTAGGTGTATACACACACATTAAAAAAACAACAACAATTAAATACTAGAGATTTCATGAATGTTATTGACCAGACCAGGCTCAACTTGGTTGAAATTCCAATAATACCACAATTTGGGACAGCTGGAGCTTGCCCATGAATTTAGCCTTTTAGTTCCACCACACTGCTCTAACCTATGTGAAAAGCGTATTTCTTTTGTACTGTTTTTCTCCTCAAAGTCAATCTTACTGGAAATTCTTGACATTAGGAAACTTGGTGAAGAAAAGCAGTCATAATAAAGGATGTCACCATTCTTCACTTGTCACTTGGTCTTCTGCTATCTCATTGGCCCCTTCTCATGTGCCTGAGCCTGCCCGCCCCAGCTGCCCCACTTACCTTGATGCTTGTCTTCCTCCTGATCTGGCAGTGTAATTCAGTCTCGCCAGCCAACCATCTCTCTTGGGAGGGGTGCCCTTTCCACCATGGTTTGCTTCTCTCCCCTCTTGGAATTCTGGTGTATATGTATCTCTTATTTACTTATAGCTCCAATTTACGAGACTTCAATAACAAACCTTGATATCACCCATCTCATTAATATTTCCTAATCCAAAGGCTTTAAAATATTTTGTTGATTTAATATATTTTTTTACTGATACATAGTAAGAAATGTTCCCATACATATTTACTGTCCATTGATAATTCTTTTATGAATGACTGCTTTTCACCCTTTGTCCTTACTTCTATTGTGTTGCCTTTTTTTACATAAATATAGAAATAGGAACTATTTATTGTTTCTTGGTCATTGTATGGGTCGCACTACGTGGTTTCTCTTTCTACCATTCAACTTGAATGATAGCGCTTTCTCTTGAAAGTTTCCAATGTTTGCATGTCCGGTTCGGTTTTCTTTCCCTCAGTGTTTCTTGGCTCCCCACCCCCCCCATCCCCCGCTATTCTAGCTAACTACAGGGTGATTAAAAAAAAATGATACCATAGTTATTGCAACCAATTCTATAGTTTTAAGGTTTATATTTTCAATTCACTTGAAATCTGTTTATTTATTTGTATTTCTATGGCATAAACTCGTTCCTTAGATGGCACAAATGTTTTGTACTCGATTGCTAATCTAAAGGGGAGCAGTTCAGGCCCATCGGAGGGTACTTTGGAAGAAAGGCACTGTCAAACTGCTTCCACCAAGATTACAGGAACCCCGTGGAGCAGTGTATCGCTGTAACACATAGAATCTACATGTCATAATTTACTCAAGAACAACTCAGAAAAACACCAATATCTAATGGACCCAACGATTTTTACTGAACATCCAGCATTGCCCTGATTTGAAATATTCTCTATACTATGGATTAAGTTATTCTGTGTGTTTATATATTTGAGAAGGAAACATGTGTTAGTGTGGACATTTAATTTATTTCCTAGAATTAAACTGTAAGCTTGTGTTACATATTTTAAAAATAAAAACAAAACAAAACAAAAAACCTCATAGTCTATTGAAATAGCTGTGATTAATTTTTTGTTTGTTTCTCCGATGTTTATTTTTAATTTTTGTTTCCTCTTGATGACTTAGGAATTATTCCTTTCAAAATGCTGTGCATGTGTGTGTGTGTGCACTGTACTTGGAATTGGAGAGCTAATTACAAATAGACAGTTCCAAATGTCATTGTTTAACTTTCAGATGCTTATTCATGAATCACACCCCAATTCTGAAGTAACGGAGTATTTTTAGGGTGGTTTGCTTGCCACATTTGAGAGGAAAAAAATATTACTAGCATAATCCATAGTGGTTTTCACTTTCCAAGGCTGTTCGCTTCATTTGCATATTGCCTTAGGGAGTCAACGCGTAACTACGGGAGGGCTGACCCACCTCCTGGGGGCCATCTGGGAGAGAAACTTTACCAGTCAGTCACTGTGACTGAAATACAAGAAGCTCAGGGGCATGGGGATAGATTTACTTTGAATCTCTAACATGGATTTCACCCAGACGGAAGAATCTTTACAAATGCGTAGTGCATTCTGTTACTCTAAAAATAATGGGTTTTCTAATTTCAGAATCACTTTCCTCATATAACTCTGGGTTATAGCTGGGTACAGTTTATAATATTCCAACTGTTTCAGCTAGCAAGTGCTGCTTAAGGATCCCTGGTGGCGCAGTGGCTAAAATGCTTAGCTGCTAACAGAAAAGTTTGGACCTACCAGCTTCTCTGTGGGAGAAAGACTTGGCACTCCGCCGCCATAAAGATTTACAGCCTTGGAAACCCTAAAGGCAGGGCTCTGTCTTACAGGGTCCCTATCAGTCAGAATAGACTGGATGACAAGGCGCTTTTGGCTTTAGTAATGCTATAGCATGAATCCCACAAATGGGTAGCTTTAAAGATCAGGGATTTATTTTCTCACAGTTTAGGATACCAGATGTCCAAATTCAGGGCACCGGCTACAGGGTTTAGGGAGAGATCCCAGTCTCAGCCTCTGCGTCTCCAGCTTTCCTTGGTTCCTTGTTGTTCTTTATTTAGGATCTGTCTTCCATGTGTCTCCTTTGCACTATTTTGTGCAAGGGAGGCAGGGAAATGTAATCTGTAAGACATTTGTACTACAGGTCCACAGATATAGAGAGATTCTTTTAGTAGGGAAGGAGCGCTGGTGGTCTGTCAAGTAAGCTGCCTGAGTGGGAACGGACTTGACGACATTGGCTTTTTTTGGAGGGTGGTGGTGGTGGTTTAATAGTGATATAAGTAAACCATAAATGTTAGACAAATTAGGATATACCTTTTAGGTCGGAAATAGTATTTCCTTTTTACTTTGCCTTATAGTCTTTATTCTTTCTCTAACCATATATACAAAGGAAATGCAATTCTAAAATAAGATGTGAAAGTTAAAAATAGATACCAATTACGTATCTTCATGGAAATGATATCTAGTTCTGTTGACCAAAATAACTGCTATAGGTGCTTCTGTGTATCATAGACTGCTAGGTTACAGTATTCACCAAATGATTAGTAAAAACTCTTAGCATTCCAGGCTTGTATATCTTTTGACATCCATCTTCAATGTGTACAGTTTTGGGAGCAATGAACTACAGTGGTTGATTAGCCCAAGTAAACTGGTTCTAGCCTTCTGAAGGGGCTTGAACATTTACACAGAATGTGTGATGAATATTTGCTGTCATTTGTGATAATGTTGTGGATGGCCATTAACCACATGCCTGCTTCCATTTCAGGCTGTTTTTCTACTTCTGTCAGACACAAAGCAAGCCTCCTTTTGTTTCCTGATCACAGCTCTAATTTTCCCAGCTGGATGAATTCACCAAGTTGAGAGTCTGAGAGGCCTTAACATTAGCAGGATCTACAAAGTGCCAGAGGGGTACACATCCTGCATGAGGAGCGTTCATGTTGCCAGGCTGGGAGTTGCGGTTGCCACAGCTACCACAGCTGCTGAATTTGCGGCTGCATGTTCTCTGGGGAAGGGAAGCTCTCAAGGTGACAGGGGCTTCATTATAAGACTGACATTGCAATTCGCTTGCTTTCATATCCCTATTTTAATCTACACTACCTAGTCCCCAATAGGACTTTTGTTATTGCTATTGAGGTGGGGGATGGGTAGATACAAGTTTATCCTGAGAACAATCAGAATGATAGATCATAGAGTGAACCATGAATCTATAATTATGATTTCTCTCTGGACTTTGGCCTTCTTCATTTGGGCTTGAGCAGATGTCAGGGGAATGTCTTACTGTACATGTCATAAGACCATTGATTTACACGATATTTGTATAAATGCTATATTTATCAATTAAAATCCATAAGTTAGATACAACCCCCCATTCCCCCTCCCCCAGCCTGCCTCCTAGGTGACGTTTAGAGATCCATGCATAACTGGCAAGTCGCTCTGAAGCCTTAAAATTCTATGCTTTAGTTAATGAGCTTTGAGCCCTTGTCTATAAAACATTCATTGCAGCTGAGTGGCTTCCTTTTGGACCAAATCATGTACATTGTAAAATTGACATGTGACCTTCTCTAGAAGGTGGATATTGCATAAGTTATGAGAATATGTTCAAAGCAGGTTTATCTCTTATGTATTTTCATAGTTTTGTTATTCATGTTAAAACGCAAACCAAACCCATTGCCATCGGGTGGTTTTCGACTCAGAGATATCTTCCAGGACAGAGTTACGCCCTGTGCTCCTGAGGCTGCCAATTTTCACAGAGGCAGACAGTCTCATCTTCCTCTGTGCGAATGGTTAGTGGGTACCATCTCTGACCCTCAGGTTAGCAGCCTCTGGCTTAACCCATTGCTCTGCCAAGTCTCCTTCCAAGGGAGAGAACGGAGCTAAAATTGTACATCCCCAGGACCAATGTTCCTATTCCTGGAGTGGTGTCTCAAAGTTCAGACTGCTTTCATTCTGCGAAACAGCCATCAGCTTATGGGAAAATTTTGCATCTACCCCAAAACATGCAAATGGACATTAGAAAGCAGAAAATATTACAGTTAGAGGGCTTATACCAGTAACTGAAGTTTAGTAGTCTATGTGAAGAACTAAGCAACTGTAAACAGTAGAAGCAAAAACTGAAATGCTTTTGTGTATAGCCTCTGTAAGCAACTGTAAACAGCAAAAGCAAAAACTGAAATGCTTTTGTGTATAGCCTCTGTAAGCAACTGTAAACAGCAAAAGCAAAAACCGAAATGCTTTTGTGTATAGCCTCTGTGTACTGAAACTTCCATTTATTTGTATCTTATATTTTAAATATTCTGAATAGAAAATAATCTTATGTGATTCAGCATACAGTACCAAATGGTATAGAATAAAAGGCTTTGTTCCCACTGTCACCATCACTCAGCCCATGTTTTCTCTATTATCCAACCATAATGGTATTATTAATTACTGTGTATCCTTCCAGCATTGCTTTATGCAAAAACAAATACATGTCTAAATATATGATTATTTTCCTTCTTATGAAAAACATACCACACTATCGACCACCTTCTACATTTTGAAATTTTCACTTAATGATATTTTGTGGACATCTTTCCAACATATTGAAAATTTAATCATTCTGGGACTTCCAGGAAGATGGCAACAGAGTAACACATACCAGAGGTACTCCACAGAATTCAGCCCAGGACAGTTGCTTAGAGGGAAATTCAACACTGCTGGAATGCAGGAGGAGCACCATAAAGATAAGTAGGCACAAACCCACAAGGTTTTGAGGGGCTAGGGGCTTTTGGTTTCCCACAGTGGAGGCTAGCCACGGCTTGACTTTAGCCCCGCCACAGTCTCTGCCAGAGCCGGGACAATTTGGAGCCCGTAAGGGGTTTAATCTCAACACAGCCACAGTTGGCCGCCACCTGCCTTGGGGCAGAGACTAAACCCTTGCAGCTCAATGGTCATGGATCAGAGTTCAGCTACATTGTTACTTTTGTTTCCCTCTCTGATCTATATCCCTGCACAGTCTCGGTGGATGATGTCCCAAACATAACAATATGCATAGAAGAAGCAGACATTGAGCTACCACAGAAAGAAATTTTCAAAATGCTGCTTGGAGTCATACAGGATATAAGGGAAACAATACAGAAAAAGGATGAAATGATAGAGGAGATAAAGGCCATACACCAAAGGGAAATACAAGAGCTTAGGGAGGAGATAACAAAAACCAGTAGCAGAAACACGGACCTTGAGAGTTGACTGGAGGAAGCAGAGAATTGCATCAGTTACTTGGAGGACAGCCCAGCAGACTTTAACAAACAAAAATGAACAAAAATCTAATAAGATCATCAGAGAAGCTGAAGAAAACCTAAGAGCTATGTCTGATGCTATGAAGCAGAACAACATTGGAATTATTGGCTTACTGGAGCAAGATACAACAAAGAAGTCATCTGCAACAATAGTGAGAGAATTCTTGGAGGAAAATTCCCCAGCTTAATGAATGAAAACCAGGCAATCATTCAGGAGGCTGAAAGAACACCAGCTAGACTGAATCCCAAGAAGAAGTCACCAAGGCACAGAATAGTTAAACTATCCAACATTGAGAAAATCATGAAAGCAGCTAGGGAAAAACAAACAATAACATATAAAGGTTCCAAAATATGCTCACCAATCAGCAGAAACTATGAAGAAGAGGAAAGAGTGGAGTAACATATTCCAAAAATTGAAGGAAAACAATGCAAACCCAAGAATACTCTACACTGCCAATTATTGATCAAGATAGATGGAGAAATAAGAGTCTTCCAAAACAAGGAAAAACTCAAAGAATACATTAGAAGAAACCCAGCCTTACAAAAGATCCTTGCCGACCCAGTATGAGCAGAAGAACAACACTCACCCAGAGGGCAACAAAGAGAAAACAGACCCCAAGATAGTATTGGTGTAATGATGGAAAGAAGTCAAGAATGATACACACACAGACACACACACGCACAACACACTAATGAAAAAGGAAGGTAGGAAAACACGCAACACAAAAGGTATAAGATGACATCACAGAGTCCGCAGATGGAGATAATAACCCTGAATATCAATGGCCTGAACTCAGGCATTAAGAGACTGAGATTAGGAGACTGGCTTAGAAAACACAACCCATCAATCTGCTCCCTGCAGGAGACACATCTCAAGGCTACAGACAAAAATAGGCTGAGAATCAAAGGCTAGAGAAAGGTATACCAAGCAAACAGCAATTAAAAAAAACCAGGGTTTGCAATCCCGATCTCAGATAAAATTGACCTCAAAGTGCAAACCATAAAAAGAGATAAGGAGAAGGAGGGACACTATATAATGATCAAGGGAATGGTAGACAAAGAACCACTAAGCATTGTGAACATATATTCCCCTAATGAGAGACCCAGTGAATATGTCAACCAAACACTCCAAAAGATGGAAAAAGAAATTACAGTGTCAACAATTATAGTGGGTGACTTCAATACATCGCTCTCTGAGAAAGGTAGATCACAGGAAAAGAAACTCAACAAGGAGGCTAGAGATCTAAACACTACAATTAGACAATTTGTCCTGATAGATATTTATGGAGCTTTTCATCCAAATACAAAAAAAAAATTGCATTATTCTCAAGCCCACATGGCACATATTCGAAGATAGACCACATGCTGGGGCATAAGGCGAATCTACATAAATTTAAGCACATTGATATCACACTGACCTCTCTGACCACTGTGCCATAAGGCTGGAAATCAATAAAAGGAAGACAAAGGAAACAAGAGCAAACAATTGGAGGATGAATAACTCTCTACTGCAAAAGGAGTGTGTACTGGCACAGATCAGACATGAAATTAGAACATTTCTACAAACCAATGAGAATGAGCACATGATGAACCAAAACTTATGGGACACAACAAAGGCAGTCAGAAGAAGTTTCATAGCAATACATGTACATCTGAGAAACGAACAGAGACTCATGACTGATATGCTGGCACAAAATTTACAACAACTAGAGCAGAATCAGTAGGACAATACTACTAATAGCAAAAGAAAAGAAATAATAAAAATCGGTGTTGAGATTCAGGAGAGGGAAAATAAGAAAACTATGGAAAAAATTAATGCTGCTAAAAGTTGGTTCTTTGAAAGGATAAACAGAATCGACAGACTGCTGGAAAAGCTAACCAAAGAAAGGAGGGAACAAATTTCAATAACAAGAATAAGGGATGAAAGAGGGGACATTACAACTGACCCTAATGAAATCAAAAGGATAATTACACAGTACTACGAAGGATTGTACTCCAATGAATTCAACAACTTGGAAGACATGGAAAAATTCTTGGAAAAACAATCCCTCCCTAGACTATCCTCGGTGGACATTAAGAAGACCCATAGAAATAGAAGAAATAGACAAGGTTATCAAGGGAAATCCCCTGGACTAGATGGCTTCACTGGAGAATTCTACCAAGCTTTTAGGGAAGAACTAACACCAATTCTACACAAACTCTTCCAGAACATAGAAAAACATGGCAAACTCTCGAACTCCTTCTATGAAGCAAGTATAACTCTGATACCAAAACTGGGCAAGGATCCCACAAGAATTAAGAACTACAGACCAGTATCCCTAATGAACATTGATGCAAAAATCCTTAACAAAATACTCGCCACAGAATACAAAAGTATATAAAACAAATAATTCACCATGCCCAAGTGGGATTCATACCAGGGATGCAGGGATGGATCAATATCTGAAAGACCATTAGTATTATTCATCACATTGACATGACAAACTATAAGAGCCACATGATTATATCTATAGATGCAGAAAAAGTATCTGACAACATCCAACACCAATTCCTGTTTAAGACGCTTGAGAAGATAGGAATGGCAGGAAAATTCCTGAATACAATACAAGCTATATATGAAAAACCAACAGCCAACGTGGTAGTCAATGGAGAAAAGACTAACACAATCCCACTGAAAAAGGGGACCACACAAGGATGCCCCTCGTTCCCACTCGTATTTAATATCGTGCTGAAGGTTTTAGCTAACAGCATAACACAGAGAAAAGACATCAAAAGTATTCGTCTGGGGAAGGAAGAGGTGAATCTATCGTTATTTGTAGATTATATGATTTTATATATGGGAAATCCCGAAAGCTCCACAAGGGGAGTACTGGAAGCAATAGAGGAGTTTGGCAGAGTGGCAGGATACAAGGTCAACAAACAGAAGCCCATCGGACTGTTGTATACATCAGATAAGACCATAGAAGATGAGATAAAAAGGTGGTACCCTTCACAATAGCCAAACACAAATTGAAATATCTAGGGACATACCTGATTAAAAGAACAAAAGTTCTATATGGGGAACATTCCTAAAGCCCAACAAACACTCTTTGAACTAACTACAAGCTTTTCTTTCTTGTTGTATTGTGTTTTGTTTTGCTTTTTGTCATTGGTTTGTTGTTGTTTTGTTGTATATTGTTGCTTGGTTTTGCTCTGTCTTGTTTTTGTGCATGTTATTATCTCTGCAGGTCTGTCTAACAAGGTAGGCTGGATTAACAATCTGGAGGAGAAAACAACGAGACCAACAGTTCTGTGGGGACATGGGAGAGGAGGTGGGGCGAAAGGTAGTGGTGTTAACAAACCCAGGGAAAAGGGAACAACATGTGATCCAAATTGATGGTGAGGAGGGTGTAGGAAGCCTAGTAGGGCATGATCAAGGGTAATGTAACCAAGAGGACTTACTGAAACCCAAATGAAGACTGAGCATGATAGTGGGACAAGAGGAAAGTAAAAGAAAATAAAGGAAAGAGCTAGGAGGAAAAAGGCATTTATAGAGGTCTAAATAAAGGCATGTACATATGTCAGTATATTTATATATGAGGGTGGGGAAATAGATCTATGTGCGTATATATTTATAGGTTTGGTATTAAGGTAGCAGATGGACATTGGACCTCCAATCAAGTACTACACAATGCAAGAATACTTTCTTCTATTAAATTGGCATTCTATGATGCTCACCTTTCTGACACAACTGCTAAAGACAAAGCAGGTGAATAAGCAAATGTGGCGAAGAAAGCTGATTGTGCCCGGCTATCCAAAGATATAGGTATAGCATCTGGGATCTTAAAGGCTTGAAGGTAAACATGCGGCCATCTAACTCAGCAGCAACAAAGCCCACATGAAAGAAGCACACCAGCCTGTGTGATCATGAGGTGCTGAAGGGATCAGTTATCAGGCATCAAAGAACAAAAGATCATATCATTGTGTACTCACCTCTCTGATATGATCACTGAAGACAAATGGGTGCATAAGCAAATGTGGCAAATAAAGCTGATGGTGCCTGGTTATCAAAAGATATAGCGTCTGGGGTCTTAAAGGGTTGAAGGTAAACAAGCGGCCATCTAACTCAAAAGCAACAAAGCCCACATGGAAGAAGCACACCACCCTGTGTGATCACGAGGTGTCGAAGGGATCAGGTATCAGACATCAGAACAAAAAAAATCTTATCATAGTGAATGAGGGGGCTAGTGATGCGTGGAGACCCAAAGCCCATTTTTAGGCCACTGGACATCCTCTTACAGAAGGGTTTTGGGGAGGAGACGAGCCAGTCAAGGTGCGATGTAGCAACGATAAAACACACAACTTTCCTTTAGTTCTTAAATGCTTCTTTCTCCCCCACTATCATGATCCCAATTCTACCTTACAAATCTGGCTAGACCAGAGGATGTGCACTGGTACAGATAGGAACTGGAAACGCAAGGAATCCAGAGCAAATGATCCCTTCAGGACCAGTGGTGTGAGTGGCGATACTGAGAGGGTAGAGGGAGGGTGGGTTGGAAAGGGGGAACCAATTACCAGGATCTTCATGTGACTTCCTCCCTGGGTGATGGACAACAGAAACATAGGTGAAGGGAGTCGTCAGACAGGGTAAGTTATGACAAAATAATAATTTATAAATTGTTAAGGGTTCATGAGGGAGTGGGGAGTGGGGAGCGAGGGGAAAAAAGGGGGTTTAGGTGGAGAGCAAATGTTTTGAGAATGATGAGGACAATGAATGTATAAATCTGCTATACATAGTTGATGTATGTATGGATTGTGATAAGAGTTGTATGAGCCCCTAATTAAACAGTAAAAAAAAATAAAATAAAATGCAATGGTACCATGAAAAAAAAGGAGAGAAAATTTAGTCATTCCAGGTTAAGATATGACAAAAAATAATTTATATATTATCAAGGGTTCATGAGGGAGGGGTAGCAGGGAGGGAGGGTGAAAATGAGGAGCTGATGCCAGGGGCTTAAGTGGAGAGCAAATGTTTTGAGAATGATGAGGGCAACGAATGTACAAATGTGCTTTACACAATTGATGTATGTATGTATTGTGATAAGCGTTGTGTTAGCCCTCAATAAAATGATTTAAAATTTGTCATTCTTTTTATATCGTTGTATTGTTTCATAGCAACCATGTACAGTTAAATAAGCCAACTCCCTATTGGGGGAAACTGGAATATTTCCAAACTTTGATTACCCCACCCGGTACTTACAATTGCTTTCACATATGTTGCTTCATGCTTATTTATGGCTATTTTCAAATAATCAAAATAAGGCCAAACCCTCACAAGAGCATCCTCCTCAACTTTGGTAAGCTTCCAAATCAGAGAGCTGATGGTTATTTTTACTACCCTAAAATTACCAATTTCTTTCTTCAGTATGCATTATATTTAGAGCCCTGGTGGTGTAGTGGGTTACAGAACATCAGCAGTTTGAAACCACCAGCCCATCTGTGGGTGAAAGATGAGGCTTTCTACTCCTGTAAAGAGGTACAGTCTTGGAAATCCACAGAGGCAGTTTTACCCTGTCCTGTAGGGTCACTGTGGGTCACAAGGGACTGAATGACAGTGAGTGTTTAGTGAGTGTGCATTTTATTCAGCCAAGAATGTGAATTGCTTTAATAAACAAGTACAATCCACTTAGGTATTTAGAAGGAAGGGACATCGCCTATCTTTTAAATAAAGCTCTTGGTTCATCCTAAGACCTTTGCAGAAAATGCTGCTTTCCAACAAAAATGGATGGAAAAGGACCAGTTCCATGTCATGTTGTGAGTTGCTGTCTGATTGACTCTGACTCACACAGTCATAATAAGCATGAAAATCATGAACAGAAGGCTAGGAAGTCTTGACTTCTCTTCTTTGACCTCTATGTCTAAGCAATTACTTAATTCTGAGGATTTTCCTCCTGGATGGGTTCTCAGAGGAATTTCTTCCTTCATATTCTACAAATATTTCTGAACATCTAAATTCTCCAAAATGGTTACTCAGCCACTCACATACTTAATATTTCAAGGTATGTTCATTTTGTTCCTGGTGTATGAGCATATTTCTTTGAATGATTCCCTTTATTATAGAACACCTGTAGAAATTTTTCTTTGTTGTGGCTCTTGTTATTGCTGCTTTCTCAGTGAAGCCTTTGCATAATTCCTTTATTAATTTTAAAGAATCTTAGCAGTTTTGAGCAATTCTTTCAGTGGAATTTCGTTTTTGATGGTATATTCTCCCAGTAAGCACACACTGGGATATTTAAAATATGGAAAGCATTTTATTGTAGTTCTTTTTTGTTAAATGACAGGTTTACAGAATACTGATTAAGCTAGCATTTTACATTAATGTATATATTTTTGTAAGACAGTGTCTTCATAAGAGGCAATATTTCTAACTCCAAAAGCAATCTGATCTCTGTGTCTTCTTCTCACTGATAATAATGGCCGGTAGGAAAGTTCTCTGACTTGCCTTTTCGGGTTTCAGTTTTAGCATCATTGTCGATTCTCGGACTCCCTAGGGACTCCATCAGTGGCGTGCTCTCTGCTGCCCCATGGTCCTCTGGATTCTTGCAGGCACTTCAGGCCGTGTCTCTGCTGCCCCATGTTCCTCTGGATTCTTGCAGGCATTTCAGGCCATGTCGTTGGTATTACTTTGAAGAGAACAGCGTGAGCAGGGGCTGGGAGTCACACTCTGTTCTTTCCTCGGTAATGTTTTTCCCCCCATCATTTTTATTTATTTAATGTGCACCTTTCTTCTTTTTTTAAAGATCATTTATTGGGAGCTCTTTCAGCTCTTATGGCAAACCATACATCAATTGTATCAAGCATATTTGTACCTATGTTGCCATCATTTTCTAGACATTGACTTTGTATTTGAGCCCTTTGTATCAGCTTCTCTTTCTTCCCTCCCACCCTGATTACCCCTTGATAAATTATTATTGTTTTCCTGTCTTAAACAGACCGCCGTCTCCCTTCACCCACGTTTCTGCTGTTTGTCCCCCTGGGGCGGGGCAGGGTGCGGCGTGTGAAATATGTGGGGATCATTCGATCATTCCCCTTTCTCTCTCTCCCACTCCCCACCTCATCCCCTTCCCCTCCTGGTATCGCTGCTCCCACGTGTGTTCCTGATGAGGGGTTTATCTGACCTGCATTCTGTGTCGTGAGCTCTGATGTTACTGCTTGATCTATCACCGAGTCCTTTGTCTCTCCTGATGCCTGCTCCTTTACATAAGTTTGCCATGAGTTGGAGCTGACTGGCAACCATGTGCAACCTATTGCATTGTTCACTAATGAATACATTTCAGTTCTCCTTGGTTGGGTCTCTCTCCAGGCAGTAACGTCTGTCACTGCCTTTATCTACCTTTCCAAATTCTGAAAGCAAAGTTCTTCAGAATGTGAAAGACCCACTTACTGCCTGAGCTTGTTTAATTTGTGGTCAGAGGCAAGCATGACTGCAGTCAAATTTCAGTTGGTTTGGAATGGTTTTATGCAATTCTTTAGTCATTTTTAGTTGTTTCTTTATGATAGAAATAAGATATCTGATTTTATGTGCATATTAATACAATCAAGGCTGTGAAAGCTGGAACCTGTGGAAGTGGGAAACCTGTCAGATGGAGAATGCACATAGTTTTCACTAAAACAACTGCTAGAAACCTGTGAGATGGCACCCTGTCAAAGGCAGGCAGCTTGGGGAGTCAGGAAAACCAACGTACTGTGCCCAGTTCTGGTTCTCACAGGCATACCTGCATACTAATTGCAATGATGTCCTGATTTGAGTCTACAGAGATTTCATATTTTTATAGCCAAGAAGAGTAACACTATCATTTTTGGAATTCAAACTCACTTTCTGATATGTGAGAAACAAACAAACAAACAAACAAACAAACAAACAAACAAACACAGACCAAGATCATGATGTTTCCACTTCTTGGTTACCTTCTGATGATCAGTCCTCTCAAGTGCTACTATTTTGAAGGGAAGAAAGAAAAGAAGAAAAAAAAGAGTAAACAAGTAGCAACAAGAGAGGAAATTCTGCTCAACCAGATTGTGATACTCACTTGTGGTTAAGCTGATGGCCTGCCTGATATTATAAAGCTGATTACTTGCTCCCCAGGGGGATATTACAAACAAGGATTTACTATCAAAATATTTTTTGTTTGTCTGAAACTAATTTGCCAAGCCTGGAGATCAGAGGTATGGAACAGATGGGAAAAAGCAACCTGTTCGCTCTGCCTGTAAGGAGTCAGCTGCAGAGAGAAGGCAGCAGTGGAAATGTCATGTGAGCCCCCAAGCACCATAAATATCAGGAAAGAAGACAGTACCAATATCCGAGCCCACAGCACACAAGAGTCTCTCTCTCTTCCAGCAGGTATTAAACATTAATGACCGCTTCTATAATAAGAGCCAAGAATTTTCTTTACACTAGAGCTGCCCAGTCATTGGGGGTGGGGCTGGATTTTCAACAGCAGCACGTTTTACAACGTGTTTTTCCGCCCCCCTGATCCTTTTATCCTTGTGAGAATCCTCAGCCTCTAGGTAATGAAGCATTTCCTTGATCGCTCTGTATCTTTGAAATATTTATCTGATGATTTGAGTAAAAGATTGCTGCAACAATGGAATGCTGTTCCTGCATATCTTCAGGCTTCAAAAAGAAAAAAAAAGGAAACTTAATGAATAAAATAATACCAAGTCATTTGGAAAGGAACTTTACAAATGATAAGAAATTGTATAATAAATTGAAACCTCTTTAGAGAATGTAAACTCACACACAGTGCTAGCCTGGGACCCAGACTTAAGCAGTGATTGGCCTGTGGGTTAATAACATAGACGGCAGTACATTTAAAAAGTTTTGTGCTCCACACCTTCAAGCATTTCTAAACAACGTTCCTGCTATGTTGCTGACGTGACATGGGAGTCACTCCGTCAAGACAACGTAGATTCTATAAGACAAATCCTAAGCATCCATTCTGTACCACTGGACTGTCTCACGTTTTTGTTACCTGGTTAGGACAAAGGACTTAAAATGCCTGAATACAAGTGGCTTTCATGTTGATTCTGACTCAGGGTGACTCGTGTGTCAGACTAGCACTATGCTCAGTTGGGTTTTCCTTGGCTGGTTTTTCTGGAAGTAGTATACACCAAGCCTTGCTTCAAGGAACCTCTGGGTGGACTCAAACCTTCAATCCTTCAGTTAGCAGCTGAGTTGCTTAACTTATTTGCACTACTCAGGGATTTTACCTAAATAGAAATCAAATCAATCTCACTGCCACCGAGTCCACAGCTCCTAATTTCCACCTGCCTGGCTACTGGGAGGGAGAAAGATAGACTTTTCTCCACTCAGAAAGAGTTACAGTGTCAGAAACATACAAGGGCAGTCCTACCCTGTCCTGTAGGGTCACTATGAGTCCGCATGGACTTGATGGCAGTGAGCTGTTTTGTTTCTGTGTTATGTTTGGTTACTGGGGAGTTTAAATCTTTTGCAGAGACACTATTCCCCAAAACTTCCTGGAGATTCTTGCCACATCTATCTACTAGGACTCCTATTCAATCATCAACCTGATAATCTATAGTACATGTTTTCGCAATATTGAATTTCTTAGTATTGTGTATTAATCACTTTTGATAAACTGTGAGCTTAGGCCAGTGGTAGGATTCAAATAATTTAACAATGGGTTTACTGCTCTAATGATCACTGTAAGTATAAAATAATGATTACAGTGAAAGTAGTTCATTATTTCAAATAGTTACTACCTAAAGAAGGGCAATACAAGAGGTATGCACAATAGATGATGTTATAAGAGTGAGTTTAATAATATTAATGAAAAGATATTAAATCCTTAAGTAAAACAATAAAACTGTTATTTAAGATATTTCCATATTTCTTCTTGATTGGTGTTCTCACTTGCAATTTTCTTCGCTTTTTTCTGAGCGTCATTGGCTGTGTGATATATCATTAACCATCTTTTCACCAAAGGAAGAGGATCCTATTCTTTTAGAGGAAGGCCAGTCAGATAATAGTCATTGTGTTTGAGAGATTAGAAACAGTGAGGTGATTCCTTTTCTTTAAACATGTTATATGTATCTTTGAAAAACCCCATTCTGAATCTGTTGAACTTAAAGCAATTGTTCTGACAATATTTTTAGCTCTTTGAATGCTTTCAGGAATTTCAAAATTCACTCACTATCTTTGGCGGGGGGGAGGGGGGGATTTGAGGTGTTACACAAGTTGAAAGGAATTAAAAAGTGACACCCTCTGTACATTATGTTTGTTTACTGACATGACAAATGCAAGAGAATAAAAATGTAGTATTTCATCAAAAGTATAATGCGTTTGACGTAGTGACTTAAGAAATATTGCAAGCATAGTTCTGTCTAATTGTCTGCACCTATGAGCAGGATGAACATTACTGCGTGTGCTTAGAATAAGCTGTTGCACAGCAGAATGCTCTACAAAGAGGACGGAGGGTGAATTTGTGATTCCTGCATTGGGTGGCTGTCCAGCTGCCACCTTAGAGGCAACCCTGATTCCAAGGGACATTTTAACAACCAGCTCTACAAACTCAACAGAAAATTATTGTTCCTGCTGAACCGATCACACCTGCTGAATCGCACCACTGGCTTAGGCGAATGGACCACACAAGGTGCTTCCCAGACATATTCTTTTAAGTGGATAAGAGTCTTTAAAGTTTGCCCCCAGAGATGTTATTAAGGATCTTGGAAACACTTACTAATTTTAACTCGTCATTGCCTTATCACAGTGAATTTAGCTTTCTCAGTTTGGCTTCTCAGCCATCAACTAAAATGACTGAAAATATAAAAGCAATCAGGTTGCAAAATAATTGTATCATTGTGCTTCTCTACCATTACTGTCAGATCTTGGTACCAACGTGGGTGAAGATGACATATTTGATGTTGAAGGTAGTACAAAAATGTAAATACTTTGGTAATGTTGACTCATTAGTAGTGGGAAAATAGAAAAAATTTGTTAATAAGTAACTTGTGATATGAAGGAAATGCAAAAAAGTTCACAGAAAAATGGAAGTAAAAGTGAATGGAATTTTTCCAGGAGCTTTTTGAAGCTCCCTCATACCTGCTTTGTGCCAGATCCTGTTCCAGTGAGATACAGTAGGGATCTTATAGAGTTAATCTTCTAGTAGGAGGAAGCAGGTTATAATCTAATATAAATAATATGATGCCAGGAACTCTGAAGAAACATTAAGCTGGTCAATTTATTTAGGCTGCATATAGCCGAGGACGTCAGGAATGACTAACTGGCTTTCCGGTTGAATAAGCAGCACATAGTTGCAAGCATCCCGAGGTTGGAGGGTCAGTACTGGGAAGGCAACCACAGCATCATGTAGGACTGAAGGAAAAATGGCCCTACCTTTAGTTCCCATGCAATGGGGTGACTAGGTCAGGCATTTGGCAGCTTAGTGTGAAGGTAGACACTTAGACTTAGCGGTGAGGGCAAATGCCTGGACACATTTGATTGGACACCCTTTACAAGTTGTGTGCCTGACTCAAGTCGACTTCTTAAATCTGCCAGAGCCTCATTCCTCAGTCATCCAGTGGGACTAATCATGGAGCCAACATTGATTTCATCTTTCGTCTGTGCCTAGTTCAGGACTACGCGCTTTACATATATTACTTTATTCTCATGAGAGCACTTAGGAGGTAAGTACTATTATGATCTCCATGTGAGAGGTGAGCAAACCAAGACGTGGAAAGACGAAACAACTTGCTTAAGATCACAAATGTACAAGTGGGATGATCTGATACTGTACCTTAGGAGCTTTCTCTGGTGTTTTGTTTTTGTTTTCTTCCTTCTCTGCTCCCTCCCCTTTTTAATAGGTGTTTGAGACTAGATGTTCCTTCTACCATGAGCAGAAGAGGTGGCCCTTGGACTCAGTTTTCGACAGCAGCCGAAACTCAAAAAAAAAAAAAAAGAAAAAAAAAAAGAACAAGGTGCAGGACAGGTGGCATCTCCTGGCACTGTTCTAAAGAGACTGGCCTTAAACTCAAATGAATTGGCTTGAGATCAAAATGTTTACTTCCCCGGTGCGTCGTCATGCTCCTGTTTTTCCCATAAACCCATCTTCTGGCATATAACCCCAGGGAGCGCTAGCCCCACCCCTGGCTAAGCCCACACTTTTGGAGAATGTTCATTCCTGACACTTCCACCCGGCATTTCTAGCTGCCACGAGCTGGTGCATGCTGGTGGCTTCTTATACTGTTTGAAGGACCAGATGTCCTTGAGTCCATGTTGACTCATGGTGACTTCATGTGTGTCAGAGTAGTGCTGTAATATAATTTTTAATAGTTGATTTTTCATAAGTAGACCCCGGGGTTTTTCTTCCAAGATGCCACTCGGTGAATTTGAACCCACAACCTTTCACTTAGCACCTGGGCCTATGAATCCATTTGCACCATCCTGATGTTCCTTTTTTTTTGGATAGTAGTTATTAAATAAAAGACCCAGAAATCCAAGTCAGGTCTGTGTGACATCCAAGCTCCACGCCACTGTGGCATATTCCATCAGCTCTACGGCTCTTGTGGATTCACGGTAGAAGATGAAGCACTGGGTTTGGCCGAGTGGTACAAATGGTTTGCACCTGACTTGCACCCAAAAGGTGGAAGTTCAGACCCTCCAAGAGGGGCTTCAGAAGAAAGGCCTGGTGGATTGCTTCTGACAGGTCACCACCAAGAAAACGCTCTGCGACACTTGGGTTCTTTGGGAGCCAGAATCGACTAGATGGCAGCTAGATTTTTGGCTAATGTGAGCAGTGAGTTTCATACCTGACAGAAACTCCTCATTGTTTTTGTTTTTTTTAATCCTTTTATTAGGGGCTCATACAACTCCTATCACAATCCATACATACATCAATTGTGAAAAGCGCATTATGTTGTCCTTGTAAAATTGGCATTGCTAAATGTTTTGTCTTTTATTTTAAGACACATTAAATGTTCATGAATTTCCCTGCTCAGAGCGATATTTTCTTGTTCCTGGTCTTCGGTGTTTTCAGGATTGTTGAGAAAAAGAAAGCACTTGTCTATTAGATTAATTGGAACATGTGCAAGAATGCTCCCAAATGGATGCTATATTGATAATGAACCAAATTGTTACATTCACTGGGATCACGTGTTGTAGTTGTTTCATATTAGGGCTCCTCTAGAAAGGGCTTCTTCAGAAAAATGTCGAGAGTCCACTTTTGTGTGACAAATGATAGAGGTAAACGGAACCATAGAGAAGATTAAGTTCTGGGACATGTGGAGACACCTTCAGCAAACTGGCTAAATTCAATTTTTCCAGGGACTCTGCAGTTGGTTAAGTGCTAGACTGAGTGGTTGGTTATGGGCTGGTGCCTCTAACCAGAAGTCAGGTCTGATCATTTGTTTCTAAGAAGTCACAAATTTGCAAACCCCACAGGGGATAGTTGTACTGTGTACACATGAGCTCACCATGAGTAGAGACAGGCTGGATGGCATCTAACAATAATAACTGCCCGGTAGGCAAGAAGAGGCCTGTGACTTTTGTTCAGGACAGTGGCTTGGCCAAGGAGACACTGGAGGCAGAATGAATCAAGACAGGAGAAAACAAGCAAGCAGGAACTGCAGAGCTTTGCTTCTGATTCGAGAGTAGTTTTAGCCACTCAGCAATGGAGTGGTGGCTTTTTAGAGTAGGGAGGGCAGATGTATCTGCTTCTAGATTATGTCTTTAGTCACAAGGAAACTTAAAACAAACAGTTCTAATAAAAGCTATGGAGAATGTTTCGTTTCTATAATTAGTGGGTTTGTTTTTCTTTAATTTTAAAGGGTGTATCACATATGCTGCCCAGTAAACAACAAGAGTTTGGGATAATGGGAACTTCATAAATCTCATGGTGGCTGGAAGCTATGAAAATAAAGCTGAATACTTACTTATGACATTTTTAGCAATATAATCAGCTACACCCGAAGCTGAAGAAAACAAGCCTGAAGTACAGTATGTATGTGCTGTTTTTTTTTTTTTTGTAAGGTTCTCATTTTCTTATCCCTCAATAGCCAACTATGGCTGCTAACAAAGCTGTGCTTGTAAAAATCTCATCAATACACAAGCTGACAGGATCAGACAATAGACTTTTGCTAATTAATATTTAATGGGCCTATGGATTTTTCCTCAG
Organism: Echinops telfairi; assembly: GCF_000313985.2. Taxonomy (NCBI): domain Eukaryota; kingdom Metazoa; phylum Chordata; class Mammalia; order Afrosoricida; family Tenrecidae; genus Echinops; species Echinops telfairi. The sequence continues at coordinate 25,257,039 of NW_022103900.1, forward strand.
CAGCTGGAGTGCTAAATAATAGTCAATTAGCAAATGCGTTAATTAACTCTAATTGCACAGCACATGAGCTTCTCCAAGGATTTTTGCTTTATAGATTTATGTGTGAATGTTCCACCACTCTTCTTGATCACACCAGGCAGCTAATTAATTGATAAGCTATAATCCATTCTCCTCTCAGAAACATGTATTTAAAAACAAAACAGAATTTAATGCTTGATCACTTTAAGAATGATATTTCAGTGTATAGAATGAGTCTGATGTCTGCTTTTTAAGGAGGCTTCCTTCCTGTAACCACCAGGACCATCTTCAGTATGAGAGAAGAAGAAAGGGAGAGGACACGATGAGCCATGTATGTGGGTGGATGGGAGGAGAAAGGGGAGGAGGAAAGGAGAGGGAGGGATGGAGGAAAAGAGAAGAAAGAAAGAAAAAAGAGAGGAGAGAGAAAGAAAGAAAATAGAACAAGCGAGCAAGGAAACTAGGAAGGAAGGAAAAGCGGGGGAGAGGGTCGAAAGAGGCTGAAAATACAGAGGAGGCTGGCTCTTAGTGAGGAGGCAGGGTATTCCCCATCTGACTTGCAGTATGCAAAATTGTGAACCCTAGGATCAAGGGCAATCAATATGTATGATGCAATTAACAGTAATCTTCTGAGCTCCGCGTGCCAGTGAAAGAATATGCTTCTGAACATTGTATGGTGCCTGCCACTGGGGACCGAGAAGGCTCCACGGAAAGACATTAGCATAGCAGCTTTGTACAAGGTCTGGCAAGAGTTGTTAGATCAAAGGCTATGGGAGGCAGCAGCCTGCTCCCCGGTAGCCAGCAGCCCTGCCACCATTTCAGTGCCAGAGGGGGCTGCTCCGGGCTTTGGTAGAGAAACTCTCTGAGGGAACAGAGTTGGGTTTTTTGGTTTTTAAAAAAAATAAGATGATGGTCACGGAATTCAGTTCTAATGTGCTATTCTTTTCAATGATCCCGTATCCCCAAATCCACGTTCTCAGCCCACTGCTGTTAGCCTGAAAGAAGAAAGGAGGAGGACTTCAGTGTTGACTATTGAAAAGTCATTTGCGGGGAAACCATTTTTTTTTCTAATCATTTTATTAGGGGCTCATACAACTCTTATCACAATCCATACATACACCAATTGTGTAAAGCACATTTGTACATTCATTGCCCTCATCATTCTCAAAACATTTCCTCTTCACTTAAGCCCCCAGCATTAGGTCCTCATTTTCCCCTTTACTCTCCGCTCCGCCCTCCCTCATGAGCCCTTGATAATTTATAAATTGTTATTTTGTCATATCTTGCCCTGTCCGACGTCTCCCTTCACCCACTTTTCCGTTGTCCGCCCCCCAGGGAGGAGGTCACATATAGTTCCTTGTAATCGGTTCCCTCTTTCC
>NW_022103900.1:25259470-25284635 GCF_000313985.2 Echinops telfairi
ATATATAGTTTTGTTTTTGTTCTTTTTGTTCCTGATATGTTCCCTACTTTATGAAACACAGAGGATTGGATGCATAGAGACAATAACTGATTTATCCGGGGCTGGGAAGAGGTTGAGGGGAAATTGGAGCACATTATGAATGTAGGAGTAGGGGACGGTATACTAACACTGATTGTAATGAAGTTTATGCAACTCTTTTTAAAAAGCAACTTATCTATAGGAGTGTGAATTTTATAACAATCAAACAATTGGGGGGAAAAAGAATTACAGCTTCAGTTCTACTCTGTCCTGTAGGATCACTATCGTCAGAATTGACTGGAGGGCAATGAGTTTGGATTTTTGGTTTCAGACTTGAGTGCCAAAAGAATTCTGATGGTGTAGTTGGGCTAATAATGGCAAGACTGGTGGCTCAAACCCATCAGCCTCTGCATGCAAGAAAGATGAGACTTTCAACCTCAGAAACCTAGGAAGGAAGTTCCGGTCTGTCTCAGAGTTATTATGAGTCAGAGTTGATTGGAGGGTAATGAGTTTGGCTTTGGGTTTGGAGTTAAGTGCCAGGTTTATAGCAGACCATCAAGACACAGTAGGTGTCTCTGGGAAGTACAAATAGTTAACACATTCAGGTACTAACCAAGATTTTGGAGGTTCTAGTCCACATAGGGGCAGTGCAGAAGTAAGTCCTGGCATTCTACTCCCCCCAAATCAGCCATTGAAAATTCTATGGAGCACAGTTCTATTCTGACACACATGGCATTGTCATGAGTTGGAGCTGACCAAATGGTCACTGATTCAAGGAACTTTGAGGCCATGGATGATGGTGGCTGCAAAATTAGAGCTGGAATATTGATCAACAGAGTCAAGAACTGTGAAAAACAAAGGTCCGTATGACCTCACGGGTCCGGGACCAGCAATAAAAAAGCTGGAGGCTTCCCGTGTCAGGCTCTTCTTGTGCTCCACCTCACATCCTCTTAGGCTTCCTCTTTAGTCAAGCCACCTCCCGTGGGCTTGGGCAGCACTGGGTTGGGATATTTTCTTGATGTGCACTTACCCTTTATATAAAACTCTCTTATATATATGAGTTTCTGTGGATTTGCTTCTTTAAAGTACCCAGACTAACACAGTAAGGAAGACCAAAATCCTCACAATTGGACCACTAGGTAACATCATGATAGTTGGAGAGCAGGTTGAAGTTGTTGAGGATTTTTGTCTTACTTGGATTCACAATCAATGCTCATGGAAGCAGCAACCAAGAGATCAAAAGACGCACTGCATTAGGTAAATCTGCTGCGCAAGATTTCCATAGAGTATTGAAGAGGAAGGATGTTACGTGGAAGACTAAGGTGCACCTGCCCCAAGCCCTGGTGTTCTCCATTGCACCATCTGCATGTACAAGTTGGACACTGAATAAAGAAGGCTGGAGAAGAATCGATGCATTTGAATTGTGGTGCTGGAGAAGAATATGCAAAGCGCCATGGACTGCTGAAAGGACAAACCAATCTGCATTGAAGGAAGTAAGGCCAAGAGTGCTCCTTAGAGACCTCGATGGGAAGACTCCATCTTAGATACTTTGGACATATTGTCAGGTGAGACCAGTCCCTGGAGAAGGACAGCATGTCTGGTAAAGTGGAAGGGTGGTGAAAAAGAAGAAGATCGGTTAACACAGCAGCTGCATCAATGGGTTCAGGCACAGGAACAACTGAGGATGGCGCCGGACTGGGGATTGTTTCGTTCTGTTCTGGGGAGGGTTGCCATGGGTTGGAACTGACTAGAGGGCATGTCACAACAGAGGATCCTCATGGTATTGAAGTTCAGGTGTCAACAGTGATGATCAGTTTGATGTCATGTGGTTGGATTGGCTTTCCCTGTTTCAATCTCCCTGATCCCCTCCTCCTGTGCTCTATGGTCAGTGGCTGCATGCAAGTTCTTGTTTTAGGCTGTGATTTGGAAGGACCCTAGAACAGAACAACACCATTCCAAAAGTCAAGTTGAAGGCATTACTGGAAAGCCAGACAAGAGTGAAGACGCAGAAAATGTGCACAAGAAATGGCAGAAAGTAGCTAAATCAGTGGTTCTCAACCTTCCTAATGCTGCCACCCTTTAATACAGTTCCTCACGTTGTGGTGACCCCCACAACCATTATATTTGTTGCTACTTCATAACTGTAATTTTGCTACTGTTTTGAATCGGGCGTCCTCTGTGAAAGGGTCATTCAACCCTCAAAGGGGTCGGGGCCCACAGGTTGAGAACCGCTGAACTAAATAGTGCAGGCTGTGGTGCTGTACCCTGGGTGCTGTACCAAGGGCCTGTAGACTTGTACAGTACTCTCATTGGGCCTCCTTAGCCTCTGAGCTAAAGAGCTCAAATAGGCTGCTAGGGTGGGAACAAAGGCTGTCGCTAGAAAATTGCTCAAGGACATTGTTGAGTCCATTCACCTGGCCAGGTCCTCCCATGGCCCAAGGAAGGGGAAACACATCATTTTGAATTTGTATTTGAAATGAGTAGAAAATATGATGGGGAAAAAAGAAAAGAAAGACAACTCCCTTACTTCTATTTCTTATTATCTATGAGGCATACATTCCACCCAAGTAATACTTTCTTATTGTAATATGTAACAATATTGCCCTATCTTGGTGTCTCTTGCTGTGAAAACACATGATCATGAATTTAGTGGCTGAAAACACACAGATGTATTATCTTAGAGCTCTGAACATGGGTGGAATTGGGCTAGAGTACAGATGTTGGCAGAGTTGGTTGCATTTCTGGAAGGTCTAGGGTAGAGCCCATTTTCTTGCATGTTCAACCTTGTAGAAAAGGTTGCCTGAATGCCTTAGTCTGTGGCCTCTTCCTTTAAGTTACCAAAAGCAGACTGGGTCCTCACACCACTAATCCCTCCTCTTCTGCTGCCTTCCTCTTCATTTAAGGACCCTTAATGATTACTTTAGACCCACTTAGATACTCCAAAATAATCTCTCCATCCCATAGATAGCAGAGTAAGCAAACTTAACTTGCTTTGTGCCATGCAATTTAATATTTTCACAAATTTGCAGGCTAAAGATATAGACACCTTTGGTGATGGTGGGTGCGTTATTCTTACTACAATTCCTTTGTTAAATCTTATTTACAGACTGAAAATTCCCCCTATGTTGAGAGTCCTCAATCTGACAGGGCAGGATCAGATTTATTCTTCAAACCTAAACTTAAATCTCATATACGAGATGTAAGTTCTCATATATTCAAGTTAAATTCTATATTGAACTCAAACATATGGAAATGAGACTTTCCTTCATACTAAACCTCAAATACTCTGTTGTTGTTAGGTACCATTGCATCAGTTCCAACTCCGGTGTCCCTCTGTACAACAGAATGAAACACGGCCTGGTCCTGTGCTGTGCCTTCTTACGTTTGAGTCCACTGATGCTGCCACAGTTACTCCATCTTGGCGAAGATCTTCTTCCTCTTTTTAGCTACGCTGCCAATTGACCCACCCTGATGTCCTTCCCCAGGGACTGGTTTCTCCTGACCACGTTCTTCTAATATAACAATTACAGATGAGCACAAGCATATACTACATTATAGACTATTCTATCCACCATGCTGAAACCTCTTTTAAAGAAGGAAACTGGCTTAGCTAGGTGTATAGTCCTAGCTCGTAGGTGAAGATCATATTCAACAGAAAAATAAGAAATTTCTTCTGGGAAGCCCCACGTCTCTAGACTAGAGCCTCTTGATGGCAGGGACTGTGCTTTCTTCACCTTCCCATCTACTGGAATACTGAGCAGAACACCTTCCAGAGTAGCCTGGCAGGAGAGTCTTTCTCACTCACTGGTGGATGGATGCATTGTTGTATTAGGTGCTGTCAAATTGGCTAGAACTCAGCGGGATCCTTGTGCCTTCCTCCCAATTGTTCTTAGGTTGAGCTTATTGTTGCAGCCACTGTGTCCCTCCATCTCCTTGAGCGCCTTCCTCAAGCATGATATCCTTGGTGATTGGATGTAGAAATATTTTTTTAATCTTTCAAGTCTCCATTTTCTTACCTATAGAATGGGTCCATTGTTTCTCTAGATGTTCCTTAAAGTTCCTGTCAGCCCCAACATTTCATGAAACAATTAACTATTGAATCTAATGGATTTGAACTAAATTTAAATTGGGGTCAAGAAAAAGTGAATTTGTATCATCCTTTGGAGTTCAACATGTTGTTGCAAGCAATTCCATGGGTTGATCCTCATTTAATTAAGGAGTCATGAGTTGTGGAAATCTGTATGTATCTGTCCTGAACTGTCAGTTATTTTCTTACCATCAGCTTCAGCTAGTTTGTGCACTTGAGTAGCCAATGCAGAACACAGAAGTGCTTGGTGCTGAATGAAAATCCTCCGAGACCAGGACGTCTACCCACCTAACTAAAAGAGGCTGAGGCTAAGGGGTGTGTGTTGGGATGGGGTTGGGAGGATGCTACAATAGGCTGCTCTGCTGACAGGTGTTGACTGGAGTGAAGTGGACAATGGTGGTCTGTGGGGCATCTGGGACTAGGAAGCCTGTGGAGCACTGGAGGATTTGATTAGTAGTTTGGTCTATTGAGTGCAAAGTTGACTTTTTGAAATGTCCACCCCACCTCATTTATACTAAAAATTTGCTTAAAAATAAGTGGGTAAAAATAAAAGAGGACTAGCCTATTTCATGAGTTTGTGGGGATGAGCAGCACTGATGGTGCAGTGGGTTAAGCATTGGGTTGCTAAGAGTTACCACATATTATTGCAAAACAAACCAACCACCGTCCTTGATTTGAGGATGACGATAGGACAGTCTCTGGGTTTCTGATGCTGTAAATGTTATGAGAGTAGACAGCCTCATTTTTGTTCTGAGCAGTGGCTCGTAGGGTTGACTTTGTGGCTAGCAGCGCAAAGCATAGCCCACCATGCCAGCAGGACTCCTTAAGGGCATCTCGTAGGTTTGCTTCATAAATCGGATATGCCATTTACTATGGGCTAAGGACTCTTTTTAAAAAAAATCATTTTATTGGGGGCTCTTACAGCTCTTTTCACAATCCATACATCCATCCCTTGTGTCAAGCACATTTGTACATAGGTTGCCATCATCATTTTCTTTCTACTTGAGCCATTGGAATCAGCTCATCCCCCCCCACCCTCCCTCCCTCATGAACCCTTGATAATATATAAATTATTATTTTTTTCATGTCTTACACCAACCATTATCTCTCTTCATCCACTTTTCTGTTGTTCGTCCCCCTGGGAGGGGGTAATATGTCTATCATTGTGATCAGATGGACTAAGGGCTCTTTTAACTATTCAAAAATGTAATTTATTTAATAAACTTCACTTATCTATTATAACTCTAAAAGAATAAAATTGATATAGGGAGATTTTTATGGTGGATATTGGGAAATGGGAGGTGGTGGAGAGTTATGGTAGGAAACAAAAGCAGGAAATACAAGTCCTCGATGGGTCACTGGAGTAGGAAGAACCCAAATGAAAGACCAGGAAGAAGTCATGATGTTTGAAGGTGCTTAAAGCACATTTGTACCTGCATCACTGTGTGGCCAAAAAAGTATCCCCTCTGGGTCTCTCAAGATGATAGTCCACAAACTGAAATAAGAGAATCAGTGTTGCAAACTGGTTTGGAGCAACAAAAAGTAAAATGCATCTCAGAAAATCCTCCAAGTGCCTAAAATCACCTACCAAGGAATACCGGATACAATGTTCCCAAGCCGCATTAGCGAAACATTTGAATCCAGAGTGAGCTGTAGGGAGAGAATGCCTAATGTGGTCACCAAAGTCATTACTAAAAATAATTAAATGGATTGTTGGTCCCCAGGATTTCAAAAGAGAAGGAGGTGCATGCCAGAGCCATCCCCACATTTCCCCAAGGAAGGACAAAAAAAATCTATGAATAAAATTAAGGACAAGCTACAATAGGTGATCAAGCAATTAGCACACATGAAAAGAACACAATTATAAGCCACAGAGAGGCAACACCACAATTTATTTTCCACAATGAATTTCTTAGATTCCATATTTCAATAATATTGATATGGGCTTCCATAGCTCTAAATTATGAGACTTATAAAAATTCCTTCTGAATGAAAACATTAGGGAGATCTTTTTGTTCCTGAATACAAATGACTGTGGGGATGGTTTAGAGAAATAGCAAGACAAAGCAAATTTATTTGAAATGATTTGTTTGGTAGTTTGTAGGTTTCAGGGCAGTGGGTGCCAGTTGGGTTTGAATGAATAAAAACAAAATTATTTGACAATTCTGACAGAGGTGTCCTTCGAAGGACATCAAGCGTGCAATAAGGAGTGCTAGGTCCTGGTCCCGGATTTTCTGTTCTGTGATCCTGGTACATCATCGGATGTTTCTGATCTTTTGTTTTCTGAACTATAAAATGAGAACATTGGATTAGATAAGAAAATTGCTTCTGATAACATTGTCTATTTGCTAGTAATGAATACATTTTATACATATTGATGCATGTAATCCTTACAATAACCCTAAAAATACTATAGTCATCCCACTTTACAACTGAGAAATAAATGGAGGTAAAGGGAGATTATTGACCTATCATAAGCCCATCAGGAACAGAGTCAGCATTTCAAAATCTAACTGGATACAGAGCACAGTAGTAACCACTAGGCAATGCTGGCTAAGAACATCCTCTGTAGCATTGCAGAACTCCCTGAGTGATGTGCGTATTTTATGTGCTTAGCCTGCTAAATGGACATTAGTGATTCATGGTCACGTAAAACAGTGGTTCTCAACCTATGGGTTGTGACCCCTTTGGAAGTTGAATGACCCTTTCACAGGGGTCACCTGATTCATTACAGTAGCAAAATGACAGGTATGAAGTAGCAGCGAAAATAATTTTATGGTTGGGGGGGTCACTACATGAGGGACTGTATGAAAGGGTCGCAGCATTAGGAAGGTTGAGACCCACTGCCCTAGGAGAAAGGCCTTGTCTCTACTTCCAAAGAAGCAGTCGTGGAATACCCTGTGGAGCTTAGTTCTACTCTGACACAAATGGCGTCCCATAAGTGGGACTAATTGACTTAAACGGAAAATAGTGTTGTGATTATTTGTCATCAAGCTGCTACTTATGGATATCCTGTGCACACAGAGCAAAATTGTGCCATTGAGTTTTCAAGGCTGTGAGAACTTGGGAAGGCTGAATTCCAGGACTGGCTGGGTACTTCTGTGTGGGTGCCAACCACCAACCTTTCAGCTAGTAGTGAGGCCGTTAACCATTTGAACCACCAGGAAGCAGGCATTGGAACTATGGCTTGGAGGTACTGATTCCATAACCTCCCCTTTAAGAGAAATGCTTCCTATAAGAATTTGTTTTTGTACTTCTTTATGAATTAAGTGACTTTTCTGAATGAAACAATTGGTAAGTGCCACAGAGTCGGTTCTGACTCCAAGCGAGACCCTATGTACAACAGAACACCAAACACGGCCTGGGCCTGCGCTGTCCTCACAATCAGGGCCCTCCTTGGCACCATTGCTGCAGCCACTGTGTCCACTCTTGGTGAGGATCTTCCTTCTCCTTGCTGACCTTTTCCTTTGCTAAACTTTTTCAAGTAAAACGAACTCCTTCACAACATAATGTCCTCATTCAGGTAGTTGTCTCTTCCTGGAAACACGCTCAAAGTACGTGAGACAAAGTCTTGTCATCCAAGATTTTAAGGAGCTTTCTTGGCTGTACTTCTTCCAAACAGATTTGTTTATAATTCGGGCAGTCCATTGTCATTTTCAAGAACACGGTGATCCAAACGCATCAATTCTTCTCTGGCATTCCTTACTCGTGGTCTAGCTCGAATATACACCTGAGGTGATTGCAAATACCTTGACACAGGCCAGGTGCACCTCGGTCTTCTTTGCAGTGACATTTTGCTTCTTAACATTTGAAGATTTTGCAGCAAATTTGCCTAATGCAATATGTCATTTGATTTCTTGGCTGCTGTTTCTTGGACATTGTTTAGGGATTCAAGTAAAATGAAATTCTTGACAAATTTAATCTTATCTTTGTTTATCATGATGTTTCTTATTGCTCCAGTTGTGTCATCCATACGGAAAGTTGTAATCTAGAATCTTTATCAATAAATGCTTTAAGTTCTCTGCATTTTCAGCAAGCAAGGTTGTACCATCTCTATTTTGTAAGTTGTTAATAAGGTTTTGTTCAATCTTGATGCTACATTCTTCTGCATGTACAAGGTTAAGTGGGGTAATTAAGTTACAATGACAGAATTTTCTTGGGGTCATGGTATTGTTAGGCTCCTCATTGTGGGAGTGGTGGCTGTGGTGGTGGAGTGGCAAGTAATTGGTCTATGACTTGTAAAACTTCTCTAATTTCAGGGAATATTTTGGTATACTATAAACATTTTATGAAAATTGTGAGTTTGTGCTACTTTTTCTTTAAAATATCACAGGACCTATGTGGAATGTAGGAGAAAGTCAAAGCTTTCTACTCCTGCCAAGAGTTACAGCCTCAGAAAGCCACAGGGGAGTTCTGCCTGTCCTGTAGGGTCTCTAAGCTGGCATTGACTCAAGGGCAGTGAGTGAGTGTGAGTGAGGGGGCATGTTTCCTTTACGCTGGCATTTCTTTCTCTCTTTCTTTCTTTCCCTCGATATTTTGACTCTTTAAAAAACAACAAAAGTGTATTGACACTCAATACACATATCACACAATATTTCAATTCTATCAACGTCTGTAAAATCATCACCACAATCAGTTTTAGAATATTTTTTCAACCCATGGTTAAATAGCTTGTAAAATGAGTTTTGTAATCACCATCCATTCTACTGCTCCCTCTCCATATTTTGACTCTTGTAAACTTTAATATATAACTGCCAAATTACATCATTACGTAACTGCCCGTCCATTGAGATCATAGCCCAGCCAAGTTGACACATACTCTGGGGGCACACAATTCAACTTAGGATGATTTTTACTTCAGATGTCATCTACTCCAGGTCACGTGAACTTTTCAAGGTAATCTTTAAATCTCTAGTGGGCTGACTAATCCAAAGAGGAGATTTGGCCACATGAGGGATATCAGGTGAATCCAAGATTAATGCCTTAGATGGATTAATGCACCCCGACTGGTGAGAAAATGTAGGCATGACCACTTCAATGAAGTACAAGTGAGTTCTTTCACTTTTGTCTCCCTTTTTAAAAAATCAACTTATTGGAGGTTTGTACAGTTCTTATCACAACCCATACATACATCCATTGTGTCAAGCACATTTGCACATATGTTGCCATTATCATTTTCAAAACATTTCTTTTTACTTAGTTCCTTGATATAAATTCCTTGTTTTTTCTCTCCCTACCCCACCCTTCCCTCTGTCATGAACCCTTGATCATTTATAAATAATTATTTTTTTCATGTCTTACATTGACCGAAGTCTCCCTTCACCCACTTTTCTGTTGTCTGTCCCCCTGGGAGGTGGTTATATGTAGATCATTGTGAATGGTTCCCCACCCCACCCCAACCTTTCCCTTACCCTCCTGGTCTCACTACTCTCATTATTGGTCCTGAGAGGTTTCTCTGTCCTGGACTCCCTGTGTTTCCAGCTCTGATCTGTTACTCTGGCATTTTCAATAGCACCAACCATTCACTATGCAGCTCGTGTGGTAACCATTACAATACGCACAAGAGGATTTGGGTTTCAACTTAGTTTTTAAAGACAAAGATGTTCTACAAGTTAAAAATATAGATTCCTGTATCACTACTGTTCCCCTCACAATTCTGAGCCAGGAAATAAACATGGAAACTTAAGTCTTAAATAAAGGTAATTTCCAATGGAGCTAAGAGTGAAACTTTGAAAAACATTCATTCAAAGGATTTGTATTCAATGCAACCTATCCTGGAAAGAAAACTTAAACTTTAGTTACATAGGGTAGTTTAAAAATAATCATTCGCATAATAGCAATAATAGTTAATGAATATTTTATGTTTTGTGTTCATTATGCATCAGGAATTTAACTTTACATAGTTAATCTAAAAACAGTACTAAAATAAATCTGGAAGAATTCAATAAACCCAAGAAAGCCAAACCAACTGCCATGGAGTCGATTACAACTCCTCACCACACCACAGGACGGAGAAGAACTGCCCCTGTGCGTTTCTGAGACTGTGACAACCCCTTAGAGGAGAAATAACGGACATTCAGGAGAAAATGCTGGTGGTGGGAGACAGCTGAACACGCTTAGTTCACTCACGATCACACAGCTGCTAAGTGAAGGCGTCACGACAGGCTACAGCTACTTTAACGGATATGCTTCCCTTCTTCTTCCTACTCTCCCCTCCGTTCTCTCATCCCTCCTTTCCCCTTCCCCTTCACGCCTTCTCTCTCTTCTTGCTTTGCCACCTGGTAACTAGTTTTTATCCCCTCTCCCCTTTTATACTTTATCCCTTAAACAGTTGTTGAATACGCTTCATGAAGTGACGGCAAGCTAGCTCTCCGCAGCAGATATGAGCTACTCCCTGCCCTGCGTCTCTCTGTCGGCCGTCTGCATTATATCTGCAATCATTAATGTCAAAACTGGACTAGAACAGACGTTATGCAGATGCCAAGGGAAGAGAAGAAAGAAAAGATTATATTTGATTTACATGGCCAATTTTTAAAAACACTAAGAAAAAAAAATGAGATTTTTTTTTTTTCTTTCCCGACCATTCAATACAAGACAATGAGCCCTGGTGGTGCTGTGCTGGAGCTTGGCTGCTGACCAGGTAAGAGGTTGGAAACCACCAGTGATGGTGAGAGAAAGAATATCAGTCTGCTTCCATGAACAATTCAGCCTTGGAAACCCCATGCAACAGTTCAACCCTGTCCTACAGGGTCACTAGGAGTTGGGATTGACTTGATGGCAGCAGGTTCGGGTCCCCCCTCCCCACCTGGTCACTAAAAGGACCACTCAACCGAAGTTACAGCTTTTGTATTTGAAGCAGGGTGTTTTTTGTTTTTGTTTTGTATTCTTTTAAAATTAGTCACTCTGTATCAGAGAAGTTATAAAGAATGATTGAATAAATTATACATGGTAGATTATTAATTTATGAGTAAGATGATTTTAAACATTATTTTAACTGTATGGGAAAACAGTTTTGCATTAAGTGAAAAAGAGGACACAACTATGTCAAAGTAAAATCTGAAAAGAAATACACTGAAATATTATCTGTGTTTTTTCAGAGCCAGAATTGCAAGGGAATTTTCTTTTATCTTTGTCCCCTATACATTTCTCAGTCATGATAATCTAATAAAATCATTTTTAATGCTTTGGTTTAATGTGATTAGAGTAAGACTAGTGGCGCTTTTGCTGCACACTGTCCTTTCCAAAAAAAATATTGAACTTGCTTGCACAGGTAGGGGTGAAGATTGATACATTTTTACATGGTGCACAATGAAGATGTAAGATGGGCGATAATCAGGAACTAGAGAATGCCTTGTAGGTTATATTCATTATAAGACTCGGAATTACGTTCTCTTATTCAGTGCTGCACCACCAGCATCCAGCTCAAGTGCTCAGTAAGTCTTGTAACCAAAATTAATAGATCAGTGGGGGACAATTCTGCAGTCACATGGGTTTGCCATGCGTTAGAAGGAATTCAATGGCAACTGGCTTGGGAGACAGTCCCGGTTAGTGAGACGCAGAAGTCTGGCTCTGGGAAAGCTGGGCTTTATTTCTATTCAAGTCTCCTCAAATGACAGACACCACTTTTATGACAATGAAGGCTTGTATTTTGCTAAGATGCCAAACAGGTTTCAGCAAAGCTTACAACTAAGATAGAGAAAAAGCTGGCAGTTTACTGCTGAACAGTCAGACAACGAAACTCCAATGGATCTGCACACTACATGACAGGCTGCCATGAGTTGGGGCCAACCTTACACCAGCTGAAAACAGCTGCACGTGGCCAATTTAGTGATGTGTGGGCTGCTAGCATTTCTCCTATAGTTGGGTAACTCATTTACATATCCTCATTTCTCCTATTAAAATATATATATATATATATATATATTTCTAATTATTAGGGGCTCATACATCTCTTATCATAATCCATACATACATCAATTGTGTAAAGCGCATCTGTACATTCATTGCCCTCATCATTCTCAAAACATTTCCTCTCCGCTTAAGCCCCCGGCATTAGGTCCTCAGTTTTCCCCTCCTTCCCCGCTCCCCCCTCCCTCATGAGCCCTTGATAATTTATAAATTATTATCTTGTCATATCTTGCCCTGTCCAACGTCTCCCTTCACCCACTTTTCTGTTGTCTGTTCCCCAGGGAGGAGGTCACATATAGTTCCTTATAATCGGTTCACTCTTTCCTACCCACTCTCCCTCTACCCTCCCAGTATCGCCCCTCACACCACTTGTACTGTAGGGATCACCCACCCTGGATTCCCTGTATTTCCAGTTCCTATCTATACCAGTGTACATCCTCTGGTCTAGCCAGACTTGCAAGGTCGAATTTGTATCATGATAGTGGGGGCGGGGAGGAAACATTTAGGAACTAGAGGAAAGTTGTATTTTTCATCGTTGCTACATCACACCCCATCAATATATTTTTTATAGAATTCTATGTGGTTCTACCAGGCTAACTTGCTTTTGGTTCTACCCCAAATAAGAACTCTAAGGCTGATTTTGTTTACCACTTGCCATGTTTCTGAGAATCTTCTTAAGGCATTAGATAGGGGGGTACAGGCAAAGAAAATTGATGTCAACAATAATCTAGACCAGGGTTGGACAAACTTTTGAGATGGAAGAGCTAATACTTTCCCTCACAACAATTTAAAAATTATTTGAGAGCCATAAACTTATTTTTAATGAACAAATGAAATCAGCATTATCTGAATAGCATCCTTGAAAACAATTGTCCATTTTATTGCATAGCTATATATACCGAGAGAGTTGCTATATAGGGCTTGAGAGCTGTTGTTTGCCGATCCCTGGTCTAGACCAAATAATTAGAGAGATGAGATAGTTAAGGTTTATTGTGCCAACTTGGCTGATAAACACACGTGGGGTTAATTGAAGGGTGGGGCAATAAACAGCCTTTCTAGTTTGGGCTTCTTGTTTTCTGATGGTCGTACCGGGGTACAACTGCATTAGTCAGTTCCCTGCTTCAGCTGGCAAGGCTTACTTTCTGCAAGACATCCCTGAGGAAAAGCCACATGGACCTATCCTGATGCAGCCCTGGGTGCTGGAGCAGCCATGTGGAGACCCCTGTCAGTGGTGAGATGCTTACATGTTCACTGACACGGCTTTCCTCCTGCAGTCAGTGTCATTATGTGTGTTTTGTGAGATGGAGGAGGAATTTATAGTTAAGTGTTGAACATATAGGCTAATGTTGGACTTATGGGCTTGGGCAGCACTGGGTTGGGATGCTTTCTTAATGTATACTAACCCTTTGTATAAAACTCTCTCTTTTACATATGAGTTTCTGTGGATTTGTTTCCTTAGTTTACCCAGACTAACACAGGAGAGGAGAATACCATTCGTTATGCATTGAGGTGACTTTCTGGTCATTGACAGTGTGGAATTGTCTATGTGAGTTAAGCACTTATCATTTTTAGGAGAACTCACTTTGGGAGTTTCAGAAGGAAAACAAGTTGCATGTGTAAACAGAAAGCAATAGAAAAGAACCAATAAATTGCACCCACATGTATCACAGTGGATTCAATTCACAAATTCAAGTCAGCCTCCAGCTCCTTGCTCTCCTTTGAAAGGAAGAATCTGGTAAGTGATGGGCGAGGAGCACAGTTGCTCTAAGCCATTAGAAGGTTGAAGTGACACAGTCAATTTCATTGTCGTATTAAAAGTAGGACCTCCTAGCTCAGGACAGTCCTAATTGCTTAAGCACATCACCATGTGTCAACATTCCTCATTGATTTTCTACTCATTAAAGTCCTCATGCTTCTTCAGGGCCAGCTTGCTCGTGTACATGCTAGAGGGATGATGACTAGGGAATCAGACTTAGAATCTATAAACGGAGTTAAATGAATTGTAGAAAGCATAGCACAAATCCATTTAGGTATGTTCTTTTAGGGTTATATATTTTTCGCAGATTATTTACAACAATCAAATATCTATTCTTAAATCACAGGAGGATATTGACTTCTTTTTTTAATGAGCAACACCTAAGAATCTATATCCCATGTGACTTTTATTATGACTGCAACACGTTTTCCTTTGTGTTACATTTCACAAACAGAATGCATCCTATTTCACATTTTTCTACAGTTTAACACACCCATTTAAAATCTCACAGTAATTTTATTTTGAAAATGAAACTGGAAGTGAACTATGTACTGCATGATAATTTGCTCATTAATGGCTTAAGATCATAAAAAATGGATGTTTATAGTACACATTATATACATACAGTTATATCCAATGTTCCCAATGTTTCCTTTATGCCACATAGATTTTACAGAAGTCTGTAAACAAATGAACAAAAAAAATCTGAAGAGAATTTTTGCTTTTACAAAAAGGGGAAAGTGAAACTAGCTGTGGTAAAGTGAAATCAATTATTGATGGCTCTTCTTCAGTTCTAACTCCACAACACTGATTAGGTGGAATCAGGCAAAGGAGGACTCTAATTCAGGGATTAGTCAATTTTGTTATTCTTCCGAATCTAAGAGGGTCATTTAAGAAGCAGAAATGGAGAGAAATCCCAAGGTTGTCAAGAAAAAACAGCTCCCAGCAGAGCAAGTAGGAGATGCCAGTTTGAAATGGTAGAGACAGCAGAGGCTGATGCTTGGAGACACGAGACAGAGCAAAGAAACCATGTCAAGACAAACGAGCTGTGCAGAGATATAAGGCACTGACACAGAGTGGAGCCAGGCTTCCTGGCCCACAGACGCAGAGGCCAAGAGGTCAGATGATGGAAAGGTTGAGGACCAAAGAGAGACCTGGCTGCTGGCTGGGAAGAGGTGCCACTAAGGACATTTTCTGATCCTTCCTGTGGTAACCTGTTAAGTTCCTCCAATGAACCCCCAGAACTGCGAGTACTGTCTGAATTCTGTGTGACCCTGGAACGGGAGTCTGGAACCCAGCAGAGGTGTAGTCCTGTGGGAGGGATGGTTGATTTCACAATGAGGTGAGGAAGGATGGAGGGTAGAGGCATGTCTGGTCTCTGCCTTGTGGCAATTGGTGAGGGGTTGAATTCTCACCCGCTTTTTTATACTCGTGAGCCCTGATGGCATAGTTTGCTGCGATTCACAAGGTCTGCAGTTCTAAACCACCAGCTGCTCCTGGGGAGAAAGTCAGGGCTTTCTGCTCCCTAAATGGTTTCAGACTTGGAAACTCACAGGGGGAGTTCTACCCGGTCCTCATCAGGTCCCTAGGAGGCAGCACTCACTCCACAGTGGTGGGTTTTGCTTTGCTTTGATGTGAGAGTCAGACAAGGTCAAACGTGGTCCCCAGGGGGTTTCTTCACTAGTCTTCAGTGTTTGTTTGGTGAGAGCGGGGCCAGAGGCAGCACCTATCCCAAGCAGTGACAGTGGCTCTTGCCAAACTCCTTCCCCACGAACAACCCCGGGCCTCTCAACAGCAAACTGCCACAGCTTCGAGTTGTGTTTGTGAACACTGTATGCTAGTGTTATTTGGGATATGATTTGTTTTTGTTTTTTTAGGTCTGGGAATGCTTCAATTTCCCCCCATGTAAGTGAATGGTAATTGCTTCTTTATGCCAATTCAGTTTACAAATGCTTTCATAGGGACAGTCTACTTTTGGATAGCAGAGGAAATCTGCATATATTTCCTAGGGGGAAAAAAAACAAACTTTGTTTAAAAATACCCAAATAGATATGAAGACAAAGCCACAACATTTATTTTGATCTGGAATTTCATAACTTTTTTCTCTCACCTTTCCCCCACCTTTTTCTAAAATGCTAACAATGCTGTTGCAACAGCCAACATTGCTACTCTTTGGATTTTTCCTCCCTTTGGGTGGCAAATGAACCCGAAAGACTCCATGGCTGGTTCTTTCCTATTTGCTCTTGGCCATTCTTCTGTTTCTTCTTCTTTAACCAACAAAACTCGCCCTAAATGTCTGGCGGCAAGATACAGTTTCTTGAGCTGGACCTTCTGCATTCACAAGAATAATCAGTGGGGCTTGCCTTTGGGGAGTCAAAATAGAATGCTGAATGATTGGATCAAAGTAGAATGATGACAATGGAATGACCTAACTTTAAATGAGACACACATCTACTGTCAATCTGTCCAGATAAGAACACAAATATAGATCTTTGCTTCTTTGTGAGACGTCTTCCTCCAAGCTGCTTCATCCCAGTCAGCATCAGACCTTGAAGGTGCTGCTATCAGAGACTTTGGGTGCTGGATGTCACCCTAGTGACTGAGATGGCTGGGTTCCTGAGGGTCCTCACCTCATACTGACCTCTGGATTCTAGTATGCCAGCACATAGCTTCCCTGCGCACATCAAAGCTGTGGCCCAGGCTTGAGACATTAAGAGATTGGATTGGAGAGGGAACTCTGCCTCGTTCCTGGGTTCAGGGTGATTTCTGGGACCCGCTCCAATTTGTCTATTGGCAGAGTAATAAGAACCACAGTAATGAGTAAATCCTTGCAGCTGATTCTGTCTGATAGCCAGAGAAGGAGTTGAAAGGACTGCCCATGGGAGGCCTAAGGCATTTATTCCCTTCCAGACAATGATTTATTATGTCTCATTTTTCATTGGGGTTCTTTCTTTTCTCTTATCCATAACTAAGGGGTCCTAGTCCCCTCCCTGAATAAGTTAGTTAAACATTTCTCTAATTAAACACATTCCTTCTCTCATTCCCAAATCCAGACACAGCCTGGTTCAGTCATTGTTTGTAGGGACGTTGGCTTCAGTATGGCTCACGATGACCACACCCTTGCCCTGGTCTGGAAGGGGCCTCTCTCCTCTTCAAGAATTTGGTTCAGCAGGATATCCACAGACAGAAGTTGGTGTGCACTATACTATAAGCAGGATTATTGCTTTTATAAACCTTGTTCATTTAACAGAAAACAACGAACAAAATGTGTCCAAGTAGGAGGTTATTTTAATTTGTGTAGTATACCCCAGAAGACCATATTGTAATTCGGACTTTAGCAATACACTTCTGTTTTGTTTACCTATTAATTACTTGATATCCCACATATCCCACTAATGGGGAGTCTAGAGGCTCCCTCATGAAGCACAAATCCTCCTTTTGCCAGTTGGTTTTCTCTTATTCTGGTTAATTTAAGGAACTTTGAAATAGCTCACTCGGAAAGAGTAGACAACATCCACCTATAGGCAACTGCTTTTTGACAAAGAACAGAAAATATTACATGGGAAAGAGATACCCACTTTAACATGTGGTGCTGGAAAAATTGAATTTCCATTTGAAGAAGACTGAAATAGGAGCTATACCTTGCCAATGCACACACAAAAAATGAGCTCAAGATATGTTAGAGACCTAAATGCAAACCCTAGGGCCATAAGGATCATTAATGCGAAAATTGGAACAAACCTAAGGGCCCTATTGCAGGGCATGCACAGACTAACAAATCTAATAAAGGAAGCACACACAGTGGAAGACAAAGATTCCTGCGACCTATGAAAAATAAAACACATATGCACCTCAAATGAGTAAAATGAGAGCCCGCAAATTGGGGGAAAGTCTTGGCAATAACATAATAGACAAGGGACTAATAACTGGAATCTATAGAATTCTGCAATGCCTCAATAATGAAAAATATAATCCAATTAAACGACGGGCTAATGATATGAATAGACAATTCACAAGGGACAGCATGTGGATGGCTAAGAAACACATCAGGAAATGCTCATGACCACGAGTCATCCATGAAATAAAATCAAAACAACAATGAAATATCACCTTACACCCACGACAGGCAAATTAAAAAGAACAACATGGAAATCAACAAATGCTGAAGGGTGAGGAGAGATTAGAACCCTTAAATACTGTGGATGGGCTTGTAACTATGTAAGACTACTGCGGAAACATATAACATTATCTAAAACAACCGGAAGTAGAAATACCATGTGACCCAGCAGTCGCTTTGCTGGGCATATGCCTCAAAGGAATTACAGACAGAACACGGACAGACATGGTCTCTCCCATGTTTGTAGCAACACAGTTCACAAATGCAAAATTATGGAAACTACTCCTGCTACTTGAAGAATAAACACCAAAGTAAAGGCAGGCTTCCGCTTAAAAGTCATGTCGGCTTCTAATCTTGTCTCCTACCTGATCACCAGCCCCCATTGTTCATATAAATTGTGCTTCGTCCCTAAGAGTTTAATGTGCACAAGTCAACAATTCATGCATTGTGGTCTGAAAATAACCTATATGGCTATAATTTCCTTTCCTCAACATTTTTTATTCTACCATCGACTAAATCAATGACACTATAATTAGGATGACCTGATGACTCGGGGATTCTCTCTATTATAAAATGATAATGATGGCTCTAAAGTGAATCAGAGATACATAAACCATAGCTATATGAATGAATTTTGGGCTCACACTTAATTCTAGGCCCAATCTAAGAACAGTTAGTTCTTATGACATGGTCCTACTCACCCTCATGAAGAGATTATGGAAAATACAGGTCTGATAGTCAAATGTGGTAAAGAAACTGGATAGTGCCCAGCTATCAGAAAGAATCGCGTCTGGAGTCTTAAAGGTTTGTCTTCAGCGAAGCAGCCATATAAGTGAGGCATCAACTAAGTCCACAGAGAAGAAGCCCGACAGCATGTGTGATCCAAGGATTGTAAATAATAAAATCTAAATCCAAAGGAAGGAATGGTATCGCAACTTAAACTGTGAGCATCCAGTTTGCAGAAGGATGACAGTAGATGCCCAGATCCATTTGGAGTATGCCCACCTGGATTAAGCTTCAGGTGGTTTCCTCTGACCATAGTTCAAGAATGTGATTAGCCTTGCTGTCAGATAGAGAACATTGTAGTCTATCATGGCAGATGTAGTTGGGTTAAAATGCGACACCTTATCGTTTGATCTCCCTTTTGACCCATGTCAAAGTTGTTTCAGTTTTTAATGCTTTCTGCTTTCTTTTTGATTGAAGTTTTCCTGTTTTGTTCAATTATTGTTGTTGTTTTTGTTTGTTTGTTTACTTTACATTTATGTTTTGTATGGTTTTCTGTATATGAAATCCAGGGTAGGTAAATCTATAGAGGCAGTAACTGGATTAATAATTACTTAGGGACATGGCAAGGGAAGATGGAAAAAGAGAAAGGAGTATGAGAAGACAATGTTCTAAAATTGATTGTGGTGATGATCGTACAACTCTTCCTAATATGATTAAATTGTATGATATGGGAATATATGGCAATAAAACTATTTTAGCAAAAAGAAGCCAATACTGTTTCCTAACACCAAACATAGAGAACAATTTTACAATCAGATGTGTTGTCATTGTTTGTCAGTGCCACCAGGATCCGCTGTTGTAAATTATCACTGGTGCCCCAACTCCTGTTTCAGCTCCATGCAGCCACCTACTGGATGGATGCCCCTCTTGACTGCAGTGGTTATAACCAATATTTATGATCTGTATAACTGATGTCTATAATCAAGGCACATTTTTGGCATTGATTATAAAGACAGGTATGTGATGCTTAACATCCACAATATGTCCTATAAAATAGGACATTTTAATATTTGGATGTTGTGCAACTATATTATATACAGGCATTCTCTGTACAATCTGTGGTTAATTCCTAGTAAAGCCTATTATATTAAAACCTTTTTGGAGCCTGCTGCCAGACAAATCTCAAGAACGGTATCCAATGGTAACATGAGGCCCACCTTGCCAAGCTGGGGCTATGCTAGAAGATGGAAGTAGATTTGTACATTGTCAGATACAGAACATGTTGTGGGGCACCCAGGGGTGAAAGAGGTAGCTGGAGACTGGTGTGCGGGCACTGAGGATGCAGCTAGCCATGGTGGCCTGGCTGCTGCTACTGTGTCGCTTTGGTTCCCTGGTCATGTGCAGTAACTCCAGGTAGTGACCTGGAGCCTGAAGTCTGGGAGGTCCTGGGGCCTGCCTGGCACAAGCAGTGCTTGGTATAGGAGTGGAGGAGCCATTACCAGTGCTGCCCTGCATGGGGAGTGAGAGGTCAAATGCTTCTGGGAGAGTAAATGAAGCTAAGAGGAGAAGGAGGAGGAGGAGAAGGCGCTGCAGGGGCTGGGATGTGCCCTGGAACCCCATTACTTGTTCACTCTGGCCACTCTGGGGTCTTTAAAACTATGGGGGGATAAATAAAAGGAGAGTGGTTTTACCTTAACAATTAAAAATCTTCTGAGACCAAGGAGGCATATGAGGTGGCATTTCCAGATGGATTTTAAGCTATGTATACCTGTATCCTTTAAAAAACATTTTAAAGGAAAATAACCCATGGATGTTCTCAAGAGTTTCATTTTACCCTATCCAAATATTCTTTTCCTCTCAGCCTCTGTCACATTATTATCTTTCCCTTAATAGCTGTACATTACCCAGTTGTTAAGACTCCTCTGGCCAATTAAAAACCTAGGACTAGTCGATAATAGAGTTAATGAAAGGGGCCTACTCCACTATCTTAAAGTAGATCCCTAAAGGTGAACAAAAGAGAAGATTCTATAAGAAACTTTGTTTTTATCACAGAAGACCAGACAAAGGGTAGTATAATAAACTTTTTGTTATTCAAAATCTAAACTCCCAACTCTTGACTTTCTTAACCCTTCTCTCTCTCTCTCTCTCTCTCTCTCTCTCTCTCACACACACACACACACACACACACACACACACACACACACACACACACCAGTTCCAACATTCCACTGCTAAGTAGTTACAAGGATCTGGTATAAAGCTGACCTAGAAATAACCACTTCCGACTTAGCAGTAGATAACTAATAGAAGAATGTGATGAAGTGAAGGAGTGCGGCAAAGCAGCAGAGTCTTCAAAAACCAAGTCCATTGCTATTGAGTCCATTTCAGCTCATACACAAACATGTATACACACACACACACATACATACACATATATGTATATGCATTCACAGAGTATATATGTATATATATATATACTCTGTATATATGTATGTTTATATGTATATTTACATACATATGATCACAGAGCAGCTGGTGGGTTTGAACCACTGACTTTTCAGTTAGCAAACTGCTACTCACTGTGCTTCCAGGACTCCTAAGTGAGTGGAAAAAATAGTTACATATGGCTTTTTCATGGTTTCTTGGAAAGCCACAACACTGGGGTCATGATTTCTGTTCAGGAACAGTGCAGTACTATCACCCTCACTTCCTCATGCAGAAATAAAGGACACCCTTGGAATTAATCAAATGAACATGTAGATGGGTCCGATTTCTTGGGCTTTGAGCTGGGTAGCACCTGGGTGATCCATAATCCCTGTTCGGCCTCCCACTTTGAGAGCTGACTCTGACTTCCACAGTGAGAGGAGAGTCATCCTATAGAGGAGAGCTCTTCCCACAGGTTGAGCTATTTTTCTTATGTAACACACTATATGCAACTAGGAGGGAGCCCAAGTAGCGCAGTGGTTAAGAGCTCAACCGGTAATTACAAGGTCAGTAGTTTGCTCCACAAGAGAAAGATGTGGTAGCCCACTTCCATAAAGATCCCAGCACGGGAAACCCTATGGGGGAGTTGTACTCTGCTCTATAGGTCTGGAATTCACACAGCAATGGCTTCAATGGGTATGCAACTATTATCGTACCTAAAATTACATCTCATAGATTTCTTCAAAAACAGTGTACTTGGCTCAAAATGGTCTAGTTTACTTTCCTTTGTCTTTAAAACTATTTTTTCATTGTTAAAATAAGGACAGGTGTCAACTCATAAACTTGGGCTCTCTGTTAAACCTTGAGTTTTCTCTCATATCCTTATCTTTCCTATTCTCATTAAGAGAGTGTCTATTAAACTCACTAGAAATATTCTCAAAATTCTACCCCCCAAAATTCAACAATATATAAAAAGTATACATCATAATTAGTTGAGAATACTAGGAATGTTTAATATGAACTAATTAATTCAATTTATCACATAAAGTGAAGAAAAATAACCACATGGTCATCTTCATCAATAAACTTTATGTGTCAAAAAGACATTTTACAAGACCTAATACCTGTCCCTGATAAAAACAATCAAAATAGGATTACAAAGGAAATTCCCAGTGGTGGCTGGAAGATTTTATGACAACTTGAAGATGTATAAAAGTGACGGGGTGGAATCCAACTTATCAATCAGGTCACAGCCTGATGATGCCGCCCTGGGAGTGTGATCTTTTTATCAGGAGGAACCTGGGAACCTTTCTCTCTATATATGTCTCTTTCCTTCCTGCTCCTTCTTGCTGGGACCCTACCACTGACCTAAGAGGTGCCGATGCCTCCCCATGTTTCCACCAACCTCGGATCCACATGACTCTGCTTCCCCCAGCCTGTGATCTTCCTGCCTCAGCATCACACCTGCGGTTATGTGAGTCTGAAGAGGAAGGACTTGTGACTAGCATTGGGTTTGGGGACTTGAGTTGGACTGGGCAGGGATACCTTCTGGAAAAATATCATATCTTGACATAAAGCTATTTCATATACATAGATGAGTGTTACTAGATTCATTTCCATAGACAACCTAGCCTAACACATTCTCCACCATAATTAAGGATGTATATGCAAAACCAACAACCAACATGATTCTCCGTGGGGAAAGGCTGAGATCCTTTCCCTTGAGAATGGGTATGAGACAAGGATGTCCTCTATCATCACTCTTATTCAACATAACACTGCAAGTCAAAACCAGATTAATAAACAAAACAAGAAAAGAAAACGAAGTGTATCCACATTGAAACTCGATTTGCAAACAACATGATTCTTTACACAGAAAATCCCAGATAATTCACAGGAAAGCTACTAGACCTAATAGGATTCAGAAATATTGCAGGATACAAACTCTATACATAAAAGTCAAGTGAATTTCTTTAAACCTATAGAAGGACTCTGAAAAAAAATTAAGGAAACAATACCATTTACAATAGCACCCCCCACCCCAGGATAAAATACTTAGGAATAACTAATCAAGTACCATGTTGTTTGAAATGGAGATAGTTTTGCTTCTTCCTTTCCAAATTGGATACACTTTATTTTATTTTTCTTGAAAAACACAATCTCCAATACTATCTAATCATATCTTCAACACTATCCAAAGCAATCTATAGCTATCATGAAATTTTATTCCAAATCTGAACAACCACTTTTATTTCAATGGAAAAATATATCCCTTGTTCTGTTCTACATAAAATTGCTATGAGTAGGAACCCAATTGATGGTACTTGACAAATATATGGACAAAACTTTGGGACATTGTTGGTGATTACAATAAGTTTTGTGTTCAAGTTGACTAGGACAGGGTTCTCAGTAGTTTTGCACTTAAGGCATGGTAATCCCCCAAGATATGGCCTAATTCAATGTAATCAACTTCATAATGGGATGAACTGTGAGAAGGCAATCAGTTGAAAGATTAGGATGGCAGGCAATACCTTTACTTGGGTTAAAGGGAGTTCTCTCAGGGTTGTAGTCTACTTTCTATATAAGTGGTCGTGGTCTACTTTCTATAGACTCTTCTATAAGCTATAGAATAGTTTTCTTGAGTTTTTACTAGGTCTAGGTTCTGCATCTGACTCATCCACCTCTAGTTCTTTGGCCTTGAACGAATAACTTGTCATACTGCCTGCAATCCTGGTAGTCATCAGACACCTGCCATTTAAGCTGCTATCTGATCTACTGATCTTGGATGCATTTGCCTCTGCACCAACCATGCAGTGGCCTCCCTATTGATCTTAGATTCATCAGGCCCTGAAGGTATTTGTGTCAGTAGAAGCCTCCAGCTAACATCTGACTCTTGGACTTGAAATATACCTGGATTCGTACTGGACTTCCCTATTTCTACAATAGCGTGAGCCATTTTCTTGATGTAAATTTATCTCTACATGTATATATATAAGTGTTGCTGGTTTTGCTTCCCTTAGCTAAAGATTACCAAACATGGCTACAAATATAAGAGCAATAGAAGACAAGTTAGATGATTAGGGTCTTCTAATTTTAAAAATGAATGATTATTATTACTTTTCCCTTAACTCAATAAAATATGTGTCTACCCTCTAATTAGTGATTTATCCTCCTTTTTCCTCACATCCCTGGTAATCATAAAAAATGTTTCTTTTATTGTTAAAATCTTTCCTTGACTCTATAATAATAGTCTCAAACAATATTTGAATTTTGTGATTGACTTATTTCACTTGTCATAAAGCCTTCCAGGTTTATCCTTGTAGGGGCATTTCTTGTAACCACTGTGAGAGATGATCTGACACTCCCTTACAAAGACTAAACTAGAAATACCACATGATCTAGCAATCCCATTGTTCAGTATATTCCATAGGTAAATAAGAGCCATGGCATGAATTGGTACATGTGCAGCCATGTTCATTGTAGTACTAGTCACAATAATAAAAGTATGGAAAGAACCTAAGTGCTTATCAATGGAAGCTTTTACACTTATAAACAAACTAGGGTACATACACATATCATGATACTATGAAACATTAAAGAGTAACAATGTATCTGTGGAACCTCCTATAAACTAAATACTTAAAAGAGTAAAGAAGAAACTACAGATAGGAAAAAAACACCTTGGTAATAATAACACTGATAAGGGTTCCAACTTTAAAAATATATAGAAAACTTCAATAATTCAACAACAAAGAGACAAACAGACTAAGTTTAAACTGGATATGAATAAACATTTTATCAAAGGATATGAATAAACATTTTATCAAAGAAGACATTCAAATGATCAGCAAGCACATGAAAAGATGCTAGAGATCATTTACTCAGAGAGATTCAAATCAAAACTACAATGTGATACATCCGCACTCTTACAAAATGGTAGATTGATAAAAACAACAACAACCGATAGTTAGCTTACCAGGGAGATGGGACTGCTGCTCCACTGCTTGTGGGGTTGAAAATTGGTTCAACCAATGATATGGCACTTCCTCATAAAGCTCTTAGTAAAAATACCCCTCACTGACCCATGGCCCTGCGGGGGACAACACCAGAGACACAGTGTGGGAATTGC
>NW_022103900.1:25286191-25311462 GCF_000313985.2 Echinops telfairi
TGTTTTGAGAATGATGAGGGCAATGAATGTATAAATGTGCTTTACACAATTGATGTATGTATGAATTGTGATAAGAGTTGTATGAGCCCCTAATAAAATGATTAAAAAAATAATAAAGTATTGAAGAGCAAAAAAAGAAATACCAGTGATCCAGCAATCTCACTCTGAGGTATGTACTCCAGAAGCCTTGGTAGGATAGTAGATTATGCCCTGGGCTATTAAGTATAAGGTCAGCAGTTCAAAATTGCCAACTGTTCTGTGGAAGAAAGATGAGACTTTTAATTCAATATTTACAGTCCCAGAACCCCACAGGGGTCGTTCTACTCTGCCCCAGAAGATCACTACCAGTCAGAATCAACTCAATAGCAATGAGAAGTATATATTCTCCAAAACCAAAACTATGGAGACAGACATACGCACATCTATATCCATTGCAATATCATTCACAATAGCAAAAATATGGAAGCATTTAATCAATAGATAATGAATAAGCAAACTGTGGAACAAATGCTAAGTAGAATACTATAAGATCATAAAGGATAATGAGTTCTGAAAATATACTACAACACGGAGGCATTTGGAAGACATTAAGCTGAGGGAAAGAATCACAGAAGAAATGTTGCATGACCTCACTGTTATAAAAAGACATAAATTAATGGAAAGCAACGTTATTTGGGGGTTACCTAGGAGGTGAAGAAGAAAGATAGCAAGTCATTTTCTAGATAGTAGATTTCATTATTTTTCTTGATGGGTAAGTCAGCACAACTTGACCAAGGTAAATCATGGAAGTAAGAAGCACACAACCAAAAGGGACGTTTTATTTTTTTTGTTTTTTGTTTTGCTAACCATCTTTTTAATTTTTATTTTTTCTGTCTGTTCCATCTAGTTTTTATTTTATTTTTTATAAACAATTTTATTGGTACATAATCCAAATATCATACACCTCAATATTTCAGTTATATAAAGTATTGTATAATCATTACCTCAATCAATTTTAGAGCATTTTCTTCTTTCTTGTACTCCTTGTTTTAGCTCCCCACTTCCCAATGATCTCCGCCGCCGTACCCCCAATCAACCATGAATCCAGTTACTATCTCTATAGAGTTACCATCCTGGATTTCATATACCAAAACACACACATAAAACACAAAACAAAGAGTCAAAAAGGTTAGTAACACTAACAAAATAAAACATGGGAAAAAAAACCCTCAGTTGAAGAGAAAACTGAAAAAAAAATTAAAACAGCTTTAAAATGGATTAAAAGGGAGATCAAACGACATCACTGGACTAGTCAGAGAGAAAGCATTGGAAGTTTAATCTCTGTGTAGATACTGCAAATGGATGCTGGCCTTCCCTTGTCATCCACAGCCTTCTGCCAACCAGATGCTCTCAATTTATGCTCTGCTCCTGTTCCCTCCTTTGTATTTGGATTATATCATTTAGAATCCTTGGGTCACACATGGTGGCATGCTTCTTCCACATGGACTTAGTTGATGCCTCACTTACATGACTGCTTGTTTGAAGACAAGCTTTTAAGGCCCCAGATGCTATTCTTTATGATAGGTAGGCATCATCTATATCTGAAGCAATCTCTTCATGAGGGCATGTATCATGAGGGCCATATCATAAGAACTTATTGTTTTTAAATTGGAGTTAGAATTAAGTGGAAGATCCAAATCCATTTGTAGTAGTCTTGGTACTTTAGAGAAACAAATCCACAGAAATTCATGTATAAGAGAGAGTTTTATATAAAGGTTAAGTGCGCATCAAGAAAACATCCCAACCCAGTGCTGCCCAAGCTCACAAGTCCAACATTAACCCATTAACCCCTTTGTCCAACACCAATCCACAAAGTCCTCCTCCATCTCACAAAATGGATGCAATGATGCTGATTGCAGGAGGAAAGCTGAGTCAGTGAATGTGTAAGCATCTCAGCGCTGGCAAGGGTCTCCACACAGGTGCTCCAACACTCAGGGTTGCTTCAGGGCAGGTCCATGTGGCTTCTCCTCAGGGATGTCTTGCAGGAAGTGAGCCCCACCAACTAAAGCAGGGAACTGGCCAAGGCAGCCATACCCTGGTCCAACCTCAGAAAGCAAGAGACCTAAGAACTAGAAAGGCGAGGCTCACCGAGACGTTTATCCTTCTGCCCTTCAATTAACCCCACATGTGCTTATCAGCCAGGTTGGCACAATAAACTAACTAACTCACCATTTATATACTTATGGTCTATATATGCCTCTGGTTCACCTCAGAGTTATCATTGTCATTTTATGTTAGAAAACATTATCAATCATTTCACTGGAGAAAAAGTCATTCTGTTGATAGTGTCATTAATTTATCCTACAGTAAAGAATTTAAAACACAATTAAGAAAAGGAGATTATACAGTGTAGGCTGGTGATAAACCACAATAATGAATTACTGGCTTGTACAGATTAATCCTAAATCACTGGATACTGTTTACACAAGAAATGGGGGTTGATGATAAGGCAAAAAATGTAATAATATTACTTGAGAGTGGCAGAACCAGGCCTACAAGATTAATATATTTCTTAATAAAACAAGGAGGGCATTGAAGTGGTAAGTCCATGGTAGCCTGACTACCGTTAGTTCTGTACCCTTGGTAGAGCTGTCTTCTGCTTCTCACACCATGTGATTTCTGCCTTTATTCCAAGAGCGACAGGTCAGCTTGAGGTAGAGTCAAGTTCACTTAGTGGGGGTTTGTGTTAGTCTGGGTGGGCTAGAGAAACAAAGTCATAGACACTCATGTGTATAAGGAAGAGCTTTATACAAAAGGATAATTGTGTATTAAGAAAACATCCAAGTCCAGTCCAAATAAAGTCCATAAGTCTGATCTTAGCCCATATGTCTGACACCAGTCCTCTTCAGATTCACGCAACACATGCAATTATGGTGAGTGCAGGAAGATCATCGGCTAGTGGGTGGAGAGTCTTGTGGATCCAGTGGCAGTGGAAGCATCTTAGTGCTGGCGTGGGTCTCTACCTGGCTCCTCCAGCTCCAAGGTTCAGGTTGCCATCAGCATAGCTCTACATGGCTTGTTAACAGGAATGTCTTGCAGGGCAAAAGTGTGTGTCCCACCGCCGGGGAGGAAGATAAGAATTCCCAGAATCCTCAGGAGAAGGCCATGCCCATACAGAGGTCTCATTGGCTGTGACTTGATTGACAGGCTAGACTCCACCCCTTCACAAGTTAGCAGATTATGTAACTGCCACAGGTTTCTACATTGAGTCCTTCCAGTGTGGCCAATGAAGGATGCCGTGCACCTTGAAAACATAGGGTCTAAAATTCCATTAGTCTATAGCACATGACCTGAGTCACCAACTGCTTATTTGATTCTACATCTAATATGCCCAATCTAGTATCAAGTATAATCAAGGGACAATTTTAGTAAAAGTCACAACATACATACAATTTTATAACAATGTAATAACCATCAAAATATATGTGCTGGTTACATAGGTAGATATGTATGCTTATAAATGCATAGATAAGTACATATGAATATTTTAGTGCTCATGCAGAGGTGTTTCTGAAGGCCAATGTATATACATGTCTGTGTGTTTCAGATATATTCATATCTAAAATAAAGCATATAGGGGGCACTTTAATGAATGATTCCTAGACATAATCAATCATTTAGGCTGCTGGATTTGAGGGTTTAGGAACATAGTATCAGGGTCAACTCCACCTGTTTGCACAATATAGCTCATAAAGATAATGTTTTACATCCTAGTTTGATGAATAGCATCTGGGATGTTAGAAGCTTACAAACTAAAATACAACTACTGGTCTCTAAACATTGGGAGCAAAATAATGAAAACCAAAGACTCAAGAAAGAAATTATTCTACAGGATGAATTGTTTACATGAATTACAACCTACATTGAGGCCAGAAGAAGTAGGTGGTCCTCACAACCACTACCAACTATTCAAACAAAGAACACAGCAGACAATCCTAGAGAGAATGGGAGCGGGGTGGGGTGGGGTTGAGGTGGATGTAGAAAGCCCCTCAAATTCCTAAAAGAAGACTAAACTTATCAGGCTTGTAAAGACTAGAGGAACCCCTGAGATTGTCACCTTGCACTTGTTCCTCTGCCAGAGCCCAATGATGCAGCTGCTGTGTCAGTTCTTCTTGTCAAGAGACTTTCCTTCCTTCCCTGGCCCTCCCCTTTACCAAACACGATGTCCATCTCCAGGGATTGGTCTCTCCTGACAACATGTCCAAATGATGCCTCCTTACCTTGAAGGAGCGCTTTGGCCTTCCTTCTTCCAACACAGATTTGTTTGTCTTTATAACCGTCCATAGTACTTTCAACCTCCTTCTGCACCTCAATTCAGATGCATCTATTCCATGGTCTTCCTTATTCAATGTCCAACTTCAGCATGCATATGAGACACTAGAGAATACAACAGCTTGGGTCAAGTGTACATTAGTCCTCAAAGTAACATCTTGGCTGTTCAATACTCTTACGAAGTCTTGTGCTTCAGATTTACCTAATGCAATTCATTGTTTGATCTCTTGATTGCTACTTCCATGAGCATTGATTGTAGATACAAGCAAAACAAAACCCTTGACAACTTCAACTGTTTCTCCATCTATTAGTCCAGTTGTGAGGATTTTGGTCTTCTTTACATTAAGTTATAATCCACACAGAAGGCTATCATTCTTGATCTTCCTCAGCAAGGGCTTCAATTCCTTCTCACTTTCAGCAATAAAAGGTGTGCCATCTGCATATTATAGGTTGTTAATAAGCCCTACTCCAATCCTGATGCCACATTCTTCTTCATATAACCCAGTTTCTCTGATGATTTGCTCAGCACACAGATTGAACAATCATGTTGAATGGATACAACTCTGATGCACACCTTTCCTGATTTTAAACCATTGGGAGAAATATGTATGTGTGTGTGTGTGTGTAGTTATATGTATGTGTGTGTGTGTGTGTGTGTGTGTGTGTAGTGTAAAAGGTACTTACTATTAACTAGTATCCTTGATAGGCTTTCTGGGTTCAGCAGATGTGAACTCATGTAAGACAATTCTACTGAGGTATTATTCATTAGGACTTGTTTTCATTGTTACTCTAGCCTAATGTTTCATTCAAAGGATGAAATTAGTTTTCCATGCACATTTTCTGGCTATTTATTATTTGCTCCTTTTTAAAGTTACATGATTTAGTCACATTGTTTTCATTTGCTCTTCTTAAATCTGGTTTGTACGCTTATTTGTTTTTTGAATGAAAAAAAAAAGGCAGAAAATATTTTACTCCTGGTTTCCTATAATAAAATTCCATTTCCAGTATTCATTTGCAAACATGTCTATTGTGATAGCTTTCAAGTGATTCCCTCTTTTATTTTTAAACCAGAAGAAAAATTTATTGAAATTCTCTAAGTTATATGGCAATTCGATCAGCTGCTGCACCCCATTTAAGTCTGTTCAGCAATGGTCATGACTTGCATCATTAACTTCTGTCTTCTCATCTATTATAAATGGTGATTGATGAGTAAGTTTTATAATTACAGATATGATGATAGTCCATCCAATCTACACATTAATTAGGTACTCTTCAGTCTTTCAAAAGATAGAATAATTTTCTCTATCAAATAATTACCTATACTATTCAGTTTCTAGAATCTTTGGGAAGTTTTATTTTAATCCTACCCTTTTAAAAATCATCACTTTTAATTATTTGTACAGTTTTTCATGATGGGCCAAAACAATTGATTCTCTTGTTTCTTTGGCAATTAAGAAAACAGTACAGTAAGTAAGGAATAGCAACAAGTCAGATTCTTAGGTTGATTCAGTCAATTGACTTAATTGTTTGGTTTCAATGTAAATGTGTGCACACATATAAACTGAATCTACTGCCCTCATGCTGATTTCACCATTTAAGGACTCTATATAGGGTTTCCAAGACTGGTCATAGCACTGGAGCAGACAACCTCATCTTTCTTCTGAGGAGCAGCTGGTGGGTTTGAACCGCTGACCTTATAGCTAGCAGCCCAACAAATACTTTTTTTTTTTTTTTTCGATTTGAATCTTTTAATACCTAATGTTATTGCTTTAGGAAACACCCCCCTCCCAACACCTTACAACCAAGAATGGGACACTAATTACATAAAAATATACATGTATAAAAAGTAGTTCTCCATTTTCCTGGAAAAAAATAATCCTAGGATAACTTGTAGAATATTCAAGTGGTGGGGATTTTGTTGTCGTTTTGGTTTTGTTTTGAATTACAATTAAATTCTTGGTCATCTCAGTATTAGCTCTGTAATACACTTAAATTAAAGGAACATTAATTGACAACCGTTAACAATTTATAAATGCCAGGGGCAGTTATTCAATAAATCGATTCCTCTGTGGGTGGCTGTGTCCCTTCGGCCACCCACTACTGAAGCAGCAGTATATACATGTGTTTAATGATATTAGGAGGTGCTGCCAACCCTAAAATGCACCCACCCACATTCGGACTGATGGTGTGGGTCAGTGTGGACTGTGCTCAGCAGCACGAGGCGCTGGGCTTGGGCTTCCGGTGCAGGTTGACCATGTCTGTCTGAATCAAATGATCTGACCCATCCTCCGTGGCCAGGACTCTTCGCACAGCCTCCTCAAAGGCAGCGGCGACATTGGTGGCATCTTTTGCACTGGTTTCAAAGTAAGGATGGTCGCCGTTGTCCCTGCACCAGGCTTGCGCTTCTTCGGCAGACACTTGCCGCTCGCAGATGTCGATCTTGTTACCCAGAACGACAAAAGGAAAGCTTTCTGGCTCTTTCACGTCAGCGTAATAGAGGAACTCTTTCTTCCAGTTGCTCAAATTCTGGAAACTTTGCGAATCGTCAACGCTAAAAGTGAGTAGGCAGCAGTCTGAACCTCGGTAGAACGGCGTCCTCAGGCTCCTGAAGCGCTCCTGCCCGGCCGTGTCCCAAATCTGCATGGTGACAAAATGGCCGTCCACCTCCAGATCTTTATTTAAAAACTCCACACCTATGGTGTGGAAGAGCTGAATATCGAACTTATTGGTGACATATCTGTTCATGAGTGAGCTTTTCCCAACGCCGCCGTCTCCAAGGAGAATGACTTTAAAAAGCGAGGATCGGCCTGCCATTGTTTATCTCTGACTTCAGAACTCTCGCAGCCACGCGGAGGACGCGGCAGGAGCCCCGAACAGGCCGGTCCGGGCGCACTAGGAGAGGAGAGGTCACGGGCAGGGTGGGTACGACGCGATGGCGACAGCCGGAGTGCTGGGCTCCACAAATACTTAACTCACAGCACTACTTGGGCTCCATATGTAAACATTGATAGATAGAAAAAGAATGTAATATTAATAGGTATGGATTAAATTTCATAAAAGCAATTTTCAGAAATGTGACATCATGAGTTTTTACAGAACATGATCAGAACTTAGGGCTTAAAACACTGGTGTTTGTGTAAGAAAAGTAATATATTTTGAAACTAAGAATTTTAGGATCAATGAATATAATTTTTCTTATTTTACTAATAAGACATTAAGCTTATGATAACCATGCTAGCTGAAATAAATCATAGTAAAAAACCACTTTTGTAAACAGTTTGGCAAATATCATTAATATTATTGTATATGATAGTTACCTATGAAAATTATTTTAAATATACAACTATTTGGAGAAAAAAATAGCTGTACGCTATCAATGAAAATATAGGAAATATTCGTTTAAAGGTAACTTTTTCTACTACTTTTTGTTCTAAAGCAAATGAAGTCAGGACAAAGTGATGAAAAATTATGAAAGCTTCAGTATTTTCCTCATTAACCACTGAAATGATAGCTGATGTTAAGGAGAAAAATGATTAGTCTTTTAACAAAAATAAGTTATTTAGTATATAACAATTAAGCATATTATGTGCTTATTTGTAGGAATTCATGTACAATTATCTGAGTTTATAATTTGAGTTAGACCCTAACATTAAAATTCATCTACTCAGCTAAGATCCCTTAATAATTGCCAGAAGAAATCATCATTTACTGTCTACCTACCAAGTGTAAAGCTCATATAAGTACTATTGCAAAAAAAGAAAGAAAGAAAGAAAGAAATTCTAAGCATTGTCCCTACCATCTCAGGGTCTCATCATAAAACTAAAAACTAAAAAATTGAACCCAATGCCCTCAAGTCTGTTCTTGCAGATAAGGAACTTCAAAACTCAAAAAACTGTCATTGATTCTAACTCATAGCAACCCTATGAGACAGAGTGGATCTGCTCCTGTGAGTTTCCAAGCCTCACTCTTTACAGGTAGAAAAACTTCATCTTTCACCTACGGAATAACTGGTAGTTTTGGACTGTCGATTTTGTGGCTAGCAACCTAAAGCCTAACTAACCCACGACTGCACCAGACTCTAGGGTGAAACTGTACCACGGAGTGTCAGAGGCCATGCAGTTTACACAAGTGGATTGTTCCATTTTCTCCTGCAGCGCACAGGATAGGTTTGAAAAGAAACCTTTCCATTAGCAGTTGAACACTTAATAACTACAGGACTGTGTGCTTAATAGTGAGTAAATAATAATAATGTAAATGAATGAAATATCAAGCCTGAGTGGTTAGCATTACAGGTAAGCTGGTTAGAGAAAGTATTTTGATGATTGATAGGTTAATGTTTGGTGGTGTGTTTATGCCTTGTGTTAGAGCCATTAAGTTCATTCCCATTTTCTCATTGATGACTTTCATAGTTCCAGGGCTTCTACTTAGGTCTTCAATCCAACTTGAGTTCATTTTTTGTATACTGTAGGAATTATAGATCCTGTTTCTTCTTTTTTTGAAAATGGACATACAATTTTTCCAGCCCCGTTTGTTGAAAACACTATTTCTTCCCAATTTAGTGTATTTCAGTCATATATATATCAGGTGTTTGTACGTGTTTGATTTTATTTCTGAGTTACTGATTGGTCTATATATCTGTAGTTGTAGCAGCTCCAACCTGTTTTGACTCTTGTGGTTACATGTAAAATCAGAGAGTAAGAGGTCGCCTATTTTTTGAATAGTTCTATTTTTGCATATACTATACATATCATTCAATTCAATCATTCGATTGCAATTAGAAGAGCTATGCAATCATCACTACAACTCAATTCCAGAACAGCCCTTCTTGTACTCATTGTTGTTAGTTGCCCATCCCCTACATCCTCCTCTGCCATGTCCCTAGGCAACTATTAATCTAGTTACTGTCTATAGCAATATACCTCTCCAGGATTTCATATACAGAAATAATAAAACACAAACAAAAAGCAAAAGCAAACAACAAAAAATCTCCAACATCGATTAGACAAAACATAAAAATGGCAATAGAAAATAAAGCAGAAAATATTAACTGAAACAACTTTAACACGGGTCAAAGGGGAGATCAAATAATAAGGTCCTACCTTTTAGCCTTACTAAATCTGCCATAAATGACTTTACATTGTCCTCTGTCTGATAGCAAGGCTACTCACATTCCTGGACTGTGGTCAGAGGGAATTTACCTGAGGTATAATCCATGTGGGGACATTCCACTGTCATCTATAACTTTCTGAAAACTGGTGTTCACATTGTAAGCTCTGATACCATTCCTTTCTTTGGATTTGGATTTTATTATTTACAATCCTTGGATCATCCAGGTTGGTGTGCTTCTTCCACGTGGGCTTAGTTGATGCTTCACTTAGATGGCTGCTCTTTTTTGAAGACAGGTTTTTAAGACCCCAGATGGTATTCTTTCCTATAGCCAGGCACCATCTGATTTCTTCACCACACTTTACTATAGCACCCTTATCTTCAATGCTTTCTTGAAAAGGGCAAGTGTTGAGTAGGGCCATGTCATAGTAGGTAATTGTTCTTACATTGGGACTAGAACTAAATATGAGCTAAAAATTCATTCATGTACCTACAGTTTATTAGTGTGTCTGGTTCACTTTAAATACGTACATCATTATCATTTTATGATAGAGAACATTATCAATAATCTCCCTGAGTCATAAAGTAATTCTATCGATAGTGTCATATCCAATAGTATAGAATTTGAAATACTGCTGAGAAAAGGAAGTTATACCAGTGTAAGCCTGTTTCTGACCACAACACGCGGAATGTTGATTTGTACAGATTAACCTCTTAAGTGACTAGATACTATTTACATGAACAACAGGTGGTGATGGTAATGAAAAACTTTCAATAACTCTCACTCATAAAGGCAGAACTATGCTTATCAGACTAATAAATGTCATGAGACAGCAAGCAGGACCTTTAAAAACTAATTGTATGGTAGCCCTGATGGTATGGTTGTTATATGTGGCCTGTGAGCCACAAGCCAGCAATTCCAAACCACCAGTCTCTCTGAAGGAGAAAGATGGGGCTGTAAAGAGTTACAGTCTCAGAAACTCACAGGAGCAGTTCTGCCCCGCCCCGTGGGTTCTATGAATTGACATCACTCGATGGCAGTGAGTTTTGGTTGGGCCACTATTCATTGGGCATCTTCAAAGCAACAGAGTCAGACCCAAGTTCTATAATCACCAATTCCATAACCTTGAGATAGCAGGTATCTGCTTCTTCTCACACTAGGGTGTTCCAGGTTTAAGTCCAAGGGAGTATGTTGGTTCCTGAAATCTGCTATGAGTTTGAGGTTTAGCTCAGTTCACTTAGTGGGGTTTCCACATCAAATCCTTCTGGTATGGCCCATAAAGGGTGTTACACATTTCAACAGGACACAGTCACCAATGGCGGCATAGAAACTAGATTAAAAACATCCAATTAAGAATGTAGTACTGGGCATAGTCTCTCCTTGGAATCTATATAAGTATCATTAAATGTTTTTCCCTGATGGAAGGCTACTTCACCCAATTTACCCACCAACAGAAATTCAACCTCCTTCTCTGAGACATACATGGCCCCTCCACCTCTATCTTGACTTGAATTTCCAGTACGGTTCGCTTTTCACTCTCATAGAAGTGCATGTTGATTTGGGGTGACCTAAGCACAATGTTGTATGGTAGTAACTGAATGCTCTCCTCTTTCTTCCTCACCATCTTGAGAAACTGACTCCAACTGAAGTGGTTTAATCTCTGGTGATGCACATATAAAAAGTACATTGTTCATGGGCACTAGGTGGGCGCTCAGCCTTGTGGCTTGGGAATCAGATTAGAAGATGACGTGACCAGAGAGCAGAAGCCAGCCTTTATCTTGGTGTTTATCCTTATAGGAGTGTACTCATATAATATTTGCTCTTTTGTGATTGACTAACTTCACTCAACATAATGAGTCCCAAGTTCATTCATGCTATGAGATGTTTCACTGTTCCACTGATGTTTTACAGGGTTCATAGTATTCCCTTTGTGTATGTACCAGAGTTTCTTTATTCATTCTTCTACAGATGGGCATCTGGGCCATTTCCAGATGCTTGCTATTGCTATTTTGAACTGTGCTATAAGAATATGGGAGACATATATCTGTTTGTATTCTGTTTCATTGCTTTAAGAAATATGCCCAGCAAAGGTATTATTGGTCTGTATGATAATTCTATTGTCAGTTGTTTGAGATATCACCATACTCCTTTTCACAATGGTTGTACATACTGTATTTACAAACCCATCAGCAGTGTATAGGAGTTCTAATCTCTCCTCATCCTCTCCAGTTTTTCTGTTCTCAGGCTTTTTTATTTTTTATTTTCTTATCTTTGTAGGCATATGGCAGTATTTCACTGTCATTTTATTTCCTGGGTCGCTAGTAACTGTGTTTTAACATGTGTTTGCTAGCCATTCAAATGTCATCCTTTGCCCACCTTTCAATTGAATGACTTTCTTCTTCTTATTATTATTAGAGTGTTGTAGAACTCTATAGATTTTAGTAATTAGTCCCCTGTCCATTGTGACATTGTTAAAAACTTTTTCCCCCCAAGCCACATACTTTTGGGTTACTAGTTTGATGCAGACTTTTGATGTGCATAAGGTTTTTATTTTTATTCTTAACAGTTTTATTAGCAGATAATTCATATATCATACAATTCAATAGTTCAATCATCAAGTGTTGTATAATCATCACCACAATCAGTTTTAGAACATTTTCTTCATACTTGTACTCAGTTTATTAGCTCCTTATTTCCCCTCAGTATCTCCTGCCATGCACCTAAAGAATCATTAACCTAACTACATCTCTCTGATAATAAGGCTACTCATATCCCTCAAGGAGATTCACATCAGATGGGGTTCACCAGAGGCTTAATCCATGTGGGGACCCTGCAAATGGATTTTGGGCTTCCACTCTCATCCATAGCCGTCTGTAAACCAGGTGTTTGCAGTTTAAATTATGATACCATGCCCTCCATTAGGTTTGGATTTTGTTATTTACAATCCTTTGATCACACAAACTGGTGTGCTTCTTCCATGTGGACTTAATTGATGCCTCACTTAGCTGCTCATTTGAAGACAAGCCTTTAAGAGTCCCACACTCTCTTCCTTCTGTTAATTGGTTGCCATCTAATCTCTTCACCACACTTTGCTATAGTACCATATTTTCAGTGATCTCTTCATGAGGGTGAGCATAAGCAGAGTCATGTTATATGAACTAATTGTTCTTAGATTGGGACTAGAACTGTGAACCCCAAATCAACTCATCTTTCTTTGGTTTATATATGTCTCTGCTTCATCTTTTTTTTTTCTTGCCCAAAACCATTTTATTGGGAGCTAATACAGATATAATATCATTCTATAGATCAATCACATCAAGCAGTATTATACAATGATTACCACAGTCTGTTTCAAAATATTCTCTCCCTTCTTGAACTTGACATCACCTCCTTTTTACTTACCCCCCAACACCACCGTACCACACAGAACCCCTTATTCTACTTGCTGTTTCTATAGGTTCATCAATCCTGAGTTTCTAAACAGAAAAACATATAACAAAAATGCAAAAGGGTCATCCCCAATGACAAAATACATCTGAG
Organism: Echinops telfairi; assembly: GCF_000313985.2. Taxonomy (NCBI): domain Eukaryota; kingdom Metazoa; phylum Chordata; class Mammalia; order Afrosoricida; family Tenrecidae; genus Echinops; species Echinops telfairi. Next base: position 25,299,150 of record NW_022103900.1, read on the forward strand.
ATAAACCCCAATATGAACAAACAAACAAAAATACAGAAAATATTGAAAACCAGATCAGGCCCAAAGTTCATTAGCAGGGGGATCAACTGACAATGTATCATTTTGTTCTTCTATAGTAATCTCTCCAGTGTAACCGGTTTCTTCCCATCCCTCTGTTATGGCTAGAGGAAATCGCCGGAGGTTTATTTCCTATGCAGATCTCACAAATGTATCTTGGCTCCCACAGTCACTCAAAGCGTACTATTTCCTTCAGATTATGTGATTTGCAATCCTTCAGTCACTGATGTTGGTGTGCTTTTTCCATGTGAACTTGGTTGACATATTGCTTTGATGGCTTCTTGCTTGGAAACAGCCTTTAAGACCCCAGATGCTATTTTATCTGACAACTGGGCACAATGTAATTTCTTCACCACTTTGCTATAGCACCCATGTCTTCCGTGTTCTCTTCCTAGGGATGAGTATCGAGCAAAGCCATGATGTAAAGAACTAATTGCTCTTAAATTGGAGTTAGGTTTTAGTGTGAGCCCAAAAATCATTCCTGGATCTATGTTATTATTTTTTTAAAATTTGTCTTTGACTCCCTTTAGAGACCTCCTTGCTAATTTATGGTAGAGAGTCTTATAGATCATCTCCTTGGGGCATAGAGATCTTGTGTTAATATTGTCACTGTTTAGCCCCTGGTACTAGTTTTTTAAAGTAATGTTGAGAGAGGGATATAGGGCCAATGTAGGTTAACTCCGTATCGTAATACCTGAATTATTCACAGAATATGTACAGAATCGATCCATTCATGGCTGAACACTACACAAACAATGGGAGTTGGTTGTCAGGGAAAATTTCCAATAATATTAGCTAAGAATGTAAGTCACAGGTTTGCCAGAAATATCTATCTATCTTAATAGAGCATGTAGGGCATTGATGTAGTAAGTCAATGATGATCTGCCTACTGACAGTTCAATAATTATAATATATCTAACTTCTTTAAACACCATGAATTTTCAGATTTTCAGTCTTATTTTAATTTTGTTATAAATAATTTTATTAGGGGCTCATACAACTCATCACAATCCATACATACTTCTATTGTGTCAAACACATTTGTACATTTGTTGCTATCATCATTCTCAAAACATTTTCTTTCTACTTGAGTCCTTGGTATGTTATTTTCCCCTCCCTCCCTCACACTCATTTCCTAACAAGCCCTTGCTAATTTATAAATTATTATTCCATGTTTTACACTGTCCAATATTTCCCTTCACCCACTTTTCTGGTATTCATCCCCTAGTGAGGGGGTTATATGTAGATCATTGTGATCAGTTCCCCTTTTATTCCCCCACCTTCCCTTTTCCCTCCTGATATCACTACTTTCATTATTGGTCCCGAGGGGTTCATCTGTTCTGCATTCCCTGTGTTTCCAGCTCTTATCTGTACCAGTGTACGTACTCTTGTCTAGCCAGATTTGTAAGGTAGAATTGGGATCATGAAAGTTGGGGGGAGGAAGCATTAAAGAATTAGAAGAAAGTTGTATGTTTCATCGGTGCTATACTGCACCCTGACTGGCTTGTCTCTTCCTTGTGACCCTTCTGTAAGGGGATGTCCAATCGTCTACAGATGGGCTTTGAGTTTCCACTCTGCACTCCCCCTCATTCACATTGATATGATTTTTTGTTCTGGGTCTTTGATGCTTGATACCTGATCCATTGACACCTTAGAATCACACAGGCTGGTGTGCTTCTTCCATGTGGACTTTGTTGCTTCTCAGTTAGATGGATACTTGTTGTCTTCAAGCCTTTAAGACCCCAGAGGCCATATCTTTTGATAGCCGGGCACCATCAGCTTTCTTCACCACATTTGCTATGCACCCATTTTCTCTTCAGTTATTGTGTCGGGAAGCTGAGAATCACGAATGCCATGTTAATAGAACAAAGTGTTCTTATGTTGAGGGAGTACTTGAGTAGAGGTTCAATGTCCGTCTGCTACCTTGATACTTAAAATATGAATATATGTACATAGATCTATTTTACCATCACTTTATATAAATATAAAGTTCTTCTCTATTTCCTTGTACTTTCCTCTTGTCCCACTATTATGTTTGGCCTTCATTCTGGTTTCAGTAATTCCTCTCAGTTACATTGCCCTTGCTGAAGCCCTACCAGGCATCCTATGCCTTCCTTGCCATCAATTTTAGATCACTTGTTGTTCCCTTGCCCCTGGGTTTATTAACACCCACTTCCATCGGTGACCACTGTTTTATCCTCCAGATTGTACATCTGGCCTATCTTATGTAGATAGGTATGCAGAGACAATAATAAGCACAAAAACAAGGTAGAGCAAAGCAAAACAAGAGAAAATTAAAAAAACAACCAAACAACAATAACAACGAAAAATGACAAAGAAAAGAAAAGAAAAGCCTATAAATAGTTCCAGGTTTGTTTCTTGACCTTTAGGCGTGTTTTCTGGTTGCTCCCCTTGCTGCTCTGTTGCACACCTTTAGTGTTTCACCCCAGTGTGGTGGGGTCAGATTGGGCACAGTTCCAGCACTGTGCCTCCAGTGTTGTCCTTCATAGTGATAAGGGTCAGTGAGGGACATCTTGTATCTTGGTGGGGCTGGCACTCTGGTCCTCTCTGTGCGTTGGGTGCTCTGAGCAGGAAGATCATCTCTCTCCTTCCTTCTTCGTTTGCTCTTGTGTGCTCTGATCAGACACACACCTCTTCCTGAGCTGTAGCTTTAGTGCTGTCCTCTGTAGTGCATTCTTCTTGGAAGGGAGAAGGGGTATCCACATAGTTGGGATTGGGGTCTGCCCTGGAGACCTCTCTATTAGTTCCCTGCTTCTTGCGAGTATGTTGAATTCACGTATTGGCGCGCTGTGTTGAAGTCTGGTACCCCTCTTCTCCTGTGGAGATATAAACAACACTGTCTGCTTTGGTGGGTTAGTGCCCTGTTCCCCTGTTACCCATATTTTTTTTGTTGTTTTTGCTTTACCCCTCCTTTTTAGTTGGCTGTTATATGTGTCCCTGGGTTGGGTCTGGCCCCTGCCATAGTACCTGGAGCTCATCCCAGGAAAGTATGTATATAGTAGCCTTTCCCCTATGCCCCTTTTGCATTTTTAAGCTTACCTCAGCAGACTCATGCTGTACTTGTCCTTTTGTGCTTGTCTTACTTCACTTAGCATAATTTCCTCCAGCTTCCCATGTGGCAATGTGGTCCATACATTTATCACTGCTTTTTAGGGATGCATAATACTCCATTGTAAGTATGTACCACCATTTTTTAATCCATTCATCCGCTGATGGAAATTTGGGTTGTTTCCTACTCCTTGCCAATTGTGAACTGGGCCGTGATGAACATTGGAACACAGATATTGGCCTTGGTTTGTTTCTTGCCTCTTCTGGATATATGCCCAGGAGGGGGATTGCTGGGTCATATTTCAATTCAATTTCCATCTGTTTTAGTTATTGCCAAATATATTTCCATAGTGACTGTACATACCTACAGGTCCACCAGCAGTGGACAAGAGTTCCTACCTCACCACAGCCCCTCCAAAACATGTTGCACTTCCTGATTTCTTGAATTGGGCTATCTCTGAGGGTGTTAGGCGGTACCTCATTATTGTTTTAATTTGCATTTCTCTCTGTTTTTTAATCATTGTATTAGAGGCATATACAACTCTTATCACAATCCATACATACATCAATTGTATAAAGCACATTTGTACATTCATTGCCCTCATCATTCTCAAAACATTTGCTCTCCACATAAGCCCCTGGCATCAGCTCCTCATTTTTCTCCTCCCTCCCTGCTCTCCCCTCCCACATGAACGCTTGATAATTTATAAATTATTATTTTGTTATATCTTACACTGTCTGATGTCTCCCTTCACCCACTTTTCTGTTTCCCATCCCCCAGGGAGGAGGATGTAGATCCTTGTTATCGGTTCCCTCTTCCAACCCACCCTCCCTATACCCTCCCAGTATCACCACTCACACCACTGGTCCTGAAGGGATCATCTGCCCTGGATTCCCTGTGTTTCCAGTTCCTATCTGTACCAGCGTACATCCCCCAGTCTAGCCAAATTTGTAAGGTAGAATTGGGATCATGATAGTGCCGGGGGAGGAAGCATTAAAGAACTAGAGGAAAGTTGTATGCTTCATCGTTGCTCCACTGCACCATGACTGACTCATCTCCTCCCTGGAGGTCCTTTCTAAGGGGATGTCGAATTGCCTACAGATGGGCTTTAGGTCTCCACTCCACACTCCCCTCATTCACAATGATATGATTTTTTTTGTTCTGATGATGCCTGATACCTAATCCCTTCGACACCTCGTGATGGCACCGGCTGGTGTGCTTCTTCCATGTGGGCCTTTTTGCTTCTGAGCTAGATGGCCGCTTGTTTACCTTCAACACTTTAAGACCCGAGATGCTATATCTTTTGATAGCCAGGCACCATCAGCTTTCACCACATTTGTTTATGCACACACTTTGTCATCAGCGATTGTGTCCGGAAGGTGAGCATCATGGAATGCCAGTTTAATAGAACAAAGTATTCTTGCATAGAGGGAGTACTTGAGTGGAGGCCCAATGTCCATCTGCTACCTTAATACTGAACCTATACATATATGCTCATAGATCTATTTCCACATCCTCATATATAAATATATTTACATATGTACATGCTTTTATTTAGACCTCTCTATATGCCCTTTGCCTCCTAGCTCTTTCCTCTATTTCCTTTTACCTTCCTCTTGTCCCGCTATCATGTTCAGCCTTCATTTGGGTTTCAGTAATTCCTCTCAGTTACATTACCCTTGGTCACACCCTTCCAGGCACCCTCCTCACCACTGATTTGGATCATTTGTTGTTCCCTTGTACCTGGGTTTGTTAATACCACTTCCTTTCCCCCCACCTCCCCATCTCCCATGTCCCCCTGGAACGGTCAGTCCCATTGTTTTCTCCCACAGGTTGTTCATCCAGCCGATCTTATTTAGACAGACCTGCAGAGATAATGACATGCACAAAAACAAGACAGCAAAACCAAGCAACAACAACCACAAAAAAACTAAAACAACACCACCCAGACAATAACAAAACAAAACAAAACGCAACTACAAGAAACAAAAGCTTGTAGTTAGTTCAAGGACTGTTTGTTGGTCTTTAGGAGTGTTTTCCGGTTGAGTCTGATGGGGTGCCAAGTCCTGGCCCCAAAGTCTATTTTTGGTCTTCCCTGGGGACTTCATTGCTCTGTTCCCCTTGCTGTTCTGTTGCACGCCCTTAGTGTTTTGCCTCAGTGTGGGGGGATCAGATCGGGTGGAATTCCCACACTGTGACTCCAGTGTTGTCCCCTGTAGGGCTATGGGACAGTGAGGGATGTCATGTCTCATAGTGGGGCCGGCCATATGGTCTTCTCTGTGGATTGGCTGCTCTGAGCGGCCATATTGTCCTCAAAGCTTGATGGGCCGGGTTGTGCTCCACTCTCTCTTTCTCCCCCTTCATTGCTCCTGTGTGCTCCCATCAGACATGTCCCTCTCCATGAGCTGCAGATTCAATTCTGTCCTCTGAAATAAATTCTTCTGGTGGGAGGGGCAGGTGTTCACATAGTTGGGATTGGGGCCGGCCCCTCAGACCTCTCCACTGGTTCCCTACTCGATGCCAGCATGCTGCATTCACATCTTGGGTTGAAGTCTGGTCCCTCTTTCCCAGTGGAGATATAAGCAATATCCTCCCCTTGGGTGGGTTAGTGCCCTGTGCCCCCGCTACTCATTTCTTTTTATTTTTTCCCCCATTTCCCCATTCCTTTTTAGTTGGCTACCTATGTATCCCAGGATTTGGTCCAGCCCTTGCCATACTACCTGGTCCTCACCCCAGGAATGTTTGTATACAGTAGCTCTTTCCCTATGCCTGTTTGCATTTTTTTTAAAGCTTACTTCAGCGTACTCATGTTGTACTTGTCCCTTTGTGCTTTGCTTACTTCTCTTAGCATGATTTCCTCCAGTTCTTCCATTGCAGCAATGTGCTTCATACGTTCATCACTGCTTTTTAGCAATGCATAGTACTCCATTGTATGTATGTACCATAGTTTTTTAATCCATTCATCTGTTGATGGAAATTTGGGTTGTTTCCATCTCCTTGCAATTGTGAACTGTGCTGCAATGAACATTGGAGCACAGATGTCTGGCCGTGGTTTGTTTCTTGCCTCTTCTGGGTGTATGCCCAGTAGGGGATTGCTGTGTCATATGGTTGCTCAATTTCCATCTGTTTTAGATATCGCCAGATCTATTTCCATAGTAGCTGTACATACTTACGGGTCCACCAGCAGTGGATGAGAGTTCCTGTCTCCCCACAACCCTCCAGCACTTGCTGTTTTCTGAGTTTTTGAATTGGGCTATCTTTGAGGGGGTTAGGTGGTACCTCATTGTTGTTTTAATTTGCATTTCTCTTATGGCTAAAGATCGGGAACATTTCCTCATATGTTTATTAGCCATTCGGATTTCTGACCCTGTGAAACTCCTGTTCAGGTCCTTTGCTCACCTCCTCAGGAGGCAATTAGTTTTTTTCTTTTTGGAAGCTAGCAGAATACTGTAGATTTTATTAGTAAGGCCGTTACATGATGCGGCATTGCTAAAGATGGTTTCCCCGGTCCATGGACTCTCTTATTACTCTCCTGGTGAATTCTTTCGATGTACACAGGTGTTTTATCTTCAGTACATCCCACTTGACAATTTGTGACTCAATTGTATTTGTGTCATTCCCTATTTCTGATAACCTATATATTCCCTGTGCCAAAGTTCTCAGGTTGGTCCCAATTCCCTCATTGATGGCCTTAATAGTTTGGGATTTTATCTCAAGGTTTGTGATACACTTTGAATTTACTCTTGTGCATGGCGTGAGATAAGGGTCCTGCTTCATTTTCCTGCAGGTAGATATCCATTTTTTTCCAGCATCACTTGTTGAAGCGGGTATCTGCTTCCCATTTGATATTTTGGTGGCCCTTATCAAAGATCAGTTTTCTGTATGCTGATGAATTTATTTCTGGGTTTTCAGTTCTTTTCCATTGGTCTGAGTATCTGTCATTATACCAATGTTATGTGGTTTTTTCCCACTGTGGCTGTATAATAAGTGCTAAAGTCAGGTAAAGCAAGCCCTTCCAAATATAGATCTTTTGTTCTTTTAGTCAGGTATAGCTCTAGATATTTCAATTTGTGCTTGGCTATCATGAAGCATATCATATTTTTTATCTCCTCTTCTGTGGTCTTATCCAATGTGTACAGCAGTCCGATGGACTTCTGTTTGTTGATCTTGTATCCTGCCACTCTGCCAAACTCCTCTATTGCTTCCAGTACTCCCCTTGTGGAGATTTTGGGATTTTCCATATATAAAATCCCCAGGCAAATACCTTTGATGTCTTTTCTTGCACAATGCTGTTAGCTAAAACCTCCAATACGATGTTAAATAAGAGTGGGGACAAGGGGCATCCTTCTCTGTTACCCTTTTTCAGTGGGATTGTGTGCATCATTTTATATATAGCTTGTATCATCTTGAGTTTTCCTTCCATTCCTATCTTCTTGATTGTCTTCAACAGGAATTGGTGTTGGATGTTGTCGAATACTTTTTCCGTATCTATCGATATTATCATGTGGTTCTTATAACTTTTCATGTCAATGTGGCGAATGATACTTTCTTATGTTGAACTATCCCTGCATCCTTGGGGTCACAGTGAATTATTTGTTTTATATACGTTTGTATTCTGTTGACCAATATTTTGTTAAGGATTTTTGCATCGATGTTCATTAGGGATATTGGTCTGTGCTTCTCAATTCTTGTGGGATCCTTGCCCAGTTTAGGTATCAGAGTTATACTAGCTTCATAAAAAGAGTTTGGGAATTTGCTGTCCTTTTCTATGTTCTGGAAGAGTTTGTGAAGGATTGGTGTCAGTTCTTCCCCGAATACTTGGTAGAATTCTCCTGTGAAGTCATCTGGTCAAGGGGATTTTTTTTTTTTGTTGGCAATCCCTTGATTGCCTTGATATTGCTATTGATATGAGTCTGTTGAGATCCTTGACATCCATCTGGGATAGTCTAGGGAGGGATTGTTTTTCCTAGTATTTGTCCATGTCTTCCAAGTTGTTGAATTCATTGGAGTACAGGCCCTCATAGTACTGTGCAATTATCCTTTCAATTTCATTAGGGTCTCTTGTTATATTCCCTGTTTTATCCCTCATCCTTGCTATTGAAATTTGTTCCTTCCTTTTTAGGTTAGGTTTGAAGCAGTATGTCACTTCTGTTAATACTTTCAAGGAACCAACTTTTAGCTGCATGAATTTTTCCCATAGTTTTCTTGTTTTCCCTCTCATGAATCTCAGCCCCGATTTTTATTCTTTTTCTTTTGCTATTAGTAGGATTGTCTTCTTGACTCTGTTCTAATTGCTGTACATTTTGTGTCAGCGAATCAATCATAAGCCTTTCTTCCTTTTTCATGTGTGCATGCATTTTTATCAAACTTCCTCTGATAACTGCCTTTGCTGTGTTGCAAAGGATTTGGTACATTGTATTCTCATTCTTGTTGGTTTCTAGAAAATTTCTAATTTCATCTCTCAACTGGGCCAGTACCCACTCCTTTTGCAATAGAGAGTTATCCTTCAATTGTTTGCTCTTGTTTTCTTAATTGTCCTTTTATTGATTTCCAGCCTTATGGCATAGTGATTACAGAGAGAAGTGTGTATTGTCTCTATGTGTTTGTATTTGCACAGATTCGACTTGTGTCCAGGTTGTGGTCTATTTTTGAGTATGTGCCATGTGGACATGAAAAGAACGTGAATCTTTTTTGCATTTGGATTGAGAGCTCTGAAAATATCAGGTCAAATTGTTTTATTGTAATGTTAAATTGTCTTATTGTAATGTTGAGATTTGTAGCCTCCTTGCTAAGCTTTTCCCTCTGTGATCTTTCTTTCTCTGTATTAAGGTCATCTACTATATTTTTTTAGCCTTTATTTTTTATCTTTTGGAGTGTTTGATGAATTTTGGGAGCCTCTCATTGGGTACTTATATATTTATTATGCTCACAGGTTCTTGGTCTACTTTTTCCTTGAGCAATATATAGTGCCCATCCTAAATCTCTTTTTATGGTTTGCACCTTCAGATCAATTTTGTCCAAGATTAGGATTGTAACTCCTGCTTCTTTTAAATTTTTCTCCAGCCTTTGTTTCTCAGCCTATTTTCGTCTGTTGGCAGGAGATTGATGGGTTGTTTTCTAAGCCAGTCGGCTAAGCCTTGGCTTTTGATGCCTGAGTTCAGACCATTGATATTCAGGGTTATTAAATCCATCTGTGGATTCTGTGATGTATATTGTACCTATTTGTGTTGACTGTTTGCCTACCTCCTTTTTTTAAATCAGTGTTGGTTGTGTGTATGTGTGTGTGTGTGTGTGTGTGTGTGTGCCTGTTTCATTCTTGCCTTCATTGCAACCATGAGCCAATGCTATCTTGGGGGTTTTCTCTTTGTTGCCCTATGGGTGGTGTTATTCTTTGTAGTGGTCTCTTTTTTTGTGCTCAGTGAATGCCGTTCTTCTGCCCATACTGGGTCGGCAAGGATCTTCTGTAGGGCTGGGCTTCTTCTAACGTATTCTTTGAGTTTTTCCTTGTCTGGGAAGACTCTTACTTCTCCATCTATCTTGATAGATAATTTGGCTGGATAGCGTATTCTTGAGTTTGCATTATTTTCCTTCAATTTTGGAATATATTACTCTACTGTCTCTTCATAGTGCCCCCTGACAGGGCTGACATATTCTTATTTGGGTGCCTTTATAAGTTATTGCTAGTTTTTATCTAGCAACTCTCATGATGTTTTCCTTTTTCTCAAACTTGAATAGTTTAGCTATTACATGCCTTGGTGACTTCTTGGGATTCAGTTCTTTTGGCCTCCTGAATGGTTGCCTAGTTTTCATTAGTTAAGCTGGGGAAATTTTCCTCTAAGAATTCCCTTTTTATTTTTTGCCTTTGACTTCTTTGTTGTCTTGTTCAAGTAGTCTGATTATTTTAATGTTTTTCCTATTCATAGCATCAGACATGGATCTCAGGTTTTCTTCAGCTTCTCTGATTATCTTATTTTACTGCCTTTCCCATTTGATGAAGTCTGCCTGGTTAGCTTCTAGGTCACTGGTGCGATTCTCTGCCTCCTCATGTCTGTTTGCAAAGTCTGTTAATTTGCTACTGGATTTTGTTATGTCGTCCGTTCGGTCTTGTATTTCCCTTTGGTTCATGGCCTTTATCTCCTCTATCATTTCTTCCTTTTCCCTCATAGCCTGTATGATGACAAGCAATGTTCCCAAAATTTCTTTCTGTGGCAGATCAATGTCTGCTTCTTCTATGCACGTGTTTAGGTTCAGGACTTTTTCAGACATTGCCTTTGTTTCTCCTGTTTTTTTTAGTTGAGGTCTTTGGGGATGATTGCTGTTTGTGTTGTGTTGTTTTAGAGGAGCATACTGGGCTCTCTCTTTAGGAGACTGATAGGAAAGTTTCTTCAAACTACCTTCAGTTCATTGCATTTGGGGCTTGGGCTACAGCTTTATTCTCCTGGGGTTTCACTCTTTCCCTAGCCAACCAGTATTCTGTTATTTGGAGGGCAAGTTTGGATGGTTCTCTCAGGGGATGCTGGTTGAGTGGTTGTGGACTTGCGAGGATGGCACCGAACTGGGTGATTTCACAGGAAATCATGGTGCTGTGGCTCACAGTGGGTTGAGGTGCCTCAGAGGGCGTTTGGGGGTGCCTGCTGCAACTGGAGTGCTTTGGAGGGCAGTTGGGTGTGCCTGGTTTTCATAGAGTACCACGGATGGTGGGCAGAAATGTAACAGTTGACTAGATTCCCACATAGGTTGGACAGAGGTTTCTGCAGCAGTGTGGATTGCTTGAGAGCATCGTCAGAGCTGCCTTTGGCTATGTGAGGCAATACAGCAGATGGGAGGAGGTTCTTTCAGCCATGTGGAACTGTGGACAATGGGCAGGTGCTCCCTCCACCACGTGAAGCACTGTGGAAGGTGGGCAGAGGTTCCCACAGCCAAGTGGAGCACCCCAAAGGGTGGGTGGGACTTCCCCTGGCTGCTTAGAGGGCCTTCGATGGTAGGTGTGAGTTCTCCTGCAGTGGGAGATGGGCTGGATTTCCGCAGCCATGTGTTAAACCACAGAGAGCGGAAGGTGGTTGGGATTTCCCCCAGCTGCTTAGAGTGCCTTGGAATGTAGATGTGAGTTCCCCTGCAGCGGCCGGTGGGTGAGATTTCCCCAGCTGTGTGTTACTCCCCAAGTTGGGTGGAGCGCAGCAGTAATTGCCCTAATCAAATGGGAGAGGCCTGGAGGCTGGGAGTAGAGTGTGAGAGGAAAGAGAGAATAATACTTTTTAAAAAGTCCTCTGAAATTGTGGGAGGAAGAGAGAGAAACAAAAGTAACAATATAGCTGAGCCCCGATTACCTGAATGTAGCCCTGATGGGGTTTAAACTCTGCCCTGAGGCAGTGGCAAGCTGTGGCTGTGTTGAAATAAAGCCTGTGGGCTGGCAGAAAGAGCCCAGGTTTTGCCAAGTCTGTGGCAGGGCTAAGGTTAAGCCTTAGCCGGCCTCCACAGTGGTAATCTAAAAGCCCACAACTCCTTAAAACCTAGTGGATCTGTGCTTACTTATCTTTCTGATTTTCCTCCTGTGACCTGGCAGTGTGGAATTTCCCTCTCAGCGACTCTTCTGTGCTTATTTCTGCAGAGTCCCTCTGATGTGTGTTACTCAGTCACCAACTTGCCAGAAGTCAGCACAATCCAATTTAGAACATTTTTTTCTTCCTTGAAATGTTACTAGCATAATTATTGTTTTATAATTGTGTCAAAAATATACATAACAAAATATTCTCAATTTCTACAACCTCTACATATAATTCAGTGCCATTGATTGTACTCTTTGTGTTGGGCAAACAATATTGATAACCTTTCCCAAATTACTCCACCACCTAACATAAATTCAATGCCCCCTAAGCAAAAACACCTCTTCCTTCCCCCATGGTAACCACTGGTTAATTTTCCTTTCTTTTTTTTCTTCTGTAGTTTTCTTGATATAAAATTCACATATCATACAGTTCCATAAAGAGTTGTATATATATTGTCAAAATTAGGTCCAGTGCTCCCTCCCCACTCCTGCATTCACTTTTTGCTCCATAATTCCCTTGCTGGCTACACCCCTGGTCCCTGGTAGACCGCTGCTTCAGTTACTGTGTCTATGCTCTGTGCTTCATAAACTGGGAAACCTCACAAAAATAATTTTTAAAAATGTAACACAAAAAAGAAAAA
>NW_022103900.1:25313074-25429716 GCF_000313985.2 Echinops telfairi
GGAGACAACATGCATAAAAACAAGACGAAGAAATTTCTGTCATGGAGCAAGCAAAATATACTCACGCCTACAACAAATTCACTTTGGGTTAAGAGGGAGGTCAACTGACCACATATATTATACTATGATTTAATCGGCCACATTCAAGTTTACAATAATCTGATAGTAAAACTGTTTGGCTCCCTCACCTATGGCCAGAGGGGATCTGCCAGAGGCTTAATCTGACTAGATACTCTGCAAATGGATTTTGGGTTCACGTTGTCCTCCATATCCTACAAATTGGGTGTCCACAATTTAAGCTCTGATATTTTTCACTTCATCATATTTGGATTTTGTCATTGTCATCTTTGGATCACACAGCTTAGTGTGCTTTTTCAATGTGGATTTAGTTGACATCTGACTTAGATGGCTACTTGTTTGAATATAAATCTTTAATGCTTCGCACACTATTCCAATTGATAGCTAGGCACCATCTTTTTTCTTCATCACACTTTGCTCTAAAATCCTTATCTTCAGTGATCCTTTTTGTGAAGGCAAGTATCATGCAGGACCAAATTATAGGAACTGTTTTGAGTGGGGTCAGAATTATGTGGGAATCCCAGAATCCATCTGCTTTTCCTTGGATTGTGAGTGACTCTGGTTTACTTTAGCAGTCATATTATGACAAAGAAAACACAAAGCCTAATAAGAACAACAACAATACAACTAAAACAAACAAACAAACAAAGAACAGAAAAACTTGCCCAACATCCTCCTGGGGTATAAGGCGTTTGCCTTGAAAACATCAATAATTTATACAGGGACATAGAATTTAAGGTACTGTTGATACAAGGAGTTTATATGAGAGAAGTCTAAATGTGTGAGCTGCGATCCATGAGCTGTTGCTTTGCACAGATTGATATCTTGATTGATTGAGCTCTGCCTACATTGAGCATGTGAATTGGTGCTAGAGAAAATTCCTTGTACCATTCTTTCAAGTGCAGATCCTTGTCCATCAGATTAATTCCTGTCATATTAATGCAAGGGGAGCTTCCCATCAGGGAATTTCAATCCTTTGTTCAAGGATATAAATAGTTTTGAGGTAGGGACCAGTTATTTTAGTCAGCCCATTCAATTAGGCTTCCACATCAAGTCCTTGGTGGATGCTGTCTTCTCTGTAATGTTAGCATCCAAGGTCATCATATTGCTTAGTCCATGAGGTAGTTTACTGAGGGTTGGATAGAAACATATTCTATGTATCTATCCAGGAACATAGAACCAGGTTTATTCTCCCTTTAGTTTCCCCTCAATTATTGTTTAGTACCCCTTGTGATGTGAGGTTCTCCTCCCCGATTAACCCCCATACCCACCAACAGAAAATAAGTGCTTCTTCTGAAATGTAGGTGTCCCCCCTTCCCTAGTCTTCACTTGATTTACCAGTTAGGTCCTCCTCTCATTCCGGTGGAAAGCCCGTTGATTTGTCATGGCCTTGTCTCAATGGTCTTTTCCCCCCTCCTTTTTAACAGAATGACCCCAGGCAATGTGAGGTCTCTCCTCTTTTGAGGTGGTTCTTATAAAGTGCACATTAGGGGGTAATATATGGTTCGTGGTCAGTAGGTAGAAATGTTATCCCTTTGTTTGGGAATTGGTGTCTAAGATTTAATTGATGTTTCTCCTTACAGTAGTGGACTCATACTGTATAATGGTTTCCAGGTCCTTCCATGTCACATGATGGTTCTTGCTTTCATCATTATTTTTTAGGGACATATAGTATTACATTGTGTACATATACATTTCTTTACCCATTCTTCCACTGTTGGGCATTTGGGCTGCCTCCAGTTTCTTGAACTGTGCTGCTATAAACACGGGAGAGCATACATCCACTTATATTGTGTCTCATTTCTTTGTGGGTATGTACCTAATAATGGTATTGTTGGATTGTATGGGATTTCAATTCCCTGTAGCTTTATGTGATGCCATATTGTTTTGCATAGTGTTGGTATGTAATGACCAAACCACCAACAGTGTTCCATCTCTCCACAACCTCTCAAGCTTTTTTTTTAATCGGACTAGCATTGTGGGTATAAGGTAACATCTGATTGTGGTTTTCATTTGTATCATCCTGAAGGGTAGTGATCACGAGCATGTTTACATGTATCTGCTAGCCATTTGTACTTCATTTTTGGTGGACTGTCTGTTCATGACATTTCCCATTTCTTAATTGGGTCACATACTACTTTCTTATTGAGCTGTTGGGGTATTCTGTGTATTTTGGTCATTAGAGAAACAAATCCACAGAAACGTATATGTATATGAGAGAGTTTCATATAAAGGGTAAGTGTACATTAAAAAAGCATCCCAACCCAGTGCTTCCCAAGCTCATAAGTCCAACATCAGCCCATACATTCAACACCAATCCACAAAGTTCTCCTCAATCTCAAAAACACACAATGATTTCAACTGCAGGAGGAAAACTGAATCAGTGAGCATGTAAGCATCTCAGTGCTGGCAGGGGTCTCCACACGGCTGCTCCAGCACCCAGGGCTTCATCAGGGTAGGTCCACGTGGCTTCTCCTTAGGGATGTCTTACAGGAAGTGAGCCTTGCCAGCTGAAGCATGGAACTGGTTAAGGCAGCTGCACCCTGGTCCGACCATCAGAGAGCAAGAGACCCGAGAACTAGAAAGGCCAGGCTCACGGAGCCATTTATCTCTCTGCCCTTCAATTAATCCCACATGTGTTTCTCGGCCAGGTTGGCACAATAAACCTTAACTATCTCATATGTCACTGGTACATTACCCCCCCCCTCAAACTGTGGCCTCTTGTTTTACTCTCTTGATGAAGTCCCTTGATGTGTGTGATGTAATTTCATCATGTCCCAGTCATCTATGTTGTCCTCCACTGTGTTTGTGTCTTCTTCATTATACTTAAACTATGTGTGCCCTGCAATTGGGCCCTTAAGTTTGTTCCAGCTTTCTCATTGATGAACCTGATAGTTGAGGTTTACATTTAGGTCTTTAATCCAAATTGATTTTGTTTCTGTGCATGGGGAGTAATAGGGACCTTGTTTCATTCTTCTCCAAAAGGCTGACTTTGTCCCACTGCATATCCTTTCCTTTATCAAAGACCAGTTGCCAGTTGGCTGATGCATTTATAGCTAGGTTTTCTGTTCTGATCCATTGGTATGTATATTGCTCATTGTACTAGGACCAGGCTATTTGGACTATTGTGGCTACATAGTAAATTTTTAGTTCATGTAGTGCTCCATACATGGTTCTTTTAAAGAAGTTCTTTGCTTATCCTGGGTCTTTTGCCAATCTTCATGAAATTGGTCATTAGTTTTTCCATTTCTTTGAAGAATGTATTCGGTGAGGGGTGGGAGAATAGTGGTCACTAAACAGTGCCTTGGAGAAACAAGTATAGAAGATCAATGGCATAAATCTGACTTGAACAGTTTAAACCTTGTCAGCTGATCCCCTCTTCTGATGCATGATGGACTTCTCAACGTTTTCTGTATTTTTTGGTATGTTTTATTTTGTTTTTGTTTGCTCATATTAGGTTGTATCTCAGAGGTGTTATGTTCTTGGAGGTCACCCTCTGGACGTTGTTTTGTATGTTTTGGTGTGTTTCAGGATATGAAACCCAGGATTAATGAACCTATAGGGACAGCAAGTAGAATATGGGTTTGGGGGGCTGGGGTACGGTGGTAGTCATGGTGGAGTGGGGTGGGGATGTGGTAAAAGGGAAATACTATGATATCAAGGAGTCCAGGAAGATAAAGAATGTTTGGAGCTGACTATGGTAACAATTGTACAATTCTGCTTGACGTGACTGAACTAATTCAAACTCCCAATTACTAATACATTGTTTAAAAAAGTATATTTGGGATTTGGATTGAGATTGTATAGTATCTGTAGATTGTTTCAGGTAATATTGACCTTTTCACAATATTAAGTTTGCCTATCCATGAGCATGGAGTATTATGTTTATATTGGTCTTTTTTGATTTCTTGTAGTAATGTTCTGTTAGTTCTCCCTATATAGGTCTTTTGTTTCTTCAGCTAGGTTTTCTCTAAGTATTTTATATTTTGTGTGGTTATTTTAAATTGTATTGCTTCCTTAATGTGTTTTAAAGGAATAGACCTCTGGTGGGTCAGGTCGGAGGGGATGGGGTTTGCTCTTTTCACGATGGAGGTGACCAGGTTGGGGTGGGGATCTGAGGTCTATTACTGGCACCTATCTAGGTGGTCTAGGAGGGAGGGATGAAGCAATAGCCTACTCAGAAGGCAGGGGTGCTGACCAGTAGCTGGTGTCATGGGACAATTCGTAGAATCCTCAGTCTATCTAGTACCTCAGTCAGGGTCCTGGGGCTTACATTCTTTGTCTCATGCACTAACTCACTGCCTGTGCTTTTTAAAACCGCTGGTGCACTTTATACTTATGTCAATACCTTTCCCTGGGCCAGGTGTGTGTTATCTGCTAACAAAGGTGTGGGGTAGGGGGTGGGGTGGGGTGGGGTGAAAGACCAGGGATGGCTATGCTTTTTGAGTCCCTTAAGATGGGGCTGTGGCAGACTTGTGCCTCAGGGATGGGGAATTACTTAACGGAGTGGGGCTGGAGCTTTCCCTGCTTGTGTGGAGTTAGTTTATTCACTATTTACACCAGCTCCAAGCTTCCCAAATACAGCTCAGTAGGTCGTTCTGTCCTTTCTCTCAGGGAGATAGGACTCCTAGGGGAAATGGTGCCAAGTACCAAGCCTATTCATGTTTATATCCACCCCAGACTGGTCATGCAGAGTGATGTCCGTGCAGCTTGACTGGTCATTTGGGACTGAGAAAAATCAGTTGGAAGAGTTGGGAAGCTGTGCTCCTATCACTTGTACTGATGACCAATGACAAAGGGGAATCCTATGGTAGTCATTGATTGCTGCTCGTTTAATAATTTGGTATCTACCTATCTTTATGCTTGAGAATCTTGCTGCCTGGCACTGCAAGAAATCCTTCTCCATGGTCCATTTGCACTGGTCTCTGTAGAGTCCGAAGTGTTTTGTTTTTAATAGTCACAGTCATCTATTTTGTCTTACACTGTGTGTGTTTCCTTTGCTATATTGGGTAGTCTGTGTATACCCTGCAATAAGACCCTTAAAGTTGTCCCTTCCCCCCCTCCATTGATGATGCTTATAACTCAAGGTTTTACATTTATGTCTCTAATCCATCTAAAGTTTTTGTGCATTGGATGGGTATGGGTCCTATTTTATTCCTCTTTAGATGAAAATCCAATTTTTATGGCACCATTTGTTGATGATTTACTGGGGGTTTTGGTCCTTTGTTAAAAATCAGTTGCCTATAGGTCGATGCCTTTATTTCTGGATTTTACATAGTGTTCTATTGATCTATAGATCTTTCATTGTATCAATATCAGGCTGTTTTGACTACTGAGGTTGTGTAGCATGTTTTGAAGTTGGCTAATGCAAGACCACCTACTTTGTTCTTTTTGAGAAATTCTTTGCTTATGTTTGGCCCTCTCCATATGAAGTTGGTAATTAGTTACATATTTTTTAATGAATAAAGTTGGGATTTAGATCAGAACTGCATTGTATTTGTTATTTGCTTTAGGTAATATAGATGTTTTCAAAATATTAATAATGGAAAATGGAAGAACATGCAATTTTCTTCCATTTGTGCACATTTTTGGTTCCATGTAAACATGTTCTGTAATTTTCCTTCGACAGGTCTTTTGTTTGCTTGATTAGGTTTATTCCAAGGCTTTCCTTTGTTGTTTTTTTGGTGGCTATTATAAATGGCATTCTTTTTGTGATGTCTTTTTGGGAGCTCTCTTCACGGGTATAGTGGAACCCAAATGATGTTTTTTTGATAATCCTGTATCCTACTTTACCAAATCCCTCAATGTGGAAATAGTAAGAATTTCATGTCTTCTTTGACCAAATGTTCCCTGGATTTCTTTCTTTTTCTCAAATGACTCTGGCTAAAACTTCCAGTATGATGCTGAATAAGAGTGCTGATAAGGGGCCCAGTTACCATTCCCAGGGAAAGCATGTTCGTTTTTTCCCTTTGAGCATTATATGGCCATTGAATTTTTTATATATGGTCTTTATTATGTTGAGATATCTTCTTTCAACTCTATTTCATTGATTTTTTTTTTCTTTCAAAAATGAGTCTTGGAAGTTGTCAAATATATTTTTTGCATCTATTGATCTGATACCTTGGTTCTTACTCTTTGCTTTATTTATGCAGGGAATCATGATGATTGTGAGCCATCCTTGCATCTCTGGTATGACTCCCACTTATTATGGTGAATTATTTTGATATGCTGCTAGTCTACTAGCCAGAATTGATAACTTTTGCACCTATGTTCACGGCTGATACTGATCTTTAGATTTCAAGAGGCCTCCTGTTTTATTTTTGTTTTTATTAGGTTTTACTAAAGCTGAGTTTATTTCTTTTCCATATAAATTTAGTGATTAATTTTCCCATTTCTTTGAAGAATAGTGCCAGGGTGTTCATTGGAATTGCATCATATTTATAGATTACTTTATGTCCTTTTGACATTTTCACTATATTTAATCTACCTATTCATGAACATGGAACACACTTCCAACTATGTAACTCTCATTTGGTTCCTTGCATTAATGTTTTTAATTTTCTTTGTACAAGCCTGTTGTTTCTCTGGTTAGGCTTATTCCTAGGTACTTAACCTTTTTGGTGACTTTTAAGAATTTTTTTTTCTTACATACTTTTCATGGTTCTCTTCCTTAATATCCAGGAATTCGATATTTTTTGTATGTTTAGCTTACAGCCTGCTACATTGCCAAAATTTCCCCATTCAGAGGTGGGATCCTTTTAGTTTCTTTCCATTGAGAGAAATGCTGGCCATTGGTTTTGCATATGTAGTCTTTATTATGTTGAGGAATTGTCTCTTCTATTACTATTTTATTGTTTGTGCTTATCAAAGTGAATGTCCCTTTTGTTGAATGCCTTTTTTGCATGAACTGGTTTTGTTGAATGCCTTTTCTTCATCAATTAATAAAATCATATGTTTTATTAAATGGTGTTTTATATTGTTTTTCTAATATTGATGCATCCTTGCATACCTGATATAAATCCACTTAATCATGATATATATTTTTAGTATTTTTTGGACATAATTGACTAGGATTTTGTTGAAAAATTTTGTATCTATATTTAAGTGATAGGAGCTCTGGTGGCTTGTGGATTATGCATTGGGTTGTTTGAAATTACCAAACACTCCTTGGGAGAAAGATAAGGCTTTCTAGTAGTATAAATATTTATAGTCTTAGAAATCCACAGGGAAGTTCTATCTGGTCCCCTGGGATTGCTGAGAGTTAGAATCCCCTTGCTGGCAATAAATTGAGTATGGTCATACGTGATATTGTTCTATAATTTTATATTCTGGTAATGTCTTTACCTGTGTTTTGGTATTCGGATTATACTTCCTTTATAAAAATATGTTAAAAACATTTTTTTAAAAATTTAATAGTTTTATTAACATACAATTCACATATCATACAATTCAATGGTTTAAACATATTAAGAAGAGTTGTACAATCACCACCACAATCAATTTTAAGAACATTTTCTGGATTCTTGTACACATTCTCATTAGTTCCTCATTTCCTCCCAACGTTTGAAGAATAGTGCTGGGATTTGGATTGGAATGATCTTTATTTATAGATTACTTAATGTAATATCGACAGTTTTACTATATTAACTCTTTCTATTAATGAATATGGGACACACTTCCATTTATGTAACTGCCATTTGCTTTCCTATGGCAGTATTTTGTAATTTTCTTTGTATAAGTATATTGTTTCTCTGGTTAAGTATATTCCTAGGTATTTTGTCTTTTAGGTGGTTTTTGTAAAACCCAAACCCTAAGAAATTACTAATCCAGTTGCTCTCTCTATATATGTTTACCTATACTGGTGTCATATAAAGGAAAACATACAAAATCCTTCCAAGAAAAATAGCAAAATATAATACAGAAAAACCTTTATCCAAAAGAAAGCAGAAAATAATAAAAACCAGAACAATTTTCAAATGGGTCAAAACAGAGAACAAATGATTCGTTGTTAAATTTTAACCTAATCACATCTGAATTAATCCACTTTACAACATACTCTGTCTGTTGTCAAGGTTATTCACAACCTTGGCTATGCTTAGAGGGGACTTTTTCCCAAAGCATAATCCATGTGGGTCCCTGCAAATGATTTCTGGTATCTGACAAATAGATTTATTCTATTCCCTTTATTGTGCTTTGGTGTAAATGGCATAGCAAATTTCACTCCTAGTTAATAATTTCCATACATATTGTTCAGTGGTATTGGTTACACTACATTGCTCACAATGAAAAGAATGTTCATACTCTGGTTTCTCTTTAGAGCGTATCAGTCTTTCACCTTTTACTATAGATTTCTGTGGAGAGGAACAATTCTGAGTCATAAACTAATTTTTTGAGGCCTTGTGTTTGCAAAGCTTAGGAAAAAAATTCTGTTCTGGTGGTTACTTTTCACTTGATTTAAGTTCCCTACACCCATGCACCTTTCCGTTTTTTCTTTCAGCAAATTTTGACTATCCTACTATAAATTATTTTTTAAAAGGACCACAGTACATGATATTATTTATTTTATGAATCAACCCATTTATGCAACTCAAAGTTGATTTCTGGGACTGTAGTGTGTTTCAAGTTTTAAAGTTATCTCACAGTGAAACTCTGTATTAGTTTTTCTAGTCTTTGCCAGCCTGTTTGGTTGGCCTTACTGCACCTCTGCTTAACGTTGTAACATCAAAGCCCTCCATTTCCCAGCTTTCACCAGGTTTTGGCTCCTCTACTATCTTGTGTATTCTGCAAATATGGAATATGATTCCAGAACAAATGAAGGAGATGGCCTTTTATCCCTGCCACATTTTCTTATGAAATGCCTTACATGCTTAAGCACTCAGTTTTGGAGAGGGAATAATCAGATGATTATAACAGATAGAGCAGAGTGGTGAGACTACTGTTGAGTAGGTAGAATAGAGAGAGAATGTGTGGTAAATACACTACTTAAGTCTATGTCACGTTCAGGTGTAGGCTCTGAAACCAGATGCCCTCATTTACAGCCTGAATCATCACATAGAGTCCACAGACACAGATAACAGCCTTTGACATCACACCTGACAGCTTTGCAAGGCAGTCAAATTCTTGCCTTGGTTGTTTGTGACGTGAAGAGGGTAAGGCTTAGCACTGGGAGACTTTAGACACCAGTACCCTGAGCACCTAGAGAGAGGGAACCACTGGTCTCCTCATTGTAATGGGGTTTTGACCATGTTGGGCCCTCTCCTTCTGTCCCCAGGTTCTTAGAGGTTATCGTGTTTTGTTACTGTGCAGCGATCTTCCACAGGATCTTAGTCATTTGGAAAATTGCAAAGATACACCCTGGATTACTTTGAAACCAAACAGGAGTATTAACCAAGGGGGGCATTCTGAACATCTCTGAAGTGTTAGGTCTCAGACATTAAGAATTAACCCTCAGTTTCTCTCCTCATCATCACACTTTTTTAAATATCAGACCCTCAGTTTCTTCTGTGTGATCATTTACTTTTTAGAGCCTACAAACAATTCCTTACCAGCACTTCCTGCAGCACAGTCTAATGGAAAAGCCAAGGAGAGCCCCACCTGTCCTAAAGACAACGAGACTACCTTATTGCACCTCCCAGGTTGGATGTATTTTCTAATTGGTGGTTCTGTAAAGCCTTTGTAAGCTGAGGCCTCTGTCCACTGGACTTGCTTACCCTTTAGTCTCTTCCACTCTTGCTCCTGTGTTACCCTAAGGGCCCCAGAGAAGAACTTCTAGGGATGGGGGGGGAAATGGGAACTCTGGAAGAGCCTATGAGTGAATCCAAGATAAGCAGATCAGGAAAGTGCTGGGGTCAAAAAAGAGGACTAGGAAAATGAACCATAGAAGAAAGTATAAACTATGGAACAACATATAGAAGGGCATGAGTAAAGTGTATAGTTCCTATCTCATTTTGGATAGAAGAGAACTGTGACACAGCTTCACATTCTTAACTTTATGTCTTTAAGCAACGCGGAAGAGGCAGTCACAGGCCTGGAAGTGCTGTTTCAAGAACTAGCGTCTCAATCTGTCCTCCTGCTCCCTTTCATTGTGGGCCAGAGTGCCATGAATACTGCCCCTCTCTAACCTTTTGTTTCAGGGGGTGGTCTTCTGGACTCTGAAGAACAAAGTTCCCCAGTAGACACCTTCCCACAGAAACTTCCTTGGATGGAGAGCCCAAGAACACCCTCCATTTCTCAATCTTGTCCTGCTCGGGATGGAAAACACGAGAAAATAGGACATGAGGCTCTAACTGTGCTGTTGATGGCATACTGGGTGTCCCTTCATGCCTCAGTCTTATTATCCATTGAATAGGCTTAATGCTGCTAATTCTGCCTCACTCACACTGTGATTGTGAATATCAAATAAGATTAGAATTTATAAATGTTTAAGTTGTACCCTGAAAATCATGAGTTATAAAATGACTCTTAAGAATATTTAGTCTTCTTTACTAAGAACCCAAAGTCTTACTACTCAGCTTTGTCCATGATGCCCCTGACCCTCACCTGTCCATGTAATACTGTCTCATGGTTTCACAGTGAGAAGAGATTCCCAGGGAAGAGCTAAGAAGTGTCAGGAGCTTCTCTGTTTCATGGAAAAATATCTTCTTGTTTTCTTTTCTTTGTTAGCTGCCTGTTTGGTGAGGATTTCTGAGTTTGGCTTCTAACAAGGCTGAGGAGATGGGTAATGCAAGGGAGGGAGCCATGCACAGGGGAGAGTTGCTATGAGAAAGGTCATCAGACATCTCGGGCCAGAGGAAGTCTCCCAATCTATTCTCTGAGCGAGCCACATGAGTACTTGACTTCAGAATTGACTAGTGTGAAATTCTAAAGGACCCTGCCCATGACCCAAAGCCAAACCCACTGCCTTCGGGTTAATCCTGACGCAGTGATGCTCGGCAGGGTTTCTGAGGCTGCACATTGATATTGGCACAGGCAGCTGCATCTTTTTCTTGCAGAGTTACTGGTGGGTTTGGCTGTTGACCTTGCAGCGAGCAGGTCCACGCAGACCTCACAGTGCCACAATCTCTCCTGACAACTGATCCAGTTCACAGTCTGGGTTTTGCATAAATGAGTCACCACTGCCAGATTCCTTCTGCATCTTCCCCTCCAAAGGCAGACTCCTCTGGGTGTGGTTTGACCCCAAAATATAGGGAGTCACTCGCTGAGACAGTCTTAAGGCAGCAGCCGGGCTATTGCCTTTTCCTATTTTTAAGATCTGAAGATAGCAGAGTAGCCTTCCAGAGATGCTGTGTATAGGGCAAAGAACATCCACTCTCTGGACTACATTTCCAGAAGGTTGCCATTATTCACAGGCATCACCAGCATGGCTTCTGCAGCCCCAAGTAAGACGGACTCCAGGCCATATCTGGTGATGGCTATTCTGATAACCTCTTGACCGCCGTGCCTCTCTTGAAGCTAAAACCAAGTTCACTTTCATCTTGTCAGTTATGAATCATAGCCACCCTATAGGCTTCCAAGGCTGTAAATCCATATAGGATCAATGAGCCTCATCTTTTACTTATAAAATAATAGGTAAGTTTGACACAACCTCAGTTCAGCATCCCAATATGTAACACGACCTGAGCTGTGTCCCTACCACTGTGGTTCCCTTCTTTTGTTTTTCTTACACAGTGTCATGATGTTTAATTTGTGTACCATACAATTCAGTTGTTTACATATATCAAAAAGAGTTGTGCAATCATCGCCACCAATAATTTGACCATTTTCTTCAATCTTGTACCCATTAATATCACTGCCAGTCATCCCTCTTTAGATTTACCTATCTTGAATTGATCTATCCTATGATTTTGAAAATCATACAAAACTCTCCAACAATGACAACACAAAAAATACACAGAAAAACTTTAGTTCAAGTAAAAGCATAAACCAGAATTTAGAACAAATTAAAAATGGATGAAGAGGGAAAACAATGATAAATTTGTTACATTTTCACCTAACAGTATCTGTAGGAATCCACTTTCCAATGTCCTCTGTATGAGGGCAAGACTATTCCCATGCCTGGTCAGTGGTCCAAGAAAACTCAATGGGGACTTAATCCACAGGGGAACTCTAAATGCAGCCGGGCCTTTCACTTTTATCCATAAAACACCTCCAACTAACTACTAAGATACATACCCTTTGAAAACTGGGATTTCAGACTTTAAGCCTCAATATAATTCCTTTCTCTGATCTTAGATTTTATTATTTACAATCCTTAGATCACACCATCTCTCTCTCTCTTTTTCCAGCTGCTCCTCTGTGGTCCCGCACCGCCGGACCCGGTCTCTCTCTCTGGCTTGTGTTCAGAGTACTGTAATGCCTGAAACTGCTTCTATCCTTTACAACCCCCCACTGGGATCACACACCAGGCTTCGGCATGAATTATTTCTTGTGAAAAGCCAAGGACTGAGGTATTTCTCACCCGAGAAAAACCTAACACAACCTCAAAAGCAAGAGATGTGATTAGAGTCCACTGACTTCCAAATCCATGACTTTGGGGTAGCAGTCCTCTCTGCTTCCTCTCACGCTAAGGTGTTTCAACTTTTAGTCCAAAGGAGTATTTCATTTCTTTTAATGGACAACAGGTGTGTTTAAGATTAAGTCTAGCTCCCTTATTGGGGTTTCCAAGTCAAATAATTCTGATGTGGTTTATGAAGAATGCTATACACTTCAGAAAGACTGCTCATTGACTTTTTTTATCAACACAATTCAGCAGAAATATGACTCAACTTCCCAGGCTTCTTCTAAAGGCCCTTTCTAGCCACCAGTTATTTGAGAACTTATTGGCCAAGACCCTCAATACAGTCAGCCACAACAAATAAAGGGCTGGATTCTCAGGGGGAACTTGGGGCTTACGGGGTGGAGGGAGGGAAAGCCCAAGCCCTTAGACCAGGCTCTTCCAAGAGGCTGATGCCTGTGCCTCCATACATTGGCTGCCTTGCTTCCCTTTGCAGCTTGGGCTACCTTTGTCAGGAGAGAATTATGTGGCGGCTTCTGTGTGGAGACACCTGATTCCAGGTCTCCTAGACCATGGCTCTGGAGACAGGTAACATCATCCTGACCATTCCCACCACATCAGCACGAGTGGAGCACTACTGTGGACTCCAGATTCTGTCCATGATTGAAGTCCCCAAATAAAGTCTGAAGCTGGTTGCCAAGCACATCAGAAACATTTCACTGTTGGCTGTCACCACCAGTGACACAATGAACAAACCAGAGGAAATTTAACCTGGATGGCTACTCTATAGATGAATGTGGTGGCCGCCACCCAACATTACTGTGGTGAATGTCAGAGGACCTTCAAATGTCTCAGTTGCTTTTGCTGTCTCTGAACAGAGAGTTAACCACTCTGACTAATCATTTGGACTTCCATATCATGCACGTTCCTCCCTGACCACCTCCGATGCTTCAGATCTGAAGGACACGGTGGTCTTGAGCCTTTTGTAAAGGTAGCGAATCTACTGAGATGTGAGAATGCCCCCAGATGTGCTTGAGTACTGGGCAGCAGACGTCAGATTTAATGGTGTTTGAAAAGCCTTGAAACAGCACACTGGTCCCTTTAACCATTACTTGACTTTTGAATTCCAATAACTGGAACCATTTCACATGCATTCTGGGGTTCGAGTATGGATGGACATTCCATGAGTGCCACTTTGGTTTTGGAATAGCATTAAATTTCCACCAACAAAATGACAACAAAAATACCAGACAACCCAACACCCTCCAGCTCTGTCCTTGCCCTCTCCAGTCCTTGAAGTCTTAAATGGCCCCTGGGTACAACCTGGGGCACATGCTGAAGACTGATGGGATGATCCTAAACAAAAAGGCACCCATCTACTCTGTGGCTTCTCTTATGTTACTAGGGAGTGCCTAGCTGTGACTTCGACTGGCTTTCAGGCCTCTCCACCAACAAGAGCAGCTCGAGCTCTCCTTGAATGTGCCTTTCCTCTTTAGTGATCTCTCCTTCCGCCCCTGCCACCTAACAATTTACCCCTGTCAAATCCTTCCCCCACCTACCCAACAAGCTACTTCCACCTGGTCCCATGGCTCTGCCACCTGATCTTTAACGACAACAACACTTGTGCAGAGAGAGCACAAGAATTCCTGTTTGAAGAGCAGGAGGAAGGAAAAATGGAGATGGTCCTTTTAGAAAGCATATTCTAATCATCATCTAATATGATGATCATATTCGAGAGATTCTCCCAAAACTCATCCACACTGAACTCAATTTTCACTTTAGGAAGATGATCCTTGAAAAACAGTTTGGAATTCCCCACCCGGTAAGCAAATCCACAGAGCCAGCTGTAGAAGACAGGTAGGTACACAATAGGGGTATGGGCATCTATCCACCAAAAGGAAACTCCACATTGCACATGGCATCCACCGGGCATAAAACCACAATGTCTGATCCTTAGGACCAGGCTGGTCAGAGAATCAAAGGAAATGATACAGAGATGGAAACAAGTGAATTCCTTCACCGTTCCCCATGGCTCCACCTAGTATCTAAAAATCTCAGAGCTCAGTAGGGACAGGACAGATGCCAAAGCACTTGTGTTCAGGAGGATGTCAGAGTGGACAGACCTAGCCTGTAGGGGAACTATCACCCTGAGTCATGAGGAACTGGAAAGAACCAAGGGTCAGCTCAAGAATCCATCCTGGAAGAGAAGAGTGAGGACGACCAAGGGAAACCTAAGCCACCAGGGCACCATGGAGAAAGGGTTGACAGGCGTGAGCTTCCCTCCAGCAGAGAAAATAGATTGCTGAAGATCAGGTGCCAGCAGGGCATCTCTCAACAAGATACCATGGAGTTCCATTCCAAGACTCCTGACCTCTGATCTTGCTGGCTCTTGTCAGCACAGCTCCCAGCATTGTCCAAACCTTCAGTCCTCAAAGCTGACACCAGGATTCTCTGTTTGGGAGGAAGCTGAGAGCAATGACCCCCAGAACAGGCAAACCAACCTCTCCCAAACCAATAGAGATTCTTGGGAGCACGAAGACTCACAGAGCTAGGCTTTGTTGGACCTACCCATTCAAAGCAAACCCGGGCCAGGAGAAAAAGGGCAGAATGTGAGTCCTGCGTGGCACATGAGAACACCTGATGCTCAAAAGAGCCACACCATTTAAAAATCTCACTTAAGCAATAAACCAATCTCTTCCTGTGGTGCATTTCTCCTAAAACAGAGGATGAGAATGACATCTCTCCAGTAGAGCAAATGACTATGAGAAAAGCAAACAATGCTAAGAGAAGGCAGGCTCCAATCAGATGCTCTATGTTGCCAGGTAACATAGAGAAGAACACAAGGGAACCAAGACCCAATCTGCACCCACCAAGAAACAGGAGGAACTGGCGATCCTGGCCAAGCCCAGACCCAGGAAAATCAAGCTGAAAAGCCTTCTCATAAACTCCACTGCAGCTCTCTCTTGGGCCACCTCCACCACTGCGTTCAGCACCCTCCTGGACAGGCATGTGCTACCCAACCCTCATTGGAACCGAATCTAGATGCCCCGCTGAAGGAAGTATTAGTTTTAAAATAAAGTACCAGTGCATCTTACTCTACTCATTGGTAAATTACCAAACCTCTGCTCCTCTCCACTGTGGCTGTAGCCTGGTCCAAATATATCTGTAAACATAGAGCTACCTGCTTGCCCTTCCTTTCCTCCTTTTGCAGGTGGAAGGATGTGGGGAGGTACATTTTCTCTCCCCTTGTAGGTTAAACTTAACCCATAGTTCAGATGTTTTAGCACTCCACATAACCCCACCCTTCCCCATCCCGGACTGTGGGAAAGGGAGTTTGAACAGGGAAGGCAAGGTCTTTGTCTCAAGTGCATTGGGCTCCAGGAGGCACTCTATCATGCGGCAGATGAGCGTGCTAAGCACCATGACCACCACACTGATGAGGAGCAGACTGGAAATCAATGCCTTTTTGGCCTCTCATAAGCAAAAATCACCAATTGATGGCTGACATACACATGCATACAGTTTGGGGAAGGATTTTAAGGGAATGCCACCTGGCCCCATCTTTGAAGAGGTTCTTTCCCACTATACAAATGCCCTTTGAGAGATGTCAGACCCTGCTCCAGGTACTCACAAGGCTTTTCTGAAGTGGGGAGCTTGCTCTGGCCCTGTTGCCTGTTTTTATCTTCAGTGCCTCCCAGCTGTATGGAAGGGATGCCTCCTGGAATGAAGGTCCAAGAAGGAGGCAGCAAGGGATTCGTATCTCACCACTTGGTGCGAGCAGGGGACAGGAAATGTGTACAGTGGTGTGAATATCTGGGACAGCATGCTAGGTCCTTAACCAAGGCACGATAAGGGGGGCACTGGCTTTCCTTGTATTAAAAAGTCCAGAAAGTCAACTCTTGGCCCACATTCTTGTGGTAGAGGGTGGTAACCAAACCCTGAGCTTCATGAGCCTGAGTTGATTATAGGTCCAGAGAAGCAGAAAGAGGACAAGTGTGTCATCCTAAGGGTCAGGACCAGGGAAGTGTGCAGCTTGGAAAAGAGACTCAGGAAAGAAATGGGCAGAGAGGTTGCCCTGAGCATGTAGGATGGACTCCTGTTAAGGCCACCTAATATTCCCCAGAGGGTGCCACCTCTGTGTCCTCCTCTGACTTCCAAAAGAGAAGCCAAGAGCTAGAGGAAGACAGGGTGTCGGTTGCTGCCTTGTGAAGCAGTGTAGGGGACTAGCTCTTCAGGACGCTGGTTCACTCACCAGCCCAGCCAGCCAGGAGCAGGAGGTAGTCACTTCCTCTCTGGGACCCCAGGATCTGGCACAATGACAGGATGCAGAAACATCAGGATGCAGAAAACTCAGGTTGTGTCCCTGCTCTGAATGGAGATTCTTTGCCTACAGGATGGGAACCCACCACGACTGCGGCCCTGAGAGGAGGCAGGCACCAGCCTGACGCCTGCCCTGCTTGCCTCCTCTGGGTCTGCTTCTGATGGACGCTCAAAAGAGATCAAAGTAGGGCTGCAGCAGGCACATCTTCCCTGCCTGGTTGGAGTTGGGGAGACACCATGCAACAGAGAACAAAGGACAGACAGAAGGAAGCACAGCGTTTCTAAAGTGCTCACACACCTTGACTTGGGGTGTCCCGGACCATTCCCATGGTCCCCACGGGCTCCTGCCTGTCCCATGGCAGGATGTGACCCGCTTGGGAGAAGCAAGATGAGCTGGAACCAGACCTTTAGGACTCGGAGTTCTCAGCAAGCTCAAGAGCTGAGCAGGGAAGAGCCAGGCGCCCTACACAGCCCTGCCTACTCCCCCTCCCAGCATGTCAAGAGGGTGAACATCAGCACAAAGCAACCACTTCCTGCCGGGGCACAAGCTCCAGCACTGCTGGCAGACCTTAGGGATCCACCACCTGTGCTTGCTCAGCATCTTCGGAGTTCACCTCTGGGCCTTTGGAATGACGTCACGGGGAACCGCCCTGAGCATCCAGAGCCCTTCCTTTGACCCTTCTGGAGGGCTTCTTTCAGCCCAGCTTAGGAGACCAACCGTGGGAAGAGAAGTTTAACTTCTCCAAGCATCATTCTGCCTGTGAACCATGAGTCCTGAGGACAGGCCAGGCCTGCTTCATGTGCTACCTGTGCATCCTGGCCCATCCAGGGAAGGCAAACATAGACTGGAAACTGAAATTGAATCCTTAGAGTCTAAACTGGCTGCCACTGTGCATGACATGAGCAAAGTCAAAAGGCAAAAGGAGAATTAGCACTGTCTTTACAGAAAGAAATGAGTGTCTTCGCACACAGAAAATATTCAAAGTAGATATGTCAAACGTAAAAGAAAACAATGAGCGCTCTTTGCCAAATGCTTTCGAACATGAAAAAAAAAATTCAGTAGCCTAGAGCATGAGTTCACTCATACAAAGGGTACACTCCAAGAAGAGATACTAAATTTGCAAAGAGACCTAGACGACTCACAGAGTGCACTGAAGGACGTGGACCGCCAGTGTCAAGGTGCACAGCATCAAGTGTGTGCCTCCAAGAACGCAGAGAAGCTTATCTATGAGAAGCTCACTTGTCTACCCGCTGAAAGGGATTCACTTCAACAGAAAGTGCATGAAGCTAAAATGAAAGCAGACAGTGAAGAAAACAAAATCCAGAATCTTCACGATAACTTTCCTTCTGTGGTCACAACATTTCAAGCTGGAAGTCAAAAAAGGCAGGAGCTTGAGGAGAAAATTCAGGAGCTAACAAATATGTATGATCATTTAAAAGGATGGATATGTCAGTATGAAAATGAGAAAGCAGAAAGAAAAGTAAATATCCAGAAAGATGAATGGCTTTCAGACTTCCCGAAAGAAAATTCAAAATAATGTGGGATTATGGCAAAATGTTATATTTATCACTTTCTCATCTCCAGCCACTTCCACAGAATTTCCTCTCTCTGATTCTAACCACCCGGAGTTAGATCAGACCTCATTCATGGGAACCTCTGGCCAGGCCATTAGGTGACCTTCTTAAACTTAAGAGTTTGCACAACTCTCTGCTTCAAAGCAGCCAGCTTCCACATCTTTCCTGCCAGTCCCCTGTGGCCAGCTCACAAGTTAGCAAGCTTTTGTCCTTCATCTGCTCAGACAGCATGTCCCTGACCACCAGCCACCTCGTATGGACAGGATCAATGCAATTTGTGAATTAATTTACCATAATAGCTCATAAAATCCACAGTGACTATTACTTTAATCAGGTGCCCTGGCACTATAGTGGTTGAAGAATTCAATTGTTACCCTAAAACTTGATGGTTCAACTCTTAGCTGCTTCATGGGGAAAATATATAAAGTCTCATATTGTAAAGATTGATGGGCTTGGAAACCCTATGAGGCTTTACTATTCTGTCTTTTGGAGTTGCTTTGACTCCAAATATTAAAAATTTAATATTACGTACTTAGTTACCCACTATGTTAGGCTGAGTTCTCCAGAGAAGCAAAACCAGTGATACAATAAAAATTTTATCAAGAAAGTGGCTTACACAGTTGTAGAAGTGGGTAAGTCCATTCTGATTCAACTTCATGGATCAGTTGTTAAGTTGGAGGCTTTTCCTGACCCAAGTAGCTACTGAGGCTCATGAACCAGGAAACAGGGAGTTGAAGCAGGAAGAACATGGTTGGTGGGTGCAGAGGCAGATAAATCCATTGTTGGCAGGCTCTGATGCCTCTCAGGGTTGGCCGGCAATTTGGCAGGCCACTGGCTCAAGTGTAAAGAACTGGAGGTTGTTGAGCCTCCTGCAAGATCCAGACAAGAAAAAGCTTTCCACAGGCATGTATTTGTATACAACGCAGGCCAAACCTTTGAGGAAACATCATCAGAACTGTGACCTGCATAAGCCGGTGCACTCTACCTTACTTTTCCCACAATTGCTTGGCTGCTTTCAGCAGATCCCATCATGGAGCTGATTATATTATGCTAGGGCCACAGCATGGGGGAGGCTTCACTTTCCAAGCTATTGTGAATCCTGGCTTATAGCCAAGTTGACAAAAACAACAACAACCCAAACCCACTATCATACCCATTTATTAGAGCTGGAATTATCCAAGTGAAGAAAGCCATCACGCAACATATGGAAAGGTCACAGCATAAAACTCCCATTGTCCCCAGGGATGTGCCACATTCTCCTGCCACATTCTCCACACTTCAGTTAGACCCACAGAGGAAGCTCTAATTCTCATGATATTTAGGGCCTAGAGCATATGCATGAATCAATGAATATGCATGATTTACAACATTATGCTCACCCCTCCCCTTTCCTGAGATCTTTTGCCAAGATGAGCCCTATGTAACTCCTCTCTCATTAAATGCTGCCTGGCCATTTTGTAAAACAAAGGCCCCATGCCTGTTGGAAAACCCCAAGGTTTATTTTCAGAAACCACAGACTAAAGGCCAAATGAAATTCTTTTCCCCACTTCCTCTTTGACTCAACATCTGTTAAGCAGAAGTTTGGGCAGATATTAGTTGTTCTTTTGTTCCCATTGGGAGAAGAGTCTGTTTGTATGCTGGCTCATAATGACCCTATGGGACATAGAAAAACTGCCTCTGTGAGTTTCTGAGACTGTAAATCCTTTACAGGAAAAGGAAACTTCATTTTTCTTCCTCGGAAGCACCTGATGCGTTTGAACTGTTAACCCTGTGGTTAGCAACCCAAGGCATAACCCACTAGGCCAGCAGTTCTCAACCTGTGGGTCACGACCCCTTTGGAGGTTGAACAACCCTTTCACAAGGGCCGCCCAGTTCATAATCATAGCAAAATTACAGTTATGAAGTAGCAACGAAAATAATTTTATGGTTGGTGGCAGCGTTACCACGCCATGAGGAAGGTCCAGAATCACTGGGTTAGAGGGGAATCACTGAAGGCTTCTCCATCGTAGGTCCTGTGAATGTATTTGGGGCTTCTGCTGTTATCAATATGAAGATATATGATAATTGCTTAGCCTGAGACTAAGAGAATTAGATAATGGACAGGCCGATAGAGTGAATAATAACACCAAGGAGCTTGCTATTACTGTGCTGTCTTATCAACCATATGAAAGCAAAAGCGCAGCATTTTCCCTAAACCAAACCTCAGTGGGAAAGGAATTTTGCTCTAAATACTATCCCATCTGAGATTAAGACAAAGGCTCCTTTGTTTATTTCATACCAAATTAAGGCATACTATCTTCTTATTTGTAGTTCTTCTGGTGTATATTGTTCTGGATGTGTTTCTTGATACAGCACAGTTGTGCATTGATTTTAAGGTCTGTTAGGTACATGTTCATTTTATGTGAACAGAGACGGCATAGGAAGAAGGGCTGGGTGTGCAGAGAGTTGCTGTGAGGTAGAATAGACTCAGTGATACCAACATTAGCTTTTTCATCTTGTTTGTATGTCATGTTTAAATGCCTGTTTTATGCACATGCATTTTTAGGTAAGTGTTAATTATGTGGTCTGCTTTCATTGCTTTTTGTTGTCGTCTGTATATTAGGAAGGGAGCTGCTTATGCTTTCATGGCTGCCTTTGTAGCTATGTCTGTACATAATACACTCGGTTCCTTCTTTCTTCAAACACAGTCTACCGCTTTCCTGCACCACTCTTCTGTCAGTGTTTGGTACTGTGTTGGCTTGAATGTTGCTATGAGCTGGAAAATATGCTGCCAGTATTTCAATACCAGCAGCTTTATCGAAATTAAGACAAAGTAGAAAGTTCTGGTGATCCATTTCTAAAAATTAGTCAAGGAAAACTCTATGGATCACAATAAAATAATGTCCGATATAGAGTTGGAAACTGAGAATTCCCAGGGTGAAAATTATTCAAAACACATGAGCTGAGAAATATCAAGGGTTATGAAGATTAGACTTTAAAATATTTCCTGGTGCAGAGAGCCTCATCTTTATCTCTTGGAACAACTGGTGGGTTTTGAACCACTGACTATAGAGTTGACAACTGAATGTGTAGCCCATTATGCCACCAGAGATCCTGGAAGATGGTGCAGGACAGGGATCTATTTCATTCTGCTGCATATAAAATCATCTTATTGGAGCCATCTTCATAGCAACCCGCAGTCATTGGCTTCCTCCTACAAGCAACAACAGCCTTGCTTGCTCCTCATGACTCTTGTCCATCACCCAATTCTGGTAAAGAATAGTCACTTTATTTTTACCCTGGTATTATAAAAATGCTTAATCTTATTGATTCTAAATGATTTCCTTTGATTCTCAGCTATTTCACATGGTGCCATCACTGTGCTTATTCTACATCTCACTTTCTCCCCCATGTTAATGTATAATGCCTAGTAGAATTAATGACACATAACACTAAGCCCTTATTCCTATCTTTCCCTTAATGACTATGGTTTTGAATAGTCCTTACTATCTCGTAAGGTCCTTGCGTGGTACAAAGAGCTGTGCTCAACAGCTACCCTGTGTGTTGGTGGTGTGAACCCAGCTGAGGGCATCGTGAAAGAAAGGCCCGCTGACCTGCTTCGGTAAGGATGACGGCCGAGCTAACCCTATGGAGTAGTTCTGCTCTGTGATGCCCGAGTCGCAAGGACTGCAATGCCATGGGTTTGGTTTATGTTGTGTGTGTGTGCTTATTACATTAGAGGTATCGTTTGCTAAACCACTTTTGCTACTCTTGAAACTTTTCTTTCCATACGAATTTCAGAATCACTTTCCAAGAAAAGTCATAGGCAATTTACTAGCAAATGCATTGGATATTAGAAAACTGGGTGGCATGTATCCATAAATACCTTTGCATATTCATGGGTTTTGCTGTATGTTGCTGTAAATTAGTTGGAAAATGATGGTTTCGACATTAACCAACTGCATGTTTTTTTCATTACACCAGTGGAATACCCTGACCTCTTGTTCCTTTTTTGCACTTCCTCCAAGTGGTTTCCTCCCAGCACTCTTCCAGCATCGCACCTCTACTAAATGGCCACAGACGTCATGCCTCTAATCATATGTACTGTCTCATGGTACCCATCCAGTAGGCGCTGGCCTACGGCCATGCTAGCCAATCGATGATCAGTACCAAGGTTATACTGGCCCAATTTTTCTCAGTTTTGTAAGCGTCATTGTTTTCATGAAGTGGAAAAAAGTGAAGATAGAATGCTATTGCAGTGCACTGCAGAGTCTGTTCAGACTCACAGCAGCCCCGCTGACAGAGTGGACAGGCCCACCAGCTTTCCCAGGCTGCCGTCTGGCTGGGAGCGAATGGCCAAGGGCTTTCTCCCAGGGAGCTTGCTGATGGGGCTACCATTTCAGCGAGCACCCACGCTGTCCACCCCCATGCCGCAGGGCTCCTTACTAACACCCCAGCTCATCCCAGAGGGACACATTCTCGGTCAACTCTCGATGTCAATAATGACCACAGTCAACAGCTTGCTAAGTAGTCCTGCTTACAAATAGATCTGTTCTTAAGAGATCTCGTTATAAAATAACATTTATGAAGATACATTTACGATTTTAAAATCGCGAACATTCTGCGATAATGCTCTTGCAACACAATAGAAGTTGCAAAAATACAATATTGGTAGCAATGTAGAGTTTATAATTATATATTAAGTGTCTCAAATTTTGATCATCTTTGTTTCAGCAATTCTCTTTCTAAGAGAAATCCAGAGGGAAAAGATAACACTCAGTTTTCAATTAAAGGGAAAAACAGACAATCACCTAAGGGACCCACAATGGAATAAATGCTATTAACTCTTGGAAAATGACAAAAAGTCCCTTTTCAGTGGCCACATGCAGAACAGGAGAGATGTTTATGTTTTAACATTAAGGTGAGCAGAGCAGGGGATTAAAGCTGTACGATGTCAATTATGTTTTTAAAAGATAGTAATACAGAAAATAAGAGAACCCTAGAATACCTTTAAATAGTTTTAAAGCAAGCACCTGTGGAAATTCATCTTCATCTGAGCTGTGAAAGCCATATTGCTTAATGTCACTCGGATTGATCACAGGCAAAGTCTCTGGCACCGGTTGCTGGGATGGTAGCAAAGCCTCTGCTTTAGGCTTCTTCGGGCATTTCTTCTTCTGACGAACCACATCAGAAGAGTCTTCTTTCACAGACAAATGATGAGGGTGCTGTTGCAGGATGGTTTTTCCCCACAAAAGGAAGAAATTAAAGACATTTAGAAATCATGAAAAACAATACTGTGTTTTGAAAAACATATATTTGCACCCAGGAGGTGATTTGATTTCCTGTTTTTAATATGCAAAAATTATTCTGAGATCAACCTGAAAAGAGTTTTTCTTTCTACAAGTTCTGATGAAAAATAATTATGGCATTTAAAGTTACATTTTATACTGCCATAAAACTTAAAGTACAGGTAGTGATGGTAAAAGTTACTCTATATTTACATAACTCAACATTTTAAAACTACTCAAATTCAGATCTTTATTTAAAGCCACTGTACTAAGTAATGACAAAATGGTGGCCAGACTCAGGAATAAGAGCTTAAACAAACCGGGTTTTATCCACCGAATGAAGAGCTCAGAGAGGGGACGTCAAAACTCAAGGGTCTTGTGTATGAAGCAGGAGGATGAGGGAAAATGAAGTGAGATTCTGAAAGCTTGCCATTCAAACCAATCATCAAACCAGTTCTTTGTTAGCCTACAATCTCTACCTGCACTGTCTGATATGGCAGCCCCAGACAATATGTGACACGAACTGAGGTGAGAGACTGAACCAAACATTTTAATTCCTACAAATTTAAATTTTACAACTTTAGCAAAGTGAGATATTCTTTCACTAAACATATGAAGAGTGTAAAATGTTACACGTTTTGCATTGATTTCATGTTGAAATTATAATATTGTGGTGCTATTGAGTGCAAAGCAGGGTCCCCTCTACCTGGCTGTCCTGTCCAAGGTGGGCGGAGCGCCAGCTGTTGCAGAAACATGACCTGAAATCCTGGGCCATCTTCTCTAGTGAGCTGGGCTCGGGGCCTTTGTGGAGGGTTCTCTTAAGGTGAGAGGAGGATCCTTTTACACCATCCAGGGCATAGAGGAAGATGGAAAGGCTTCTCTCCAGGGACTGGAAGTCCGGCTGCCATATGGTCTCCTTGATCCTGTCTCTTCTTCCACGACCAGCTCAGGGTCTCATTAATAACTGCCCAAACTTGGACAGCAGCTTCTTCATTAACCACATGCGATGCCATGGTTTAGAATTAGATTTCATTCCGCAGATTATACAGGCATCCTGGTGGCTGCTAACTGTAAGGTCAGCTGTTTGAGGCCCCTAGATGCTGCAGGGGGAAAAGAGAGTCAGTTTGTTTCCGTAAAGCTTTACAGTGTTGTAGACTCTATGGGCTGTTCTACTCTGTGTTACATCAAGAGTTGGGGTCATCATGAGTTGGGGTCATCAACTTAATGACAATGGCAACTTAGTGAATAGATTTATGTTGAATATTTTCTACTGCTAACTAGATCTCTGATAATGTATTTTGGGATGTGGTGTTTTACCTTGTTTTCTTTTCTTTTTTTTGAGTAGAAATTGGTACTTTTATTTATACATCTTTAAAACTGGTCTACTCTATAGCGATGTGTTGAACATAATACTTGTTTTTTTTAAATCATTTTATTAGGGACTCATACAGTTCTTTTTAATTTAAAAACAATTTTTTAATCGTTTTATTAGGGGCTCATACAACTCTTATCACAATCCATACATACATCAATTGTGTAAAGCACATTTGTACATTCATTACCCTCATCATTCTCAAAACATTTCCTCTCCACTTAAGCCCCTGGCATTAGGTCCTCATTTTTCCCCTCCCTCCCTGGTCCCTGCTCCCTCATGATGCAGAGAATAGTGTATCAGAAAAAGGGACGGGGAGAGGGGATTTGTATGTTTTGATAAGTACATGGCCTTAAAACCAAAAAGGTTTAAATTAAGTAATATCCTGCCCCTAATGAATATTTTTTTGAGTATCATATACCCCATCTATTGTAAAAAAAAGGAAACCCTGATTATCCGTTATAGATCTTATAAGTAATTGAGTTTATCCTGGCTTTTACTGAAATACTCTGTTAAATTATTATCTTTCCTAAGTAAGTAATCATCATCAAGTGATTAGGAATTGATGAGATTTCAAAGCTGAAAAAAAAATCCTTTCTCATGCCTGTCTAGGAATTGTAAATATGAGAAGTATTCTCAGGAAATATATGTTTAATTGCATTTAAAATTCCTGTAAATACTAAATATCTTCCTGTAGAGAGTGCTAATCCTAATTTTTACTCTTTGCCCTATTATAGAGAGAACCATGAACCAGAGAGATTGGGTCTAAATGGGATAGCAGAGACGACAGTGGCCATGGAAGTGACATAACTTCTGGCTGTGGCTGTGCCGACGGTGTGCAGGCATTCATAGTCCAGCTGAACGTGCACGGCGACTCTGCGGGTCACAGAGCGCACGATGGACCAAAAAGGACTCCAGTATATTGGACCTTCGATCGATATACAATGTATATTTTGTAAAATCGGGAAAATCACTACCTTATAAAATAGTTTATTCGTATCATCAATATTATTTCTGTTACTTGAATAGTAGATATTCATCATCATGTGTTTGCACTTGAATTTGCAACTGAATGGATCTTTAAAATAATTCTTTGATGGGATCATGAGCATGAAATGGGATCCTGCATCACTTGTTTTAACTATTTATTTTGCCATGTTTACATTTTGTATCTTGTAAAACTAAATCCAACGTTGTGTCTAATACCTTAAAGATTCATAGCTAGGAAATAAAGTCTTGTAATATTTTTCTAAAGGAACTGTAAAGTTTTCACTTGGTTCATTTCGTTTCACAATTTGACCAGATGGACTTTTTGGTAAGTACTTCACTGTCAAATATGAACTTCACAGCAAAATAGTATGTTTTTAAACTATTGAAATTGTTTTATGTACATTTGGGTTGCAACAATAGCAGCAATGTACATAATAATGCTTATGGCTGCTGCATTATAATTTAGACTTTGTTTATCTTGCTTATTAATAATTAAGTTAGAAGGCCCTTAAGGACAAGCTTTTATTAGAGGAGACATTTCCTAAATTCTAGACATTTGCTTTTTCATTCTGGAGTAACATAATCGTCATTGTTTAGAACTTTAGGTGTAAATATTGTCTTTGATTAGTAAAGCATGTATTTTGCATTTGGTGTATTGTGAATAATAGCTAACATTGAGGATTTATATATTTTTTGGACTCTAGCTTCATTGAAATATGTTAAAACAGTGGTTATCAAACTTCCTAATGCCATGACCCTTTAATACAGTTCCTTATATGGTGGTGAGCCCCCAAACGTAAAATTATTTTCATTGATATTTCATCACTGTAATTTTGCTACTGTTATGAATCAGGTGACCCCTGTGAATGGGTCGTTTGACTTCCAAAGGGGTGCAAACCCACAGGTTGAGACAGCTGTTTTAAAAGAACCCATTTGGAAGCCATTGAGGATGAGAGATTGTGTCCTTTGGATATATTTCTAGGGTAATGGTTCTCAAAACCTTTACTTTCAGCTTTATTAATTGAAGAATCATTAAATATTTCCTTCTGAATCTGACTAGGTTTCTCCACCTCAATGGAAAACAACAACAACAACAACAAAAACTCAACTACTACTGATTTGTAACTTTATAGCAATTGGTATTAAAATGAAACAAAACCCTGCAATGTCTAACAATATAAAAGCAGGACCCAGAAATCCCTGGGTGGCATAATGGTTAAGTGCTAGAATACTAAGTGAAAGGCTGACAATTCAAATCCCCTCAAAGTCACTTTGGAAATAAGAACTGGTGATCTGCTTCTGAAGGTGGCAGCCTATGGAGTAGTTCTTTCTGCAGACATGGGGTCACCATGAGTCAAAATCGACTCAGTGACAAGTAACCACAATAGCCACGCCTGCCTAAACCTCCATCCTCAAGGGCAAAACAGCATCTTCGATTACTGTGCAAGAGGAAGGGATGGATGGGTAAACGCAAATGTCATGTATATATTTAATGTATATTTCTATTTGTAATACCAGTGTGGTTGTTACACAATCTGGTGTCAATTTGAGGATTAAGAATGTGGGGGTGGAGTCTAGCTTTTCAATCAAGATATAGCCAATGAGGCCTCTGTATGGGCATGGGTGTCTGAGGATTCTGGGAACTCCGGTATTTCCTCCTTGGAGGCAGGAGCCACTATCTCTGTTCACTCCCTGAGAGACATTTATGAAGAGAAGCCACATGAAGCTTCCTTGAGGAAGTCAGAGTTTCGGAGCTGAAGGAGCTATCTGGAGACCCCCGCCAGCGCTGAAATGCTTACAACACCACTGGATCCAGAAGAATTTCCACCACTGGCCTGTGATCTTCCTGCATACAGCATCATTGCATGTGTTTCATTAGTCTGAAGTGAATTCTACAGATTGATATCAGACATATGGGCTAATAACCAACTTATGGACTGGATCTGTACTGGGCTATGATATTTTCTTAATATTCAATTGCTCTTGTATATAAACCTCTTATATACATATGTGTCTCTCTGGATTTGTTTCTCTAGTCTACCCAGACCAACACAACCAGTTTATACAAAAATAATTACACAGACATAAATGGACTAAGGAAAAGTAGGCAGCTCGCACATTTAAACCTTGCATGTATGAAAAGTTCCCAATGATGACTACATTTTATCTGAAGTCTACGTGTTTTGACTGGCTTTAGAACTGTAACCAACACCTAAAAGATATTTTATCAGCTCTGAATTGCATTATATAATTGCAATAATTATTGGAAGTCCAGATATTGTGTCACCCAGGTGTTGGGAGTGGGGAGGGTTGTGCAAGAGTGTCTTTTCAATTTTGGAAAGTTTTCCTGTGGCTACAAGGCAAGTAATGGGTTGGAAAAAGTCTGACTGTAAGTGTTGGACACCTTCATAGTGTAGTGTTTTAGTGACTTTTTTAATACGGTTCTTGTAAATTAGATGCGTGTAGTGGTGTTCCGAATGTTTGTTTATGCACAACTTTCCCTGTTACCTGTTCTTGATAAGTGAAAACTGCAGGGAAATAAAAATACATATCAAAACATGGACATGCTGCATATGTGTTTATTTCACCATGTGCACACAGGAGCAGTGACCACGTGAGGGGGTGAGAGCACTTAACAGCACTGTCATGGTCATAGTGCTTTGCAAGTTGAAGGCTATGAATTCTAAGCAGCTCATCTGTGGGCATTATTGGGTTTCAGATAATCCAATATAAACTACCTTTGATAGGAAAAGTTCTTAAAAATATTTTACTGAACGAATGTAAGTAATTTGCAGCATAACATTCATTGAACTCTCATAAATGAGCCTCATTTTATAAATAAATATTTAAAATAGAATTATATCGCAATGGGGGCTATTGCAACTAAGTCCTAGGAAATATAAATATTTCAGTGCATACAATTAAAACAATTTCAAACGTACATAATTATATACTATATATTTTAATATCTACGGTCCTGAAAGTTGTAAATTAATATGGCAGCTGAATGATTTGGCCAAGATTTCTGCTGAAAGTAATTTTATTCAGGTTCTAAATGTTTAAAACAATTTATGACCAACACTACAGAAACAAAAACGATGAATTGATTTTTTTTTTCTGTGGAGTTGGTCATAAACTGAAGAAGCCATCTCAGTAATGTATTCAACTCTAACAACTGAAGACCAGGCGAGCTGTGGGATGATACCAAGGGTATCATACATAAAGCTAGCAAACAGCTCAGTTAAAAGACGGGCAAGAAAGAAAAGACCAAAGTGGGTGTCAGCAGACACTTTGAAACTTGTTCTTGAATGTCGAATAACTGAAACAAAAAGGTGAAATGAGGAAGTACAAGAGCTCCCCTCAAAGGGAGGGTAGCAAAGGCAAAGTAAAGCATAATCAACTGTGCAAAGCGTGGAGAACCCAAAGGAAAGACCATGTATGGTTGACATCTCTCATGCTGGAAGAGCCTAGGGAAAAAAAATCAAGCCTTGCGTTGAAATATTGAAGAATTTCCTGGAGAAAGTATTGAATGGCACAGGTAGCATCCAAAGAGGCTAGAAGGACTATAGTCGCTATATCAAAAGGAGTGGCTTGACGGTCAGCCATCTCAGAAGGTGGATTTAATTAAGAATGTGTGATATGGAAGAAAGAAGCACAAGGTGCACTAAAGGCCTTAGTGACAAACAAGGCTTCAGGAATGGATGCAATGCCATTGAAACATTTCCACAAGCTGATACAGCATGAGGACGCCCACTTGATTATGCCAAGACATTTGTGATACAGTCAAGTGACCAGAAGAGATCCATAAGCCTGCCCGTTTCCAAGAAAAAAGACACATCAGTACGCAGACCTTATTGAATATCATTAACATCACACAGAAGTGAAATTTTGCTGAAGATAATTAAAAAGTGGATGCAGCAAGAGCATTGATGGGGAAGTTTCAGAAATTCAGAAGAGAGCATTGAAGAGAAGGCTATCATTGCTGAGATAAGATGGAAATTGGCTGAAAGCAGTTAATACCAGGAATACGTTTACCTGCGTTTTATTGACGACACGATGGTGTGAATCATAATACGTGACGGGTAGTATTGCAAAGAAAAGGAATTCCAGGACACTTAACTGTGACCATGTAGAATGTGTACACAACTCAAGCAGCATCCGTTCAAACAGAACAGAGGGATTCGAGTAGCTTAAAAGTAGGGAAAGTGTGTGTCCCGGTTGTATCTTGTCACCATATGGATTCATTCTGTGTGTCCAGAACACAATCTGAGAATGTGGACTATCTGAAAAATAATATGAGATCAAGTTTGGTGAAAGACTCGTTAACAACCTGCCGGAATGCTCCTTAGGGGCACGGATGGGGCGACTTCGTCTCACATATTTTGGACATGTTATCAGGAAAGACCAGTCCCTGGAGAAGGCCATCATGCTTGGGAAAGTGAAGGGACATTGAAAACCACGAAGGCCACAAGGTGGAA
The DNA here is from genome assembly GCF_000313985.2 of Echinops telfairi. Taxonomy (NCBI): domain Eukaryota; kingdom Metazoa; phylum Chordata; class Mammalia; order Afrosoricida; family Tenrecidae; genus Echinops; species Echinops telfairi. The sequence goes on from NW_022103900.1 coordinate 25,343,648, forward strand.
AGACACAGGGGCAACAACAGGTTCAAACATGCCAACAATGAGGGTGATTCAGGACTCAGCAGCATTTCCTTCTTGGTGCATGAAACTCTGAGTCAGAACCGACTTGATTGCAACAAGCAGCAGATCTATCATAATTTACTTGGTTTTCCATACACAGTGCTCAATGACGTTGGCTACATCAAAACATCATGTTCTCTATGCTCTAACTACGAAAATATTTGATTTACAAATAAGGAATCCTACTTCGCGGAATTTCATTTATCACGGTAGGGTCTAGAACCGATTAACCATGATAAACGAGGGTTCACTATACAGATAAATATATAATACAAGAAATGAACAGTTAAATTATAAAGCACTACAAATGGCTCAGTGCAATTCACTCCCATGAGAGAGTTGTGTGAGATTAGCAGTCCTTCAAGTCTCATCTGCTGCCAGATCTTCCTCTGTTTATAGAGGGAGGTAGGCTATCTCAGAACAGCAGCCAACCACAAGGAAGATCACCAACTGTCAAGCAACCACCAATCCCAACTGCCAGTTCCCAGCTCCAGAGATGTCTTAAAAGGACCTCAACATTTTATGATGCTCACCTTCCCGACAAAACCGCTGAAGACAATGCGGGTGAATAAGCAAATGTGGTGAAGAAAGCTGATGGTGCCCGGCTACCAAAAGATATAGCGTCTGGGTAAAGGCTTGAACGTAAACAAGCGGCCATCTAGCTCAGAAGCAACAAAGCCCACATGGAAGAAGCACACCAGCCTAAGAGATCGTGAGGTGTCAGAGGGATCATTTATCAGGCATCTCAGAACAAAAAATCTTATCATAGTTAATGAGTAGGGGAGTGCGGAGTGGAGACCCAAAGCCCATTAGTAGGCCACTGGACATCCCCTTACAGATGAGTCTCGGGCAGTAGATGATCCAGTCAGGGTTCGATGTAGCAACGATGAAACATACAACTTTCCTCTAGTTTCTAAATGCTTCCTCCTCCCCCACTATCATAACTCCAATTCTACCTTGCAAGTCTGGCTAGACCAGAGGGTGTACACTGGTACAGATAAGAATTGGAAATGCAGGGAATCCAGGGCGGATGATCCCTTCAGGATCAGTTATGTGAGTGGCGATACTGGGAGGGTAGAAGGAGTGAGGGATGGAAACGGGGAAATCGATTACAAGGATCTACATGTGACCTCTTCCCTGGGGGACATACAACAAAAAAGTGGGTGAAGGGAGATGTCGGACAGGGCAAGATATGACAAAATAATAATTTAAAAATATCAAGAATGAGGGACGGGGGAGCAGGGAGGGAGGGTTAATAATGAGGAGCTGATGCCAGGGGTTTAGGTGGAGAGCAAATGTTTTGGGGATGATGAGTGCAATGAATGTGCAAATGTGCGTTACATAATCGATGTATGTATGGATTGTGATAAGAATTGTATGAGCCCCTAATAAAACAATTAAAAAATAATAAGAGAGATTCAAAACCAAGAAGTCAAGTAGATAGCTTGAACAAATAGAAAAGTAACAGCAACCACAGTTAGTAGAAAAGAGAATTTAGAGATCGCGGCAAAATAAAAAAAATCACATGTGAGTATTGAAATAATGTAAAATGTGGCACTGAGATGAAGGGTATATTATATATATTCTATATATATAAAATTCCTACTCTAACAATTCTGAAAGCCTTTAATAATAATACCTCCCTAACCAATACAAATAAAGGCATATAATATGAAAAGATGCATAATAAAAGAAGAAACAAAAGATCTCACTTAAAAACTAATAACAAAGTAAAAGTCCATTGAGAAAAACCCAGCCCAGATGGCTTCACTGGAGAAGTCTCCCAGACATTAAGAAATGAGTAGGAATTAATTTTGCTCTAACTATTCTAGTACATAGAAATAAAAGAATACTTCTTAATATATTCCATGAAGCCGGCATAGCCCTGATACCACAGGCAGGCAAAGCTACCGCACGCATGCATATACACCATTATACACTAATATGCCTCATGAATATAGATGTAAAAATTCTCAACAAAATTTTAGCCAACAAGATTATATATCTATATCTATATCTATATCTATATCTATATCTATATCTATCAAGTTGGATTTATACCAGCGGTGCATGAATGACTAGTGCAACATTAGAAAATCAATCAACATACTTCACCTAAAAAAGAAAACAAAGGAAAAGAATTCCATGTTCATTTCAATCAATGCAGAAAAGGGATTTGATAAAATCAAACACCCTTTCCTGATTAAGAAATATTTGAAAACTCTCAGTAAAATAGGAACATAAGGAAAGCTCTTCAACATAATTAAGAACATATAGTCATACACAAAACCAACCACTAGTATTTCTTTCCACAAAGATGAAGAGCATTCCCCTCGACAAGAATGATGCACGGGTTGCCCATGGCAGCACTCTATTCTATATTGTCCGGGAAGTGCTAGCTAGAGCAACAAAGTGCAAAAGGGCATATAAAAGATATCTAAATCAGAATGAAAGAGAAAATTATTCTTATTTGCAGATGTAATCTTTAATACATAAAAAGTCCTAGAGACGTCACAAGAAAAGTAATGGGACGAACAACGCAAGTAGAAAATTTAGCCAAGTGCCGGGTACAATATCGACGTATTATTTTATATAATTGCACACCTAGGGTCACATAAAAATGTCTCTGGCAGTGTAAGACACGAAATAACAACAATAATATATAATTGATCAAGGATTCACAAGGGTGGGAGGGAGGGGTAGGGAGGGGAAAAAGAGGAGCTGATACCAAGGGCTCGAGTAGAAAGAAATGTTTTGGAAATGTTGATGGCAACATATGTACAAGTGTACTTAGTACAATTGAGTGATGGATTATTATAAGATTCGTAAGAGCACCCCAATAAAATGATTAATAATAAAAAATGTCTCTGACAGATTGGGGTCATGAGTGGAAAACAGTACAAGAAGCCCTGCCTTAGGGTGTGCACATCATGTGTCTGTATGCTTTTTTTTGGGGGATGAGGAGTCCTTATTAAAGTACTGCTCTGTACATTCTTGTTAGTCTTTCAGGTTTAATTAGTCTTTCCTTATTAAAATATTGTTCTGCACATGCTCATTAGTCTTTCAGGTTTGATAATTAGCTTGAACTCCTCACTGAATTTAGGACCACACTATACTTGTCTGTAGGATTACATTTTTATTACAGCTAAAAGGACACAAATGGTAATACACATAGGGTAAAATCTGAGAGGATGCCCAACACAGAGCTTCTATGCTTCCAAAAGGGGCATGGTACCCTCCCCTGAAGGAGCCCTGTGGTGTAGTGGGTTTATAAGTTCTGTAGCAAACCAAAAATCAGCAGGTCAAAACCACCAGCTGCTCAGTGGGAGAATGTGGTAGTCATCTAATCTGGTGTTAGAGGATTAAGAGTGTAGGGGTGGAGTCTAGGCAGTCAATTTGGAGATAGCCAATGAGGCTTCTGTGTGGGCCTGCCCTTCTCCTAAAAATTCTGGGAAATCTGGTACTTCCTCCTTGGAGGTGGAAGACAACTCTCTCTCTCTGCTACTCCTTGGGAGACATTGCAGAAGACAAGCCACATGGATGCCACCAGACCTTTGAAGCCGGAGAAGCCACAGAGAGACCCCTGCCAGTGCTGAGATGCTCACAATGCCACTGGAGCCAAAGACTTTCTACCCACTGGCTTGTGATAGTCCTGCATTCAGCGTCATTGCATGTGTTTCGTGAGTCTGAAGAGGACTTTATAGATTGGTATCGGACATATGGGCTAATATCAGACTTATGGCCTTGGACTGGACTGGGTTGGGATGTTTTCTTAATGTACAATGGCTCTTGTATATAAACCTCTTCCTTATACACATGCGTGTCCATGGATTTGTTTCTCTAGTCTACCCAGACTAACACAGAGAAAGATGAGGCTTTCTGCTCCCCTAAACAGTTACCATCTCCAAAATCCACAATGGTGGTTCTACTCTGTCCTATAGGGTCATGATGAGCGGGAAACGAGTCAATGGCAGTGAGTTGGGGTTGTTTTGGTGCCCTATAGAAGACTTATTACATGGGCAGGGGCTGTGCTGGTGCTCAGCTACTGACCTAAAGGCCCCAGTTCAAACCCATCAGCCACTCTTCAGGGGAAATCCACTGCACTGAGTCAATTCTCACTCATCATGACCCAGCAGAAGGTTTCCAAGGTTGCAAATCCTTGGAGGAACAGATAGCCTCATCCTTCTCCCGTGGACTGACTGGTGGGGCGGAACTGCAGACCATACAGCGCCACCAGGGATCCTTCCACAGGAGAAGAAACCTGGCAACCTGCTGCTTCTCCATCCCTCTGGATAAAGTCCAGATTTTTAAATATAAATTTTCTGTACCCTCCACATAACTATAACTTTAGCCAACACCCCTCCTGGAAAAATTATGAAATAGTGTGTCCGCTTCTAAGCAGATTCAGCACCTGAGGATATCTGGAGTTGCCTAGAAGAGATAACTCTAGGGTTTTGTCCTGGAGAAAGGGCCTGGGACCTTTCTGAGTTGTTGAGGAACAAAGTATTAAACAGAAAGCTTCCCATTTGTAGCTTTGTACAAAGAAGATAGTTAATGTAAAAAAAAAACAAACACAACAAACAAACAACCAACCAGTCATCTGGGTAGTCCAGAGAAAATCTACCTTGTACTCAGCACCCTCAAAGAACAGAGGATAGAAGAGGGAAAAGTGGGCTGACTATGACAGGACATTTTACTGCAGAGATGTCGAAGACACTGGCAGCGTGGTGGGTCACTGCTTGGGCTGCTAAGCCAGTGGTCAACCATAGGCACCTACGAGTTGTTTCAAGGGAGCAAAATGAGACATTCGGCTCATGTAAAGATTTACAGCCCTGGAAACCTAAGTGGAGAGGTTTACTCTGTCCTGTGGTGGTGCTACGAGCTGGAAATGACTCAGTGACTTCAGGTTTGGGATTTAGGAATTTTAGAGTGAAAAGCTTCAGTTAAATAAAGGGTTATTTAAGGGCGAACTCTGTTTATTCCCATGATGGCAGGTGGATGAGAGGATACAGAACTCCACAGAGGTGGAGCTGTATTTTCATAGGTAAAAAGCCTCAAGAATGAACAGGATATGTATTTACAAATCACAAGCACAGAAATCCAGAGTTCTTAAGTGGCCAAACACCCGGGTAAGGAGCAACATTATCTTGGTGGGGCACAAACTTGACCCAGCGCTGGTAGTTTGTAAACCCAGTCGTAGAATGATCACCAAGCAAAAGCCAGAAACAACGAGAAAGGAATAGTAGTTGGAAAACATGGCCTGGGTGATAAACACAAAGCTAGAGACTGCATATCATTTTGCAAGACTAATAACTTCTTTATCGCAAATACTTTTTTTTTCTCAACAACACACAAATTGACTATACACATGGCCTTCTCCAGATGGAATACACAGAAATCAAATTGACCACATCTGCGGGAAAAGAAGATGGAGAAAAACTCAATATAGGGGGCTAAAACCAGGCCAGGACTGAATGTGGACCATCAATTGTTCAGGCTGAAGTTGAATAGACTTGAAACAAGTCCACAAGAACCTAAACATGACCTTGAGTCTATCCAACATGGAATTTGAGAACATCTCAAGGACAGATTTGAAGCATTGGACACCAGTGGCAGAGTGTCATTAACACAGGAGATGGGCTGTGGAAGGACATCAAGTCCATCATTCATGGAGAAGCAAGACCTTAAAACAACGAGAAAGAAAGAAAGAAAAGGTCAAGGTGGATGTCAGAAGAGACTCTGAAACTTGTTAATCGTAGAGTAGCTAAAGGCCATGGGAGAAAAGATGTGAAATCACTGAACAGAAAATTCCAGAGGGCATTTCAAGAAGACAAAGTCAAATCTTATCATGAAAGTGCAAAGACGTAAAGTTAGGAAACCAAAAGGGGACATGCTCATCATACCTTAAACTCAAAGCATTCAAGAAAAATGCAAACCTCAGACTGCAATCTTGAAAGATTCCATGGGCAAAATATTGAATGATGCAGGAAGCGTCAAAAGAAGATGGAAAGAATAAACCTTCACTCTACCGAAAAGAACGAGTTTACATTCCACCTCTGGCAGGTATCATATGAGCAAGAAGTACAGGTGCTGAAGGAAGTCGTTCAAGCTCCTCCACTGAAAGCCTTAGCCAAAAACAAGTTCCAGGAATTGATGGAAGACCAACCGAAAGGTTTCAACAAGCTGATGAGGCACTGGAAGCACTCACTCACCTATGCCAGGAAATTTGGAAGGCAGCCATCTAGCCAACTGACTAGAAGAGATCCCTATTTGTACCCATTCAAAAGAAAGATGACCCACCAGAATGCTCACATTAGAGCACAATATCATTGATATCACATGCAAATACATTTTTCTGGTGAAGATCGTTCAACAATAGATGGAGCAATACATTGACATGGAGCTACCAGAGGTCCCAGCCTGGAGTGAGAAGAGACCTTGGGGACAAAAGAAATCATTGCTGATGTCAGAAGGATCTTGGCTAAATGCAGAGACTACCCAAAAATGTTTACTTCTGTTTTGTTGAGTGTGCAAAGGCATTAGACTGTGTGCACCATAAGCAACTATGGATATCTTTGGGAAGAATGGGGCATGCATAACACTACATTGTGCTCATGTGGAGCCTGTAGTGGACATGGATCAAGAAACACCGAACAAGGAAATAGTACCCGGTTTCAAATCATAAACTCTGTGTCAGGGTTGTATCCGCTCACCGTACTTATTCAATTTGCATGCTGAGCAAATAATCAGTGAGGCTGGCTTATATGAAGAAGAATGTGGATTCAAGATTGAAAGAAGGCATAATAACAGCTTTAATAATCAGATAACATAACCTTACTTGTTGAAAGTGAGGACTTGCTGATGAAGATCAAGGATTGCAGCCTTTGGTATGGACTGCAGTTTAAGCTAAGTAAAACAGAAATCCTCACAGCTGAAGCAGTAGGTTAGTGGAGTGATAAGTGGAGGAAAGATCAAAGCTGTCAAGGATTTCATCTTGCTTGGATCCACAATCAATGCTCCTGGAGGCAGCAGTCAGGAGATCGAAGGACACGTTCCTCTGGGTAAATTGCCTGCACGAGGCCTCTTTAATGTGTGGGAAAGCAAGGAGGTTACTTTGAGGACTAAGGACCCAAGCCATGGTATTTTCAATTGCCTCTTACGCATGTGACAGCTGGACACGGAATAAGGAAAACTGAGGAACAACACATGCATTTGTATAACAGACTGCCAAAAGAGCAAGCTAATCTATCTGGGATGAAGTACAGCCACAATGCTCCGCAGAGGCAAGGATGGCGAGACTTCATTTCACACACTTTGGACATGATGTCAGGAGAGACCAGGCCCTGGAGAAGGACAACAACAAATAGTGATATCGATGAGTATTTAGAGAATATCTCCTGGGTATTTAGAGAAGCTTGCTGCATGCTTCCCCTTTAACATTAAGTATTTTGCTTTTTCTAGGATTTGTTTATTGTCCCGACTAGACTAAAAAGCCCTTTGTTTTCTTTCTCCTCATTGACCGATATAGTCATGAAATCCTGGACGCCTTACGTGACCAATGTTGCATGGCCGTCAGGTTCACAACCAGGGCTGGAACCAGGGGTTTGGTTTGTTGAAATGAGATGGCATGGGAGCAGAGAATCTCATTATTATAAGTAAAGAATAGTTCTTGACAAAGGGATGGATCTACTCTAGGATACTCTTTATGTTCTTTCTTCTCTAAAGGCATATCACCTCCTTCTGGTCCTCTGTCCACAGACATGCATGCTTCGCCCAGCCCCTGGATTGCTCAAATGGGAAGAAGTTACTCCCAATCATAAACCTGTTACTATGAGCTTGAGGAGGAACCTTGGTGATATTGTGGGTTATGCACTGGGCTGCTAATCACAGGTCAGTATTTCAAATCTACCAAGAGATAGAGATGAGGTTTTCAGCTCATGTAAAGATTTACAGCCTCAGAATCCCCCAGGGATGGTTATACCCTGTCTGTACAGTCACTCTGAGTCTGAACGGATGGCTGTGAGTCAGATGAGCTTGGAGAAGTTTCAAACCAACATCTTCAGGGTCCCAAACTCATGCAGCCCCTTTGTAGGTCACATCTGTGTGCTTCATTGGCAGTAAGCCATCCCTACTTATCATAAGGAGTGAACATACCTAAAAGATGCTTAATATTACTGAGTCAGGGAAGTAATCCTGAAACAGAATACTTCTCATACGCTATGTGATCCATTTTGCTGAGAAGAACATTTATTATAATGCTTCATTTACATCTCCTCACAAACTCGTTTTAAGACCTAACAGTTTCTAAATTACAAGAGAAAACTTTGATAAACACTGCTCCGTTCCTCCAGAATGCCTGCCTTCCTGGTGGCAATACATATGCAGAGTAAGAGACTAATTTTGGATCCAGACAGACGCTCTTTTGATTCTCTGAATGCCATTTTACTAAACAAACCGCTGAATGCTTCAGAAACGAAACCTGTGATGTCTAGCACAGGTTGTACAGACTCCACATAAAAGAGATGCCAAATATCCTTGTCTGAGGGGCTCTGACATGCGCTGGCTAATGAGAGGGTGAATGTTTGTGAGATCAGCTTAACAGTGAGTTGAAAATATTTAGGCCCTTTAAATTTTATCTCCATACCCCCTGAAATTCCATCTCCCTGACAAAGAACAGCATGCTTGGTAAAGCTGAAGGACAGTGAAACAGAAGAGAACCCTCCATGAGAGGGGTTGACCCCGTGGTTGTGACAGTGGACGCAAGCATAAACAACAATTGTACAGACGGCTCAGGGTGGGGCAGTGTTTCATTCTGTTGTGCTTAAGTTGGAGTGACTCATGGCAACAGATAATGTAGTGAGGTCCGAACTCCTGTATAATGGTAAATATAAACCTGTGTGGAATTTGGGGTCTTCTTTTATCAATGAGGTCCTATATAATAAAGCAAAGCAACCCCCAACCAAAACAAAAACAAACGAGTTGCTGTGGAGGCAATCCCGGCTTCAAGGTAATACCATATGTGTCATAGAAGAACTATGCTTTGTAGGATTTTCAATGGTTGATTTTCAGGCCCTTCATCTGAGACATTTCTCAGTGGATTTAACCTGCTAACAGCTGAACAAACTAACTTTGTACCATCTAGGGACCCCAATACCAGAATAGAGTGGGCCCTAAACCAAATCACTTCTGAGAACAGCATATACAGAGGCACACACAGAGGGAAGATGTGATACAAAAACAGATGCACACAGATGCATGTACAACCACAAGACACCAAGGATTGCTGAAAGCTATTAGGAATTGAAAGAGACAAAGAAGGGTTTATCCCTGGAGCCACACCCTGCTTGTGTACTTGTAGCTTTCTGAATTGTGAGATGATAAAGCCCTAGATGGTAAAGCTACCCAGTTGTGGCATACACACACACACACCCATACACACTATATGTGTATATATATATATACACACATATATATATGTGTGTATATATATATATACACACATATAGTGTGTATGGGTGTGTGTGTGTGTGTGTGTGTGTGACAGTACTGTATGCTTGAGACACATGGTGGGGGGGGGGGGCAGTAGAATCCTATAACTGGGAAGGTTTCTGATGCCAGATGCTAAAATAGTAACTTTTCATCAGAAGAACATAAAATATATGTACTAATATTAATTGCTATGGCCATTTTCCTAATTGTTCTGTGACTCCATTTTATCTTCAGGTAGGAACAGTTTATGGCCCAGGGACTTTCTTACAGCCATGTTTTCCCCTTTTTACCATTATTCCTAGAGCCTCGTTGTGAGTCAGGTCCATGTAACTTCGTCATGAGTGTGGTATCTGGTTGTGTTTATGATTAGGTGTGTGTGTCTAGGTGGGGGAGGAACTGAAAAATGGGCTCCAACATCACAATTGTGGGGATGCTGAAGGACCTGTCAGTGTACTCTTCTGTTGGACATAATGTTGCTGTGAGTTGGAACTGACTTGACAGCCCCCAGGAAGAAGAAGAAGAGGAACAACAACAACAATGACACTGAGTTCCACCTCTCGTAGGTCTCACTGTAATTCAGTCTTTATTAAACACTTACTATGTGTCAGACTGTGTGGAAGTTCTATCTTGTCCTGCCATGCTGTTATGTGTCAGCATACACTCCATGGAAGGGAACATTGAGCGCATGTGTCAGACGGGCGAGCCTTGCTGAATTCAAGGTCAGCCATTGAAACCCATCCACTACTCTGTGAAAGAGAGATGGGGCTGTCTGCTCTCTGAAAGTTTTAGTCTCAAAACTCCATAGGGGCACTTCTATTCTGTCCTGTAGTATCACCGTGAGCCAGAGCTGATGGCAGTGGTTTGTGTGTGTGACTGTTTACTATGCCATCTTCGGAATGCATTGATGAACAAGACATCATGATATGCGCTTTTACCAACAGCCAGATTAAGGATTATGCCAAGTATATACACAACAATTCATTGCTGCCCAAAATTTGACTCATAGCAATCCTATCCTCAACCCATTGTCACAGAGCTGATTCCAAACCATGATAACCTTGTAAGACCCTGAAGAAGCCCCCTAGTGAGTGTCCAAGCCTAAATCTTCACAGGAATAGAGAGCACTGTTTTCCCATGGAGCTTCTGGTGGGTTTGAACTGCTGACATTAATGTTGGCAGCCCCACACATAATAAACCGTGCCTCCAGGGCTCCTTTTACCAACCCTATAGTATCTTTAAATTCAGCCTTCACTTTTGGGTAAGCACACTGAGATCCAGAAGGTATTGGTAGTCTAGGGCAGTGCAAACTTCATGAATTTAAAGCTCATCCTTCTGTGGATCAAATAGTCCAGGTCCTTGCTTTGAGATGGGTGAAACGTTAACCACATTTTATACATGAGACAACAGGGTCGAGTGAGATAACACGACTTGTCCGCACATTATCCACAATTCGTGGGACAGGGAACCACATCCCACACTTCTGACCGCCCCTATGGTGCTTTGTCCACCATCCTGTGATACTTTGCCAGTCACACTATTTATGAAAAGCAATTTTTATGTATTCCTAGTACTATAAAATACCATTGTGAAATGGTGGAAATAGTGCAATGCAAAATTGTCTTTGTGAGATGGAGTCAAAGCATCAGAATAAATAATGCAGAATAGGCCTGATTAAAAAATTAGGTACTTGTGCCTTAATTTTCAGGCAGGCGCATTGTTGCTGTATGCCATCAAGTCGGTCCCAGTCACAGTGACCTGGAGAGCAGAGTGGAGGGGGTCCATGGGGTTTCCCGGGCTCAGTCTCGACAGGTCTGTGTTTAGTGGCCAAGTGCTTAATCATTGTGACTAAGATTTCCAAAATGTATGTTGTCGATGTCATTAAACACACACACACCACCCCAAACAATTTCTTCTTTTCAAATTTGAAGTACTATGCTAAATATTCACCGTATCTAGTTAAAAATGAAAAATAAAAAACCCCAGACAAATCATATGAATAAGTTATTAAGGTGTCAGTTACATACTATGTTATTAGGATGGATGAGAGCATTTCAGAATAACCACAATATGAAAAATTCAAGTAATTTTCTTTCAGTGGTTCATAATTTCCTGGTCCTTATTACTTCTTGCCTCCCCCACACCCACAAGCTGCAAGTTAATAGAAAACAGGAACATATTGTGTCTGTGTGTGCGTGCGGGCACGTGTGAGTGTGTTTGTGCATGCATGTGTAGATTCAGGATATTACACATGCATATCCAAGATTGGTTATTTTATTCGGTTTATTTGGAATTCAGGAAAGCAGGAAACACATTTAACTCTTAAGTATCTTGGGAATAGGTCACACAACACAGTCAGGAACCTCTCATAACAAATTAAATATAGCCAGGTGTGAGGGAAAATCAATTCCATATGTTTAAAAAAATTATTTGAGCATATAGAATTTCACTGGAAAATATAAGTGGAGTCTGAAGTGTCTCTTATTCAAATTTTTATAAAACTATAACATGTCTGATAGTCCTTGCTTATCTGCGAATAGGGAGAAGTTATCCCTGTGAGTGTTTCTTCCAAGTACCTATTCAAACTAGATATTTGATTTTACTTGTTCTTGGGAGGTTTTTCTTCCTCCATAGCCTAGAATATCTATGGAATGTCTAAAACCATAGTAAATCTTCTAGAAACACCTTTATTCTAGAGATATGGCAGTAGGTCCAGGATCTGAGAAGACAAATAGAATTCTACTCTACCTGAGAAAAAACGTCAAAACACGTCTAGCCCTGTGTGAGGTACTTTCCACAGATCTGCACCAGGCATGTCCACAGTGAGCCTACGAGTTTGTTGTTACACTCTTTGGGCAACATTGAAGTTGGAAACATTTAGCAATTCATTTAGTTCCTCTGACCTGTAAGGACCGCAGTGTTCATGATTGTCTGTCTGTCTGCGAAGCATTTCTCCTGGATCATGATGACGCAGAAAAGAAGACAGCAGAGAGAAGAATGTCTACACCAGTATGAGGAGGAGCGAGGTCGTAGGCTGGAGGTGGTTAGAGACAGAGGTGGAAGTCAAGCGACTCACCTGCCTCCTGAGCTGTCCTGTGCTCCTTTGATTGAAGGAACCCCAGCCATTGCCTAGCTCCTGCCAGACCTGGCACATGTCCTGGGGCCAGGTTCTCAGATGGGCACCTCTGTCACTTCTTCAGCCATCAGGAACGTGATATTTCAATGTATGCTTTACATCATAAGGCTCCTTCTAGTCAACTCTTATCCTGGCCTGTCTGGCCTTCATATCCTGTTATAAGAGCGCCTGTATTTATTTTCTTTCCCCTTAAAAACAAAAACAAAAACAGTTGCCATCAAGCTGATTATGACTCACAGCAACTCAAGTGTGCCAGAGTAGAACTGCACTCTGTAGAGGTTTCAGTGGCTGGTGTTTTTAGAGTAGATTGCCAGTCATCCCCCCCCCAGGCCTCTGAGTAGATTTGAACCTCCAACCTTTCATTCGGTTACCTGCCATGCATGTTAACCATTTATAACACCCAGGAGTGCCACTGGCTTTCAAAGTGCTCTTAGATTTGTAGTGATGGTCTAAGGCACTGTGTTAAGACTAAGTTTATCTCATTGGGCCAACTGATTGCTTACGTCTGTATTTAGAGAAGGAGGAGGAGTGTAGGCATGTACCCATCGCTGGGTTCTCTGAAGAAGCGGAACCAGTGACATGCCTGTATAAAGAAAACTTTTCAAAGCGAGAAAGTGGCTCCCAATGTTGTCGAAGCAGTTAAGTCCAGTCTGGTTCAAGGCTGTGGGCCAGATGCTAAGCTGGAGGCTTTTCCTGACTTACGTTGTTGCTGGGGTGATGGACCAGGAAGTAGGAAGGTAAACCAGTCAGTAAGTCAAGTTAGGCTTGTGGCTGCAGGGCCAAATGAATCCAAACACCAAATGGAGAATGCTGGTCCAGCCACGTTCACACAAACTCTAACTATCACAAACGCATGTTGATGTTGCCCATTCTTGCGCAGAACAGATAGACTTGGGTCTGCTTAAGTGTCTTCGAGTATGATTTTTCAAAATCCCATATCTCAGATGTATATTACATAAGGCCTAGAGTAGGTTTGGGACCTGGTATTGGAGATAGAGAGGTAAATATGACCCAGTCTTTGTCATAGTAAACAAATGGCCATTTCTTTATTGCTTGACAGTTATCAAAACATACCCAAAGGCTTAATCTCCTTTAATCAGCTCAACAAATGAGACAGATATTGTTATATAGATAAGGCAGCTTTAAAAAGTTCATTAAAAAAACTCATTATCTTTTAATCTCATTTTCCCACATATAAAACCTTATTATATTTTACAGAGAAGACAAAAGCAGCTCAGAAGAAAAGTATGTCAGTTAAGGGCACTCAATTCATACATAGAAAGCTGGTATGTAAACACAGGTTTCCTCTATAACCTATGGTCTTTTCCACTCTAGGATATAATTCAGATTCATGGATCAATGGGGAAAAACAAAAACCCCACACTGGAAGATCTTTCATTTTAGCTTGTGAAAATTCATCCATATCCAGTATAATATTTAAGTAATGAAAAACCAAATGAAACAAAACCCTAAACAACTAAGCTAATGGAAATTTATGCCTAAATAAGAAGATTATGATTTCAATTTGTGAAAAAGCACACCCAAATAACAATGGCTCATGCAAGTTAAGGAGTCCCCTAACTGATTTACAAAGTGAAAATTCTTCGTTCAAATCCACCTAGACGTGCCTCAGAGGAAAGTCGTGGTAGTCTACTTAAAAAAAAACCACCAAAAAAATCTCCCCAATACAGTCACTGAAAACCTGCTGGAGCATACTTCTTTGATAGGCAAGGGGGTGTCATAACCCAGCATCCATTCACTACAGGGAGACTGTTTTGGGTTTAGTTTTGCTTTTGAAGCACATCAGAGCAATCCTCAGAGATGCAGTGTCTCAGGGATCTCAAGGCAGCTTTCAGCCAAGAGGTCAGCAGCTGAAGAAAACCACCCGGGACGCGGGCTGGTCCCTCCAACCAGCAACCAGGGCTTTCTCAGGTCCCTCCATCCAGCAACCTAGCAAGCACATGGCCAGCCCCACCTGAAAAGAAGGCTAGAAAAGATGTATTTTGCTGCTGCAAACAAAATCATGCTTCTATTACCACGAACAGCTCTCTCTCTCTCTCTCATACACACACACACACACACACATGGAAACTTCAGAAAATTTCATGGAAATGTGTAATTAAAGGATAATGGAATTTTCCACACACGTTTTGAAGTCCTCTCGTGTGTGTGGGTGTGTATAAAGATATATGTGTGTAGGTGTATATGTGTCTTTATCTCTCTCTATATGTATATGATTACAAATAACTTTTTGGCGATCTAGCAGTGTCAGATATATGTTTCCAAGGGAATACAGATGGGTCATTTGGGAAAGAGGAGAGCGAGGGTTGGCTATGTGGAGAAATACAAAAGACCAGAAACCTGAGTAAGTAGGAACATATTTAAAAAGAAACCTTGCTTTATGGTTGCGTGCGACCTCATTTATTCTGTCCTGTTCTGCTATCAATAGCAGTCCTTTCCAAGAAAAAAATCGTGGACTATCTGGATTTATTGTGTGTGTATGGTTACATGGGTTGCCTTTCCAGCCATTATTTTCCAAAGCATAATTTTTCCGTCTCAAGGCAAAGTGTCTCTTACCTTGAGGTCACTTCCTTCTGCAGGAAGTCCTTGGCAATAGTATGGGCAGTGGGGTCATGAAAACTGTTGTTGGAAGCTCCTGCTCCAGCAAGGGCCATCTCCAGGCTATTGCAGTGAAAGAGCTCATTAAGAAAAGGCCCCTGAGGAACTGAGGAAGTTTCCTGTTGACCTGCTTTCTGCGGTGGAAGATGCATGATTCCGCAGCATAAGAGGTGACTGGCACTGGATATCAGTGTTCGGTATGCGGAACAGTTCCTGAAGATGGGCAGGGCTTACATTCAAGCACTTGGGGGTTAGAAGAGACCCCACTTTGCGCCTCATGCTAGCTTCATTCTGAAAAAAGATTGTAATGACTTTTTTTTGGGGGGGGCGGTGTATGTCTGCTTAGGAATCCCAGGAAGTGTGGAGGGGGAAGCAGAGGACAAAGGGTAGAGAAGGAACCTAAATTTTATTTTACATGTCAACTAGGTACAAATAGAGCCCCTGAGTAGTACAGAGAGTTAACTAGCATGCATCACTGCCAATCAAAAGGTAGGCAAATTCAAGTCTATGCATAAGAGCCTTGGGCGAAGAGCCTGGTGATCTACAATAGAAAAATCAGCCACTGGAAACGGATAGCGCAGACCTTTAGCCTGACACAAAGGGGGTGACCAGGAGTCAGAGGTGACTTGACAAGCACTGGACGTGCCAGGCAACTGTGCTAAGCATCTTGCCTATAGAAGCTCACCCCGAAGAACCATGCCATGGATAAGTATATATCTCCCCATTTTACTCAGAGGAAACCTGGACTTCAGAGAGATTGGACGAATTTCCCTCAAGGTCACAGACAATTTGCTAAACTGGGTCATTCTAACTCCAGGGCCGGCGCTTTTGTTCCCGTGCTACTGGTAAACATCTCCTGAAACCCCACAAATCACTCACAGCATGCAGAAGACACTGAAACGTCACTGCCATCGGGTCCACTTCCGGCTCACAGCAACCATGGAGGACAAGGTAGAACTACGCTTTTCCCTTTTGAGGCTGTAAATCTTTATAGGAGCAAAATGTCTCCTCTCTTTCCTGCCAAAATTCACTAGACACCCCTGAGTTTACCAGTTGCACACATTCCCTTCCCCATAGAAACTAGTTCCCTCTTCATCTCGTTTCACTCCGATATCCCTACGTCATGAGAGGGTCTCCCAAAGGTTTCCTCAGCATGAAACACACACGTGCAAACAGGCAAGACTTCCGGCAAATCCCGCCTAGATCACGTCACTTATTGATTTTAGTCTTAGGCCCATTTCTTTTAGGATCAGGATAGGAGAGCCAGGTCGATTTTCAGATATCACCCAGTAGCTAGATGACATGATGCAATATGATACAATAATTGGTGTGACTACAATATGATAGCATACTTGTACATTTTTGGAATAATGACAAGTTGGCCTTAAGTGTCACCAAAATTGTTGCTTCCCGTTCAGGGAGAATTCTGGGTTTATGTTAACTTGTACCAAGTAGGTGAAGAATTCCGGAGAGGAGTTGAGCAGCCTGCTGGGAAAGGCTGAGATGACCTCCAATAGTAGCTACAAACCAACCCCAAGTTTTGACAGTTCTGTGATTTTACCTCTTCTGCCAACTTATGGTCACATCTCTGTATCAAGCTTAATTATGGGATTTGTAAATGCTGATGCTTTCTTGAGTTCTTGGTTCTTTATTTCAGCTCCCTTGTGAGCTCAGATAATCACAGGTTGATGATAAGCCTATTGTTCAAGGACCAGAGTAACTAGAGCTATAAGTCCCTTACATCCTAGTGTGAAACTATCTCCCTTAGCTCCCAAACACCCTGCTATCCACCTACTTATTGCCTAGCTAATATGCAGCAAACTGATTGATAGGCACTAAGAATTTAATTCACTTGAAAATACAAATAGCAGTCTTGCTTATTATTGCAACCTCCCAATCAACATGCATTATTTCCTATCTATTGGATTTGAGGGATGCATCATTTTCCATAGTGTGTATATCCTTTTCTTTTGCTTAAGTAGTGTTACCTTTCCCCCTGACTGTTCAATAAGTTGAGTCAGTTCATATTTCCTGAATCCACCCCCTGCAGGTCCATAGAATTTTTACTTCCTCTTCTGTACGTCAATACTTCTTGAATGTATATTCACTGCAGGGCGATTCAGATTGACACTGTGAGTTGAAAGCAGAGTAGGCTAGCAGGGAGTCTCAAGCCAAGGGAGAACAGATCTCAAGTTCACTAGCTAAAGCCACCAACATGGCAAGCAGAAAAAGGGCACAACAGGCAGACAAAGGATGCAGCCACTGCAGGGGACAGAGAGGAGAGCAGGGAGCAATGCTCCGGAAGACTGAACATTTATGTGAAAGGAGAAGGCTGCCATAAGCTTAGTTATTAATGGCTGTGGTTAAGTTTCCCTGTGCCCCCAGGGAACAGGGCCTGAGGAAGATCACAGTAGTTATGACCACAGATAATATAGATATAGATATTGCATAGAAACAATGTTTTCTATGCAAATAGTTGTCAAAGTGAAATTAAATTGTGGTGTTGATAAACCACCTACATGTAGATTTTCTAATTTATAGTTTAATTATCAGACTGGAGCTGAAGGAAAAGTAAAATGAATTTAGCAAAGTAAAATACACTAATTTCTAAAATATTCCCCTAATTCAGCCAATTTTCCATTGTGCTTCGGTGACAAAGCCTGGTTCTTCCCCATCTTCAGGTACAAAGTATCTTGTGGTGTTTGTTCTGTGAACATGTCATTGCTATAAATATTCAAGTTTCAATAGAAAGTACCAGAATGTAAGCATATAATTTTCTAGGGTTTATCTACTTCCACAGGCTACCCTTGAGAAAATGGGAGCAGCCCTAATCCCAACTATGTGGACAGCACCTCCTCCCCTCAGAAGAATTCACTTCAGAGGACAGCACTGAAGCTGCAACTCAGGGAAAGGGACACCTCTGATCAGAACACACACGACCAAATGAAGGGAGAGGCAGAGAGAGAGGAACACATCCTGGCCCACCAAGCCCTGAGGACATTATTCCCACTCAGAGCATCTAAAGCACAGAGAGGACCATAGGGCCAGTCCCACTATGAGACATGATGTCCCTCACTGACCAATAGCACTTCCGGGGAGAACACTGGAGACACAGTGCAGGAATTGCACCCGATTTGACCCCACCACCCTGAGTCTAAACCCTAAGGGTGTCTAACAGAACAGCAAGGGGAACAGAACAATGAAGGCCTCAGGGAATACCAAAACTAGACTTTGGGGCCAGGGCATGGCACCCCATCAGACTTGACTGTTAAACACTCCTAAAGGTCAACAAACAGACCTTGAACTCTTTATAGGCTTTTCTCTTTTTTCCCCTTGTTTTGTTTTCTTTTGTTGCTTTGTTTTGCTCTTGTTTTTTGTGCATATTATTATCTCTGCAGGTCTATCTAGATAAGATAGGCAGGACAAACAATCTGGAGGAGAAAACAACAGGACCGACAACTCCTGGGGGACATGGGAGAGGGGAAGGCAGGGGAAAGGAAGTGGTATTAGCAAATCCAGGGACAAGGGAACAACCAGTGATCCAAATTGATGGCAAAGAGGTCTGGTAGGGCTTGATCAAGGGCAATGTAACTGAGAGGAAATACTGAAACCAAATGAAGGCTGATCATTACAGTGGGACAAGAGGAAAGTAAAAGGAATTAGAGGAAAGAACTAGGAGGCAAAGGGCATTTATAGAAGTCTAAATACAGCATGTACATATGTAAATATATTTATATATAATGATGGGGAAATAAATCTATGTGCTTATATTTATAGGTTTAGTATTAAGGTAGCAGATGGATATTGGACTTCCACTCAAATACTCCCTTAATGCAAGGACACTTTGTTCTATTAAACTGGCATTCCATGATGTCACTTTTCTGACACAATCGCTGAAGACAAAGCAGGTACATAAGCAAATGTGGTGAAGAAAGCTGATGGTTCCCGGCTATCAAAAGATATAGCATCTGGGTCTTAAAGGTTTGAAGATAAACAATCAGCCATCTAGGTGAGAAGAAACAAAGCTTACTTGGAAGAAGCACACCAGCCTGTGTGATCACAAGGTGTCGATGGGATCAGGTATCAGGCATCAAAGAACAAAAAATCCTATCATTGTGAATGAGCAGTAGTGCAGATTGGGGACTCAAAGCCCAGCTATAGGCAATTGGACATCCCCTTA
This sequence comes from Echinops telfairi, assembly GCF_000313985.2. Taxonomy (NCBI): domain Eukaryota; kingdom Metazoa; phylum Chordata; class Mammalia; order Afrosoricida; family Tenrecidae; genus Echinops; species Echinops telfairi. The sequence goes on from NW_022103900.1 coordinate 25,363,126, forward strand.
CAGAAAGATTGTGGGGAGGAGATGAGCCAGTCAGGATGCAGTGTAGCAACGGTGAAATATACAATTTTCCTCTACTTCTTTAATGCTTCCTTCTCCACCCCCTTTACCCTCTCCCACACTATCATGACCCCAATTCTACCTTACAAATCTGGCTAGACCAGAGGATGTACACGGGTACAGATAGCAACTGCAAACACAGGGAATCCAGGACAGATAAACCCCTCAGGATCAATAATGAGAGTAGCGATACCAGGAGGGTAGAGGGAAGGTGGGGTAGAAAGGGGGAACTGATCACAATGATCTACGTATCACCCCCTCCCCTCCCTGGGGGACCGACAACAGAAAAGTGGGTGAAGGGGGACATCGGACAGTGTAAGATATGACAAATTAATATTAGTGGGGGAAAAAGCAAAAATTTCAAGTTGAAGATTCAGGCACCTGACCCCAGCCAAGTTTATCAACCAACTCCTCTGCATAGGTGAGATGGGTAATGAATAAGGAAGCCTGAGGAATTGATGCCTTTGAATTATGGTACTGGCAAAGAATATAGCATGGATTGCTAGACGAACAATCTAGCAATCTATTTTGGAAGAAGTATAGCCGGAATGATTCTTAAAAGCAAAGTTGGTAAGTCTTTGTCTCAAATACGTTGGGCATGTCTTCAGGAGGGCTCTATCACTGGAGAAGGGCACCATGCTAGGTCAAGTAGACGTTTGGTGAAAAAGAGAAAGACCCTCAAATAGATGGACTGACACAGCAGCAGTAAACTACAGCCCTTCCCACAGAATCAAGTCGCCTTCCATTAACCACCAGCATCATTTTCATGTTATCCAGATTGCTTCTTCCCCATGCTCCTACCTCTGCAGCACTCTTCAAGTAGCGTTCAGTATTGCTCATCAAAATATCAGTTTCTTCCTTGGACCACATCCCCTGCTTCCATTTATGTCCTTTGTTAGCCAGAGAATCTTTATCTTCTTTAGTTTCCCCGGCTTGAGGAATGGTGCAGGAGTAGGCAGGATTTTCTTCGGTTGTGCATAGAACCCGCTGCCATCAACTCGATGACAACGCATAGTGACTCTAGAGGACGTGGTTAGAACTGTTCCGGTGGGTTTCTGAGACTGTAACTCTTCTTGGGGATTGAAAGCCTGTCTTTCTCCCACAGAGAGACTGGTGATTTAGAACTATAGACCATGTAGGTATCAGCCCAATGCGTATCCACTATGCCTGCAGGTCTTGACAGCATCTAACACCAATGACTAGTCCAAGGTTTTTAAGTTTTCATAATTATTCTCTATTGTGAGCAGCTATAAGTGTGCATGTGCTGGACATACTAGCCTCCGTGATGCTAATAAGGCAGTATAGAATTTAAAGGATTAGGTTCGGAGGTGGGATCCAAATAATTTAACATCCAGCTTGCTATCCTAATGATCGTTTTAAATATAAAAAGAGATAACACTGAAAGATAGTTTGTTATTTCATACAGTTAATAATTAAATAAGAACAATAAAATAAGTACACAAAACTAGATTATGTTACACAAAACTAGAGATTTAAATTATTAATAAAAATATTAAATAATACCTGATGTAAAAACAATGATACTGTTATTTAAGATATTTCCATCTTGTTTCTTAATTGGCATCCTCATTTTCAGTATCCTTTGCTTTTTTCTGAACATCATCAACTGTGTGATTTATCCTTACCGACCTTTTCACTGAAAGAGTCAGATTTCATTCCTTTAGAGGTAGGCCAATTAGATAATAGTTACTGTGCCTGATATATTAGAAACAAGTGACTTCTTGTCTTTGAATATCTTATGTGCATCTTTGAAAAACCCTTTTCTGCTTCTGCTGAACTTACAGAAATTATTCTGGTACAGTTTTTGCTCCTTGAACACTGTCAGGAATTGTGTAAGTCACTCTTACTACACACGAGCTGAAATGAACGACAGGGGTCACCCTCTCATTGGTTGGCACTTTTCCTCTTTATGTTGTATTTACTGAAGTAACAAATGCAAGGGGATGCAAATGCAGTGCTTCACGAATCAACAAATATTATAAGCATAGTGGCATCTAATTATTTGTACCTATGAGTGGAATGAACATCACAACAAGTGCGTAGAATATGTTGTTGCATAGATGGTTTAAAAAAAAGAGCAAGGAATGTAATTTGTGATTCCTACATTGGGCAGCTGCCCAACTGCCCACTTTTGTATAGAGAACCCTGATCACAAGTGCCATTTTATAGCGAACCCTGATCACAAGTGCCATTTTAACAACTGCTTCAATGAACTCAACAAAAAATTAGGTATCGGTTGTGCGAACTGGTGTGATCTGGCTGATCTCCACCACAGATTGGGTTTTGAGCCACACAAGAGATTACACAATAGAGCAAAGATGGGAGTCCTGACTTCCAAGAAGAAAGAAGAACCACCAGTGGTGTGATTCCTTTTGATCTGAGGTCCCTGACTGAGAACCTCCTAGACTCAGAAGTTGACTAATGTCAAGACATCTGTTGGTCTTCAAGGAAAGTGGGGCCCACAGATGTTGAAAGGAGGCCAGTATTTTCCTTTAAAGACAACAGAAAGGCACCTTCTAGATGGGGCATCCTGAATTCTGCCTTCTGGTCTCCTACACTCTGAGAAATACATCTGTTGAAGCCATATTTCTGCTAGACGAGACACAGTTTTACTTTAATTACTAGAATATGTAACACATTCATGCATTCATTGTCTGCTAGTATTTTTGTTTTTGTGAATTGCATTTGTTTTAAAAATGTCTATATTATCCTTAGGTTTACAGTATCTTTAATGTATGTTGTTTGTATTAGCCTCTGAAAAAGGTAAAATGAATGTTATCATTTTCATTTTTAAGACAGAGAAGTTGATCTTGCGTTCTCATTAAAACAAGCTATTGGTGGAAGGAATCATACAATCCTGGACTAATACGCTCCGTGTTGCTCCCTCCTTTGTCCTGCACTGTAGCAGCCCCCTTGGTTGACCAGAGCACCCGTTAGCAACAGCTATAATTGAACATGAAGAGTATCTCATAAAACAATATAAGTTGATATGGGTGACTTCAAATGAAAAGCAGTACACTTCCTAGAGACACAGTCCACTGGGCTTCTGTGAAGTCTCAAACGGGACAGAGACTCGTGCGAAGCCAGTGGAAGCAACCGCCTCCTTCAAACGGCAGCTGATCAACAAAGCAACTCCTTGGTCTGAGTTAGTGCCTGACCTTTCTGAAGTCATTTAAGGCTATCGGGGTGGCAAATTAAGAGTCAAATCAAGACAGAAAGTCCCATTTTGGTCAATCTAAAGTGAGATTAGTTTTATATAAATGATATTGGTAATTTAGAAAGCACGGAAAACCTTAGTTTCTAATAACATGGCCTGAGAGGCCCCAAATTGTGTGTATTTTGAAGAATTTTCCAGCTACATGGTGGCGAATGGATCTAAACAGAACTAAATTTAACTGCATGGAATAAATGCATTTATTGTTCAAAATAAAATAAGGAAGAGAAACAAAAAGAAGATCATGGCTTTGGCTAGATTTTTTGTTAGTTAATGCCAGTAATTCTGGATATTCTCCCATTTTGTAATTATTCTTTTAAAAGATCTTTAAATCAAAAGATTAAAAAAAAAAAGAAAGGGTCAGAAGAATCATTACTTACTGTTTTGCAATGAACTGACATAAATCAAAAGTTCTAAAATATCAGAGTCCTTTCAGAATGACCATTTTATATATGTGCTAGCAAGAAACTTAAGGAAATTTCCTTTGGGGAAGAGGGAATAATACCAGAAATAATTGCTCAATTAAAAAGCGGCTTGGGGGAAAGATTATTAACTCACAATTTCTTTACAGGCATATAAATACCGAGGAAGCCTGAATTCCATTGGGATTTTCATCACTCAGTCCACAGTGTTAGCAAAGAAATCTGAAATCTCCCCCATTTGCCTGCAGAGTGGGGCTCGGAGGAAATCTAAACCAGATGAGGCCTGTTTCCTGAGAGCCAGAGCCCAGGCTGTTGGTGGGTCGCTGGCACAAGGCGAAGAGAGAGCACACAGCCTCACTCACGGCAGTCTAAACCTACCAAGCCTTGACACCGAGAGAAATGAGTGTTATTTACTCTGGCGACCACTTGGCTGATAGAAGGTATAAGGTCAACCAGCTGGCTTTGAAACTTAATTTACTATCTTCTAGATTCACATTGTATTTCTTTGAGAAGGAAGAGTTGCCAAAGGCCCTTATTTATTTTGCTGCGACCAAAGCTAAAGGAAACTAAAGTGAATTTTTGAAGCATCTATTACCTGCTAAATGCACACTGCCCATTAGATTACAGGGCTGTGCTCTGGCCCCGAGTCATTTTGCTGGCAAGTCAAATTACGGTGAAATTTATGATAGATGAAAGAGAGTGTCCATTTCCAGTGCGGTTGCTCCTCTGATGTGCTCACAATAAGGAGGAGAAAGAGAACGCGGTGTGACGGGAAGAGATCACATTTGTGGCATCCTGCTCAAGCATTTCTCCTTCTAACAAGTTGATAATTAAAGTTACTCTTTGAGTGTTAACTGGGCAACTCTCTGTGCCAGGCACTAATTTTTATATGCTGGTAGGAAAAAATAATAATGCACATCAGCCAGAAGAGCTCTCCATCTACTTGCATAGCCATTTCAAAAGGAAAAAAAATTTTTTTTAAGTTACATGACCAGTTGATGAATCCCCTTTGACCAGAGTGAGTTATTGAGATTTTAATGTAGTGGGGTGTGAAAATATGAGTGACAATTGCTTTGAACATTCGGGCTGCCTCATCTTTGGGGCATGGGAGATAAATTGGTGCATTTCCAAAGATTGAGTTTTATCTGCAGGAAAGACCCTCCACCGTCATTAGCTGCTGCCAAGTCAATTCTGACTCCAAAAACCCTATATGTGTATCAAAGTAAAACTGTGCTCTATAGGAATTTCAATGACTGCCTTTTTTTTTTTTCCTTAAGTATCTTTCCTCTGAGTGGACTCAAACCCCTAAACCCCTAATCTTCCCATGTTTCGGTGAGTGTGCAACCATTTGCCCCATTCAGAGACTCCCCAGGAAAGATAGGTGAGCCCTTTTGCATTTTGTAGGTTTAGAATTGATAGCAGGAGCCTTGGTGGTACAGTGGTTCAGGGCATGGCACTAACTGAAAGGTATCCAGCAGCTCTGAGGGAGGGAGAGGGGCCCTCTGCTCCCATAAAGTTCAGAGTCTAGAAATCCTGTTTTCAAATTCTACTCCCACTCAGGGTGGCCATGAGTAGTCCCGCCAAGTCCACAGTACTAACAGCCGTAAGCTTGACAGCACTTGTCAGCAAAGCTGTAGTCCCCATAGTCGGAGAACATGGCTAGGATGCAGGGGAGATGGGGGGGGGGCGGGGGAGGGTCATGCTAAGCAGCAGAAGGAGTCCTGGCACTGGGCAAGCTCCCTGGACAACAGAAACTGGCTGGCGCTGGCAGCTGATGCCCCCCAGCACATCTGCCCTGCAGGAGCCAGGTGGAGGGGACGCTTTCAGGGATGTGTGTGGAGGGGCACTGCAAGTGCAAGGCCTGAGTAGAAGCGAAAGTCCTTTTGGCAAGCTGGCACGGAGAAGTGAAACCACCTAAGAAGCCACCGGTCTCTCCAGTGCCTACGCTGGTCTAGGCAGGGGCTGAGCAAGCAGGGCTGGTTTAAACAAAGCCCCAGGTCAGCCCAGCAGCGAGGTGAGGCTCTCCTGATAAGGGTTTTCCTTTCCCTTACCTGGCCAGAAGAGGCAAACAGAAAAGACCACCGGCATGGTAAAAACCCAGGAAGACTTTGCGGTGGCATTTACTTCCAGTTTAGACCAGTAGATATTTGACATGTGGATTCACACTTATGTGTCTACATGACACATGTCATTTGAACAGGGTGATTTATTCAGATGGTCATGTAGCAGGCTATGGAGACTCACAAGTGAGGGTGAGGTCTACAGAGTGTCCAAGTTTAAGTTTGTTGGCGCTGATCACTTTGGTTCGCAGTGACCTTTGAGTATAGGACTTTCTCCAGAAGCTAGAAGGATCCTGAGACTGACTTCAAAGCCATCATCTGGCTCTCGTGTCAATTTGGTGACTGTAGAGTGGAGGCCCCTTGCAGAGTACACCACCACCATGCTATGTGCTAAAGTGTCAACCTTGATACTGGGTCACGTAACTTTAGGAAGACCTCTTAATATCTATCTGTTCTGGTTAGTTAGCTCATCTCCCAGTTCAGTGTCTAGTGTCCAGATGGTCAGAGATCCAGCATAACTTGCTTTGCCACCACAGCTTATTTACTAAATTCTACTTTGCGCATGCACATTATCCAAGGGAGAAACAGGTTTTGTTGGTTACATTATGTTGACAGCCTAAGCTTCAGAGTGTACATAACCAGTGAGCTCTGTACTGCCTCTTTATTTGAGCAGATATCCTAGACAGAAACAATGCAGCTGCATTCTTCCTGGGAATCAAATGAGATCCATAGTCTGAGAACATAGCTGTGTAAGTATAATTTGCATTAAGTGCAAGGTCTCCTGAGGTTACACAGTTGGCTTGAATTCTATTTTTTTTTAAAGTTTGTGTGTATATATGTGCGTGTGATTTGTGTGTGTCTAGAAAGAGTATGGCTCTGACAATATTGGGATGGTGGCCATAAAAGATTCTTGGTACATTCTACTCACTTGGGCATTTGTACTACCTGCGGACCATTTAAGGAACCCGAGTGGAGCAAAGTGTGAGCCCTGGTGAGATAGTGGTTATGCTTTAGACTGCTAACTATAAGGGTAGTCGTTCAAAACCACCACTGGAATAGTGGAGGAAAGAGTTAAACTGTCTTGGAAGCCCAGCAGGGCTGTTTGATTCTGTCCTGTAGGGTCACTATGAATCAGAATTGACCTGATGGTGGTGGTTTGGCTTTGAGTGGGGCAGTGGTGAAAGCACTTCACTGCTGACTGGCATTGTGAGCCCACCAACCATTGTGCAGGGGAAAGATTACTGTTCATGGGAAGGGTTAGCCTGGCTCACGGTGTGACTTTGGACGTTGGACTAGACAGCGCGAGAAGCAATAAGGATGTCATTCTCCTGCCTACCATCAAGTCTTTTGTCGTGAATACCATGACGATTTCCTGTAAATGCCGAGCAACCTTCCACCCCTTTGCTGTGTTAACATCTCCACTTTGTCACATTTATTTGTAAGGAACGTTTCTGCTACAGAATGTGTAACATTGAGAAACATTAATGAGTTATCAGCAAACACTAAAGATAAAAAAGAACTTTGATTGAATTTCATAAGCTGCTTAAGATCCCTGTGTTCTGAAGATTGCAATAAATGTTTACGCTCCTGTTAATAAAATTCTATCAAGCAGATGACAGGTACCAATTAAAAGCAATCACAAAGCACACTCTTTCCATAATCCCTCAAGTAGACCCTTTAAATGCTGGTTTGCAGGAGAATTATTTGGCGTGGGATATCTTTGAGCCTCGGCAGCTTCATCTGCCTGTGGGGAGTCAGTTCAGCCATCCCAATGTGGGGAGAGAGATGAAAAACATCATAGATTTGTATTTGCTGATGCGTGGAGAGTGCTTCAAGCTGCGGACATGGTAGATACCTGTCTTCGTTAGGGGAGGCAGGGCTGTGGCAATAAATAAACTCAGGCATGTAGTATGGCTCAGCTACAGTAGGAATTAATTTAAATTTTTGACTCACCTGAACTTGTAGCAGGAATTTCTGGGTAAAGACTGACGTTTATCTATGCAGAATCTCCTGTCTTGTGGCACCACGATCCTTGTCACGTTAGAGTTAAGCTAGCAGATCCTCTTCTTAATAGTTTTTGGCTGAAGATGTTGTACATAATCTCTTCTGGCATTGTATTAAGTAACATGCAATGCTCTGACTTCATGGGTCCTTGGAGATATAATTGTGCTGGAAGACTAGAAATAGAAGGGAATAGCAAGTTGGTGAACAGTTGGGAGTTATTGCATGCCTGAGTATAATTCCCGAAAGAACATTACTTCCAGAGGACATTCAAATCCGTTTGCCTATTGTTCCCTCAAGATCTTATGGGCCCCTGTGTCCTGTATAGCTGCAGGCTGTGTTTCCTGGCAAAGGGAGCAGAGACATTAAAAGCTGACAATCTCTCGGGTACCTGGCTGAGATCCTTTCTATGAGCTATGTCGCCTCTTGAGATCTATGGACGTATATGCTTTTTTATTCTGGTTGTAATTCACATCTACAAGTGAATATAAATAATGCCTTGCTTGAGTGTACATTACATACATATACATGTAATACATGAGTATTATATACAAGTGGTCCTTGGATATTATATACGTGCAGTTATGCATGAGATCTATTCCTAGTTATGTCTTTAAATGAAGAGCTGATGCCAGAGGCTTAGGTGAAGAGCAAATGTTTTGAGAATGATGAGGGCAATGACTGTACAAATGTGCTTTACACAATTGATGTATGTATGGATTGTGATGAGTTGTATGAAACCCTACTAAAATGATTTTTTTAAAAAGAATCTGTAGGTTAGTTGAAACAGGTGCATATGGTTCTGATTCAACCTTACTTTGGTGCAAAAAACCGACTCAAAGCCTTTTCAGTGATCTCAAAGCTGCACACGCCGCAGGTAAAGGTGATGGTGATGGACGCTTGCTGACAGTAGGTGTTGGCTCAATCATTTCAAGCGAGGCCGATTTTGACAGAACCAAAGCCAGGTTTCAAAGATGGCAGCAGCCTGTACAAACAAGGTGTGCCCCTTCAAAGCAGCCTATCTCACCCCACCGTCTTGCCAATAATCACATTTTATGCATGGGTCTCATAAAGGGCTCACTACAACTCTCTCAAGTCCCAATTCCCAGACTTCAACCTAGAAGTTTTCCCATCCTGGTTACCATTGTGAATCACACAAATTATAGAAATCCTGGCCTGTTCCTAGTTTACTTTGTTGTCCATGATAGAACCGATTGAAGACTTGTGTTAGAGGGAATGTAGGTGTTATCTGTACATTGTAAGATTGTAAACCAAGGATTGTGTGTGTGTGTGTGTGTGTGTGTATATGTATATATATGTATATGTAGTGTTTTTCTATATATGCATTATACTATATGCACACACATAATATTTTATGCAAGTCAATGAAGTTTGAGGACCTACTTGCCCTTTGCAACATATTCCAAGTAGACATTTGGTAGATTACCCTACTTTTAAAATCTTAATTGTTGACAAATAAAGATTTTGAGAAGCCTCCTTTAAGTAGCTGGGTCCTTTGTTTCAGTCAGTTTTGATGCCTCTCTCCCTGAGTTGCACTTGAATGATCTGGTTTACAGAAATTGACTTACCTGGAACAAGGAGTCTCAGGAAAGGACTTTGAGGAGTTCTGGTAGTGTAGTGCTAACAACAAGGTCAGCAGTTCAAAACCACCAACTTTGTGCTCCATGTAGAAAGATGAGGCTTTCAACGCCGGTAAAGATTTACAGTCTCATAAACTCACAAGGAAATTCTACCCTACGAGTCAGAATAGACTTGTTTTTGTAAAGGAGCAGTGGTGTTGCTATAGACTAAGCATAGGGCTTCTAACCATAAGGTTGGCAGTTCAAATCCACCAGCCTCAGTAATCCTATATTAGGGTCACTATGGATCAGTGAGCTTGGTTGTTTTTGTTTGGGTTGGGTTAAGGCATCCTTGTGGCTTATAAGTTTTCATGGTGTGCTTAGTTTCAAAATAAGTGGAATAAGGGAAGATCTCTACTGAATCGTTTTCTCAGTTCCTGGTGAGTCTGGGGAAGAGAGGGTGGTGAGAGGTGGTGATCAGATTATATGATTTAGGTGTGACTGTCACCAGGATTAATCTTGAATGTAAAATTGTAATTGTAGAAGATGTAACTGAAAGAAGATAGAAGTTAATTTTTCACATATGAAAGAGAGAATGGCTAAAAGAGCCAAATATGGCTCTTCTATCTATCTCTGTTTAATTACCACTAAATGATTGGTTGGGACTATGCAAACCAATTTGAGTTACCACTCCCGACTAGAAGAACGAGCCGTCTAGACAAATGAAAGAGGCATCGCAGGACCATCGAGGTGAAGCACATCTGAGATCTGTCTGCAGAGACCAGGGGCTGTAGCATGAAGACCAAGGCACAGGGCAAAGGAGCTAGACTAAGACCAGAGGCTGCAGCAAGGAGACCCTAAGACAGGGCAGAGGAGCAGTGTAGAGACTATGAGATTGGGAGACTAAAGCAGTAGGTGGGCTTTCTGTCCTCACAGAAGCAAAAGCCAGATAGCCGAGGGACTGAGGAACAGAGAGACTTCGTTGCTGGTTGAGAAGAGGCACTGTTGTGGGCCAATGCTATGTCCTGTTTACAGGTGCTGACTTGTGGTCAGCTGTTAACTTTCCCAATAAATCTCATCATGGTGAATGTGTGAGTTCTGCGTGACCATTGCAATGCATTGCTGCACCCAGCATAAAAGTAGAGTGTTGTAGGGTTATTTGGTGTCTGTCTGTGTTAGTCTGGGTTGACTATAGAAGCAAATTTGTAGACACTCATGTGTGTATAAGAAAGAGGTTTATATGCAGAGGTTCATATACAAGAGGAATTGAATATTGAGAAAACATCCCAGCCCAGTCCCGATCAAGTCCACAAGTCTGATATTAGCCCATATGTTCAATACTAATCTATAAAGTCCTCTTGAGACACATGCAATGATGCTGAATGCAGGAAGAACACAGGCCAGTGGGTTGGAAGTTTTGTGGATCCAGTGGTGTTGTAAGCATCTCAGTGCTGGCAGGGGTCTCCATGTGGCTCCTGCAGCTCTGAAACTCTGACTGATTCAGGGAAGCTACATATGGCTTCTCCTCAGAAAGTCCCTCAGGGAGTGAGAGAGAGAGAGTGTGTCTCCCACCTCCAAAGAAGAAATACAGGAGTTCCCAGAATCCTCAGGAGAAGGCCATGCCCACACAGAGGCCTCATTGGCTGTATCCTGATTGACAGGCTAGACTCCACCCCTAAACTCTTAATCCTCAAATTGATACCAGATTATGTAACTACCACGGTATCAGCACATATTTTGTAATTGGATTGCTGACCAAAAGGTCTGCAGTTTGAATGCACTTGTCACTCCATGATAGAAAGGTAAGACTGTCTGCTAAAGATTCACAGTGAAAAGCCTAGTAAGTAGTTCTGCTTTCCTCTATAGGCCCCTACTAGAGGGTGACTATGAGTCAGAATTGATGGTACTGGCAATGGTACTGGTTGGATTGGAGGTATAAGAATGGAGAGTGGGAGGGTGGACATCTAGCCCTGCTCCCAAGAACCAGTGTCTGAGCACTATATAGGAAGGCAGTTGGTGGAAATTGTAAACACTGTGTATATTAGACAGTTAGGTGACAGGACATTGGTGACAACAATGAAAAGGAGGAAGAACCCACTCTGTGCTCTGAGCTCCTTGCCATATTTGGGGGAATGAAACCCAAAGCATGTAATACTTCAAGGCCACCTTGGGATTGCATAGCTCTGGGTGCCCTGGTAGAGAGCATTCTTGGCTCAGACATTAAGTTCGTATAAAGAACACTGGTATCAATTGTCTTAGGGAAATGTCATTCCCAATTGCCTTTAATGCAAGTAGATATAATCAATAAAGTATCCCAAGAGACTCTCAGAACTTTGTGTGTAACACTATGATTAGGCACTGGAAGTTTTATGTCATGAGGGAGCACATGTTTATGATGTCTGACTTTTTGCTCTTAATGTGATCCCTTTAGTGCATATAGGCTCAAGAGACCTATTTATACAAGTGACTAAGTTCCTTCATGCAATAATTTTACCATTTCCATTTAGATATAAGCTCAATGGAAATAGAACTAGCTGCTGGCTGTTACTGTAAATTTTTTTCCCATACAGCTGTAGACTTATTGTGTCTTACACTGCTCTTATTGAATATGGTCAATTCTAGTGCTTTCAGTGTTTTCCCTCTCTTGAGCTTTGTTTTCCCAAACTTTATACAAATTTTATTGTTCCTGCTATATGGTGGTGAGGCAAAAACCCTGTAACTTAAGAGCCAATAATAAAATTTCACTTAAGGAGAAACACTTCTTCATTATACACACATTTATATTGTAGATGAATGCTGTTGGGCAAACCCAGTGGGCCTGGCGTTGACTCCAATCTAAATTACTCTACAATAAGAAGCATGCAGGAATAGAGCGGGGGTGGGTGGTGGGGTGACTTTGGCACAGCTTCGCTGTGATTAAGGAGTAGAGATGGACTCTTATGAAATTTATAAGGAACACGGGATGGCAAGAAAGGAGATGAACAGTTAGCATTCTCCAGAACTGAGAGTGAATGACAACATTTTGCTGTGATTTATTTTTTCAGAGTTAAAACCACCTTCCTTTACACCTCTAAATATTCAATTAAAATTTAACTTGAAGCCAAATACATAAATTAGAAATAGTCTGTAGCATATGCTACTCTCCCTCTAAATCTCCGGACAAATATGGAGCAAATGAGTTTCATTCCCATTGGACTGGCCTGCCGACATTGTTGGAGTAACAGGATGTCCAGCTACATTTGGATTTCAGGTAAGCAAAATGGATACTTTTGTAGTGTTAAGTATGTCTTACATAGTATTTAGGATAATTCTGTATTTTATCTGGAAACTCTACCTACACTCAATCTTACACATCTGGGGTGTTAAATGAATATTTCAAGAAACTTTAAAGGTCAAATTGATACCACATAAAAGATTGGCAAAAATATGCTCTGATTTGTAAGTCACACCTCCATCTCCCAATTCTCATAGAAAGTTCTCATAATTTAAAAAAATGACCAGTAGATATTGAGACTATATGTCACAACATTGGCCTCTGTTACAGGATGAGTTCTCTAGAGAATATGTATACAGAAGTTTCTATACAAGAAATAGCTCACACAATTGGAGAGGTGGAAAAATTCCAAGTCTTTGCATAAGATGTCAGGCCGAAGACTTTCTTGACCCATGTAGCTGTTTGGGCTGATGAACCGAAGAGCATCAAGTCAGATGGTAACCTTCTGTTGCAATGGCAAATGAATCTAGGGTCAGCAGTAAAGAAGGCAGGCTGTTAATGACTCTCAGAATCAGCAGGCAATGCCACAGGACACTGGCTCAAGTCCAAAGAACTTGGTGTCAAGCCAGATTCATGATCCCCAAATGCAAACCAAACTCACTGCTATCAAATTGATTCCTCCTCATACCAACCCTATAAAACAGGGCAGCACTGGCCTCATGAGACTGTAACTATTTATGGCAGTAAATAGTCAGAGTCAGGAGACTCTGAGACTGTAACTATTTATGGCAGTAGAAAGCCCCATCTTTATTCCAAGGAGTGGTTCATGGTTGCAAACGCAGACCTCGCAATTAGCAAGCAAGCTTTTCCACAGTGTTCATTTATATTGAAAACTTGCCACACCCCTGGGGAGATCTCATTATGAGGAGACCACTACATCTAGACTGCCAAACTATTGAGCATCATGGCTCAGTAATGTTGGCACAAAATCACAACTCTCATAATCCATCCCTTATAAACTTTGCACCTTTACACTTCCCTTAAAATACACATGAACTCAAAATAAAGACAAGGAAGCCATACTTGCATCTAACATGTATACAACCAAAACCACACTGACCTCCTTTATATTTTATAACTGAGCAAAACAGAAATATTTGATGTTCTTAACCAACACATTCCTCCTGTGCAACCAGAGCTGTAGCTAATATTTAGCCATCTTCTTCCACCGCTCATTCCGTACTCCCTTTGTCCTCTACAAGCACCTCAACTGGTAATGGTTCTTTCTCCAGTGGGGTTTCCCAAACCTGCCTTTTTAAAGGCTCTGGGCCATTAGTAGTCACATTGGAATTGGGTTGTTAGCTACCAAACCACTAAGTATTCCGGTTAGCCAAGTTGACACAAAATTTAACCATCAGTGTCCCCCATCCCCACAGTTAGAAACTCTTGCAATTTAGAAGTAGGTTTTGTGAAAATAAAAATTTAAGGTGACCCATTCCCTCTTTAAGGAATTCGTTAAAATATTAAGGGGACATCAAAAAGTTCATGAACATGGAATTAAATGATAAAAGAATTTAAAATGTAATATTATGCTTCAATGTGAGTACCATCAAAGTCAAGACACATTTGTAAGTGGCTATCCGTTTAGTTCATCCCTACAGAACTGAGGGTCTTGGGATTTTAATCATGTCTGTAGAGTGTTTTTCATCGGATGAACTGGAGAAAAAAAATGGATGCCCTTTAAAGATTTTTTAAGGTTAGGAACAAAAAGAAATCAGAAGGAGCAAAATCATATTAGCAGATAGATGCCTACTTATTTCCCATAAAAATTCTTGCAAAATTGCCCTTTGATGAGAGGCATGAACATAAACGTTGTTGTGGGGAATGTGAAGCTTGCTCTCTTGATTTTCTGCTAATGCTTTGGCTAATGTTTTCAAAACACTCTCACAATAACCAAATGTTATCATTTTTTGGTCCTTTAAAACATTAACATACAAAGTGCCTGAACACATCCCCAAACTATTGTCATGACATTTATTCTTGACCAGTCTGCTCTTCCTCTGACTGACTGTGCCACTTCTACCTCTTGGTAGCCATTGCTTTGATTATGCTTGATCTTCATAATCATACTGGTAAAGTCATGTTTCATCTGTTACAATTCTTCAGAGAAGTACTTCATGAGTTTTATTCCACTTGTTTAAAATTTCGACTGGAATCTTTGCTTTTGTCTGTAGGTAATCTGAGTGTAACAGTTTGGGCACTCATTAAGCAGAAAATTTGCTCAACTCTGTTGTGTATGTTGAACCAGTCGTATGTTTGTGATGTTGGCTACTGTTTCTACTGTGTGTTAGTCTGTGACTGAACGTTAAAGGGAGCCTGTGGCAGCTTCAAAAAGCTTGCTAGGAGACCACCTGGATCCACTTTTGAGTGGAAGTGGGAGAAATTCAGCAATAAAGAGACGGGTTGTATCTGGCCACTGACATCCGTGGACTTGGTTTATGG
The DNA here is from genome assembly GCF_000313985.2 of Echinops telfairi. Classification (NCBI taxonomy): domain Eukaryota; kingdom Metazoa; phylum Chordata; class Mammalia; order Afrosoricida; family Tenrecidae; genus Echinops; species Echinops telfairi. The sequence goes on from NW_022103900.1 coordinate 25,378,197, forward strand.
GAACTAGAAGAGAAGATGAGAGCTGATTGATGGGTCTGAAGTTCATAACCTAGCACAAGGGGGATAGGGTTGTTGAGAATTTGTGATGGGGCCATGGTCTAAAGGCGAGGTGACCAATAGGCACCCTGGTGAGGCTAAGTGAAGCAGCCCACAATGAGTTGTCCAGAACCTAAACAGACGAAGAGAAGATTTGGCAGCCTGTGAACTGGTAAATATTGCTGCAGACTTTATGGATGGCCTGTCCTGCTTTGGCTTTGCTTATGGCTGAGAATTTCACAAGGTTTCAACTGGAATGAAGATTCTTCACATCAAAGAATCTGATTGTCTCTCAGTGCATTGGATACCCAAAATGGGACAGATAAAGGTATGAAGTGGTTGGTTTACAAACTTTCATAGGCGGGGGAAATATATTCATAGGGTTATAGGATTAAGGTGTAGGTGTTCACATAAGTATAGGATATTTTTGTTTTATTCACTGATAGAATGTTATATTTAAATGAGGGTGGCACATTTTTGAATTGTATGCAGTTTAGTTTTATCCTATGAGGTACAGATATGATTTTTTTATTGTTTGTTTGAAAATTATATATAGCTAAAGAGTTGTGTGGAAGTGTCAAATTAACAAGGGGTGGTCTGTGGTAGTTACATAATCTATTATCAATTTGAGACTTAACAGTGAAGGGGTTGAGCTTGGCCGTTAATCGGGTCACAGCTTGATGGCCACATTTGGAGGCACTAAGGAGATAAATAGCTCCCTGGAGGTGGGACACAAGCTCAGTCCATGTGAGACATTTTCATTGATAAGCCACATGAAGACAGTCAGATGGCAGCCTCGGAGACCCCTGCCAGCACTGAGATGCTTACAATGCCACTGGATCCACAATACTTCCCACCCACTGGCCTGTGATCTTCCTGCATTTGGTGTCATTGCATGTGTTTCATGAATCTGAAGAGGACTTTATATGGGTTAATATCAGACTTATGGATTTTATCTGGACTGGACTGGGATGTTTTCGCAACAATTTAATTGCTATTGTATATAAACCTCTTCTATATAAACCTTTTATACACATTTGAGTGTCCATGAATTTGTTTCTCTTGTCTACCTGGACTAACACATGCATGCTGTTAATCCTTGGCCCTCATCAATTAGGGAATAAACAAGACAGTTTTTCCTCAAATATTAATGTGGATGGTATGCCATGGTTGGCCTCATCTTCAACATAATTTTATCCCTTTTTAAAATGAATTATCTCTTTGCAAATGGCTATTTAGGATCATCATCCCATAAACTTTTTGTCAAGCACCAATGATTTCACCCTTCTTCCACCCAAGCTTTTCTCTCTCTCTCTCTCTCTCTCTCTCTCTCTCTCTCTCTCTCTCTATATATATATATATATATATATATATATATATATAGTATTGAAAAAGTTTATATTTAGCATTAGGCAGTTGGAGTCATTTTAGATAGTTCCTATTTTGTGGGCAACATTGAAAGCATTTTAATCAGGGACCAAACAAACATATGCCGTCTTCTACCCATCAGACTGGATCAAGGTATTGACCATGACAATGGCAATGTCCCAGAGCGCCTTCAAAGCCTGTTTGAGTTGGTGCTTGTTGGCCTGGACATCCACAGTGAACATGACTCAGTGGTCAGGGGGTGCCTGATGATGACATAGTGGTCAACTGTGTGTCTCCTGGGAGTGCTCTTCTGAGGATATTTGGGCAACCTTCTTAACCTTAGTATCTTCTGCCAAAGGAAGGTGGTTGCCATGGGGTTCTTCTTCTTCCTTCCCCCCCTACATCTGGGTATTTTATTTATTTATGATAGTTTTATAGGCATATATGTATGACGGTAGACCCCTTTCAGCATGGTCTTCTTGGCCATTAGTGACTTTGTTTTGGAGGATTCAGGGGCTCCCTTCTTTGCCTTTGGTGCTATCTTTGCAAAAAGGCAATTCTCTGTAAATTTGATGCGTTTTCTGTTCCTATTCTAGCAGCATCACTGTTGCTCTGTGAGGAGCTCTTTTCAAGCTGATGTCTTATCTCGCTTAGTGCCTCAAACTGGGCCCTGTTCAGGCGTGTTTTAACAAGTAGGGTGAGTTTATTTTGGTCAGTTCCTTTTGAAATCTGTGTAGTTTTATTTGTTCCATAGTATGCATTTTCTATGAACTGTATGAAGACTCCTCATATGGCATACCACACATATTTTCAATAACAATGTATGTACTTGTGATAGAAAGGCTACGTGTTAATTTGAAAGATACCATATATAGTGATAACTTTGTGAAAATATTTGGCCAATACCTCGGGGCTTTATTTTTATAAACCCATGAAAAATGAAATAATTTCTGCTTTGGCACAAGATTATTACACAAATGAACTCAGCCTGGCATCCATATTTGATATAATACACACAATAGCAATTTTCAGTCATAAGGGAAATAGAGAAACCTTGAACAATAAGTTCATGTAGTAACAATGAAGATTATAAACAATGGGTGTTACCATCTTCCAAATTAAGTTGCTGAGAGTGTGTGTGTAGGGGGGGGGCGGGGTGCGGAGAGCTGAACTGTAAGAGTCAAACTTAAATCTGTTTTGTACTCCAGAGCTGAGGGGCCCGGGAAGGGTTTCTTCCGGAGCAAGCGGAGCAAGCGCAGAGAATCTGAATTCCCCTTATAGAGTACAGATGTTCTATTGGAAGGAAGCAATTCACATCACAAGCTGGGCAGCATCCAGGGTCATGAACTTAGAGTTTAAAATATCTGTCTGTGACCCCACCAGGCAGTTAAGATTTCCTGCTGACCCTAGAAATTCAAAGGATTTTAAGTTGGCACAAAAGTTTGCCTCCCCCTCACTCTCCAGATGTCTAACAAAGACATTTTAGGCTTTGAAACAGGTAGCAAATGTTCGGTGGTTTCACTGTTATTCATTAAGAAATTGAGGTCAACACTCTGAATAATAGATATGGCTAAATTATACCCCTAAATATTGCCATTTGAAGGGAGCAAATATGAATTTGTGAAGTTAGATAAATGACAGTGAAGGGGGATTTTAAAAGTAAGAGCAGCTGTGTTATTCTTAAGGAAAAGAGGCAGCTGGAATCCATAGAATCCCGGTCTGGTCAGTGCCCCAGTAGAATAATTTTAAAGCTACTTGGTTTAAGTGGCAGGAAATGCAAAAGTCATAAGTCTTACTTAAAGAAAGTGGTCACTTTTTGCCATGAAACCGGAGTCAATGAAATGCGAAGTTCTAAAGTTGGTGATTATTTTTAAGAGAAAGTATCATTTCAATGATAATATTCTAAAAAGGACATAATTATACTAATGTAAAATGGACATGTATCAAAGATTTTATTTAGCTCATTAACTGAAGGCATGTTCTTACCAGTTCAAGAGAAGACTCAAGCAACAAACATATATGGAAACAAAGGATGCTGAGCCTACATTTACAAATAAATGAAACACTGGTTTAAAAAAAAAAGAACAGGGATGGAAAAGAGAGAACCATTGTCCTTTCACCTGAACAGGATTCAATTGCATTTTTATGAGCAAGAATCGCTTGCATGGCTATTCCTGCTGGGGTGAGCCATCAGGTTGACTTCCACTTAGAGCGAGCCAGAGGACAGGGTACAACTGTTCCCAGGGTTTCATGGGCCACAATCATTGCAGGAACACAGAACCAAATCTCTCCTCCATCATAGAGGCTAGTGGGTTTGAACCACCAACCTTTCTGTTACCAGCTGAGCATGCAATCATTTTGCCACCAGGTTTCTTGGCTTGACATTAAGTACATCCTACAAATTACAGTGTTAATGCATCTTCAAAACAATGTAATGTGCAAATCCCATTGATTCCAAAAATCTGATATTAGATAATATCTGATTTTCCACTGAAGATATCCAGCAAAGGTGTTAGCTAGTGTCAATGTGTTTCACAATTTTGATAAGATAGGAAGCTTGGGCAGGTGTGTGTGTGCTGAGATTTTATGTTAATGAAAGAAGAGCAATTTAAAAGAGGAGAGTGAAAATGGTGGCACCGCTCCAAGAATGGAATCCATGTCACTGAAGTGTGCAGGCAAAAGCGTGAGGTTGGGTACATTCTCACGAAGAACAAAATAGAAATCCAGACAAGCTTAGCAAAGTCTTTCACAATCTCCGAAGGTCTGAAGTATCCAGAACTTAAACAGAAAGTAGGAATAGTCCTGCAAGCCCTTTCCATGGCAAACTAGTGTGGGGGTTCTCAAAGGTGGTCCCTGGACCAGCAGTGGGAGCATGACATGGGAACATGTTAAAGATGCCAAATCCTAGCTTCCACCTAGAACACAAAACAAGTCCTCTGGGTGATTCCATTGCAAAAATTCAGAAGCTACTGGTAAGTGATTTTACATTGTTTACCTTAATATTTACTATTGGCTACCCTCAGTAAAGTTACATGGTACCATGTAGAAGAGCAAAAGGTACGGATGCCTTTTGTTGGTGGAGATCTATATAATTTGTGTTGTAGGCAAAAGCTGTGGTTTTGTTGCCCTATAAGATATAACCAGTGTTGTATCTTGCTTAGTAAGCTGACATTGCTGCTGCTGTTTGCTGCCTTTGGAACATTTCTGACTCTCGGCGACCCTATGGAAACCAGAGCATTGCCGCGTCCTGCTCAGTTCTGACAACTCTTGTCATATTTGAGCCCATGCTTGTAGCCCTGGGGTCAATTCCGCTTTTGGAGAGTCTTCCTCTTTTAGGCTGCTTTCTGCTTCCACTCTGTCCTCCGGCTGGCCTGGTCTCTCCTGATGATATATCCAAAGTGTGTGCGAGTCGATGCATCCCTGCTTTCCGGTTGTACTCTTTCCGAGACCTATTTGTTTGTCCTTTTGTCCGTCCGTGGCAATTAAAAAATTCTTCGCTGGCATCAGAATCCAAATACATCAATGATTCTTCTGTTTTCTTATTCCATGTCCTACTTCACATGCATAGGAGGTGATGGAAAAGACCACGGTTTCAGTCAGACATAACTTAGTTCTCAAAGTGGCATCCTTGCTCTTCAACACTTCCGAGAACTCTTGTGCCGCAGATCTACCTCATGCAATGCATCACTTGTTCTAGTGACAGCAGCCTCCCGTCTGCTGAATGAATACTCACTGTGGATCAAAGAAAAACAAAATCCTCTACAAACTCAGCATTTTCTCTATTTATTATAATGCTACCTAATTAGGTTCAGTTCTGACGATTTTTGTTTCCTTTACCTAAGATTGCAATACATTCTGAAGGCTTCAATTCTTGATCTTCATCACCAAGGGCTTTAAGTCTGCCTCACTTTGAGCAAGTTGTGTCATCTGCACATTGCAGGTTGTTCATAAGCCTTCCTCCAATCCTGAAGCCACATACTTCTTCATCTAATCCAGCTTCTCTGATTTTTTGCTTACCACAGAGATTGAACAAGAATGGTGAGATAATACAACTCTGGCACACCTTTCCTGGTGGTAAATCATGCAGAACGCCCTTGTTCTGTTTGCATCACTGACTCTGGGTTCATGTAAAGGTTCTGCATGAGCACAATGAAGTGTTTGGGTTTTCCCATTCTTCTCAACGCTATCCATTGTTTTTCTGGTATTCTCTGCTTTCAGTCAAGATCCATCTGACAACCACAACAATATCCCTTGTTCCACATCCTGTCCTGAAACCAGCTTGAATTTCTGGCAACCCTCTTTCTATGGCAGCTGTTGTTGAATTATCTTCAGCAACATTTGACTTGCTTATGATATTGTTCTTTAATTTGCTCATTCTGTTGGGTCACCTTTCTTTGGAATGGGTACAAATGCTCATCTCTTCCAGTCAATTGGCAAGTAACTGTCCCCCAGATTTCTTGTCATAGACGAGTGAGTGCTTCCAGTGCATTCACAGCTTGTTGAAACATTTATGGCTGCTGCCCCTTCATTGCAGCTTGAACTTCCTTCTTCAGTACCGTTGGTTCTTGTGCATAGGTGCCTCTTAAAACGGTTTAATGTCGACTAGTTCTTTTTGGTACAGTGATTCCACATATTCTTTCCATTGTCTTTTGATGCTCCCTGCATCATTTAATATTTTGCCTATAAAATCTCTCAATATTGAAACTTGAGGCTTGAATTTTTCCTTGAGTTCTTTCATCTTAGGAAATTCTGATACACATTGGGCTTGATCTGGTTTTTAATTATTTTCTGTGTTTTGTGTTCATATTGTGGTTTTTCTCGGCTGTATTTCAATATTGTTAGTAGACTTACTCTCTGTGTTGTGTTTTTCTGTGTTTCGTGGTGTATGAAACCCAGGATAGGGGAATCTGTGGAGATAAAACTAGAACAAGGGTTTCTGGGGGGTACAGAGGGGGAAATGGAGGTGGGAAAGGGGGAATTTGTATCAAAGAGTTCAAGAAGGAAGAAAATGTTTGAAGCTGATTGTTGTAGCAATTGTACAACACTGCTTGATGTGATTGAACTACGGGTTTGTATGATGTCTGGATTAGCTCTTAATAAAACGGTTTGAGAAAAATAGATATATTGAGCATTTTCTTCTTTTTTGGCTTTCTAACTCTAGTTCTTTGAGCATTTCATTATGTTACTTTGTCATCGTGACAAAATCTTTCTGCTTAGTTCTTTGCCTTCATCATTTGTCCCGTTTGCCTTAGCTACTCTATTGTCAAGTGTACGTTTCAGTTTCTTCAGACAGCCACACTCCACTTTTTTCTCTTTTTCCCCGTAAATGACCTTTTGCTTTCTTCATGAATGACGTGCTTGATTTTCTCCTACAGTGCACCAGATCTTCCGCTGTTTGTGTTCAGACAATTAAATCTATTCTTGAGATGTTCTCAAAATTCAAGTGCCATATATCCAAGGTTGTCTTTTGGCTCTTGTGGACATTTTAAACTGTTCTTCAAGTGGAACTTACCTGTGAGTGATTGACGGTCTGCTCCTGAGTCAGCCCCAGGCCACATTAGCTGCTGTTACTGAGCTTATCTTATGTTAGCATCTTTTTTGCCCCCTGCCTTTTTATCCATTTGAATTAGCCTTGTCATTGGCTGTTTTCCTTTGGTAAATATGTGTATCTTTGGTAAATATGTTTATATATTTGATAAATAGTCAATAAATATTTGGGAATCATATAATTAATTTTATGAAAATTATAGTTTGGTACAATGTAACTTAAATAGGAGGTACTTTGACTTACTGAAAGGACTACAATGCCACTGAGGCAATAAAAGGAATCAGGTTGGGATGAGGGAACTGGTCTGTTTGGAAATATTGTTTGACAACACTGTATCATAATTCAAGGAGTTCACTATTAACCAGAAGGTCAGTGATACAAATCCACCAGCCTCTCAAAGGGAGAAAAATAGAATTGTCTGCTTCCATAAAGAATGACTGTCTCAGAAACCCTATGGAAGAATTCTACTCTCCCTTACTGGGTCACTGTGAGTTGGAATGAACTCAGTGGCGGTGTGTATAGTGCATGTACCCTAAAGCAGCCCTTACTATAAGCTTTCCACTGTGAGTCACATGAATTTTATCCAGTCGTTTCCTAGCTATATCTGTGTATCAGATTTTCAAGCTACCTGTTTTTTTCTTTGTTTTTGCTTCCCAGCCCTTTCTCCCTGCCACTTTGCTGCCACATCCATCAAATTGTGCTTTTTTCTATTCAAAGTCCACACCATTTCTCATACCTGCTGATTGAGAATTTCAGTTACAGAAACATAATAAGGACTCGAGAGAAGAAATAAACTGTCTTTTAAGAAAGATAAATCATAAATTTGACCTCAAAAGTTTTAAATTATGCTGTGATTTGAGCGTCTCAAAAATACACCATGGTTAACTCATTCATTTATTCCTGCCTTTGGGCACAGTTTTGCGGGGAAATGTTTGATAAGAATAAGTCCGCCTATCTTTGTCAACTCTCTAGATGCTCGCAAGGGAAATACTCACTGTGTTTAAAGCAACTTTCTCATCTGGGAAGTCACCCCTTGGAGCCTGGAGGGCCTCTTTTGCCATGCATTGAAGTGGAGGGAGGTTTTCACTAAATTCCAGAATTTTTCAGAGTTGCTCAGATCAATGTGGGCAGTTAAAAAGCTCCACAGTGAGCAGCACACAGGATCGGTGATCTACGAAAGTCATAAAAAGTGGGATTAGGAAGAAGCATATGTTTGAGGGTGCCACAATGCAGATATCTTCTAAACAATGCATTCTCCAACTCCTATTGTGCCAGAGAAACAGGACAAAGGGCCCAGTTATAGAATGCAGTGCAGGAGGGGGTACCCCCCAAAAAAACTGGAATATTTCCCCCCAAGCTCTGTAATTAATTTTTTTTAACAAAACACCTTATCACCTTCAAACTCCTCTTCATTACACTGACTACATTTGTCAAATCTGCGATTCCGTTCTTGAAAACCTTTTTCAAACTCATCTGTTGGTTGGCTGACAGCACCTCCGTCATTTTTTCCTTCACTTCTTCTACATCATCAAATTGCTGTCTTTTCCTGTCCCTCTTCACTTGTGGAAACAAAAAGAAGTCACATGGAGCCAGGTCAGGTGAGTAAGGTGTGTGGGTAAGAGAGGCATGCTGGTTTATGCCAACGACTGGTACACTGAGATGGCTGGGTGAGCAGGTGCATTGTCGTGGTGGCAAAACCATCCCTGTCTGCAACCAATCAGGCCTATGCAACCTTTTCAGAACCTGTAAACAGAAAGCTTGATTAACAGTCAGAGCTGGTGGACTGAACTCCAAATACACTATCCCCCTCACCTCAAAAAAACAAATAGGCATCATCTTGATCTTTGATTTCACTTGAGCTTTTGGGGGGCAAGGTTTTGATGGGATCTTACACTGGCTTGATTGATATTTGCTTTTGGGGTCAAAAGAATAGCACCATGCCTTGTCACCAATAATGACCTTTGGGAAAAAAAGTCTGGGTCACTTCAGAGCTCTTCTTTCAAAGCATGGCATGTTTCCACTCGATGTTTTTTTTGCTGGTCAGTCGTAACCCATGGCACAAATTTCACGGTGACCCTTCTCATTCCCAAATCTTCTGTTAAAATTTGCTGAACCAGACTCTGAGATAGTCCAGATAACTTCTCCATCTTATCAGTTGTCTGTCGTCAGTCTTCAAGCACAAGTGCAGGAATTTTGTTGACATTTTCATCCATTTGGAAAGTTGATGGCCATCCAGAATGTTTGTCATCAATCGACATTTCGCCTTTTTCTGAAATGAGAAAACCACTTGAACACTTGAGTTTTTCCCATAGCCCTGTCCTTGTAAGCTGTGTTCAACATCACAAAAGTTTCTGCGGCACAGTTCCGGAGCAGGAAACAAAATTGCACAGCTGCAAGCTTGTTCTCTTACATCAGCCATCTCCTCTCCCACCACCTTACAAATGCAGTTCAAGTGAAACTATTTTTATGAAAAAAGTCACTGTAATCAGCGAAAACCTTCCCAGGTGACCACTGGATGCACTAATTCATAGCCAGTTGCTCAATGCTCGCCTAGCGAGGGGAAAACGCATACTATGAAAGCTCCATCCAGTCCAGACGAGCTTTTTTCCATTTTTGGGGGGGCGGGGGGAGTACCCCTCGTATAGTACCCCTCGTATACAAGATCCTTTGGATCCACCAACATTTACCAATTTTATTTTTCTAGTTTGTGACCTCTCTAGCCTTTAGACACATTGGATAAAGTTTCATTACAAACCAAACCAAACCAACCCACCTAATCATCCCACCTGTAGATAGCTTTCTTGTTTGGCTGTCTGGGCTTCACCCACACTAGAATTTGAATGTCTTAAAGGAACGGCGGGAAGTTCCTATTGACTTGTTTAATTGGGCATGGAGTGGACCCTTCTCTCCTAGACTTTGTTCACCTTTACTCTGCACTCTTTCTAATTAATGAACAATTTTATACTACATGTAAGAAAACTGTTCCTTAAACAAATGTTTAAGAGGTCAGAGAATCCTTTGTAAATCTGAACTTTCCAGAAACATGAAATAATCTCATGTAATGATTCCCATTTACATAACCCAAGGCTCAGGCAGATTAACTTGATTTACTCTTTGTGGTGGTAATGACATCAGCAATATGACTCAATGCATCACAACCTTTCATCTCCTTGAACCATCCTCGAATGGTTGGTTACTCCACTTCCCTGAGTCTCAGGAAACCCATTACAGGCCGTGTAAACATGAAAAATGTCCCCCTCAGCGCATAACACTCCTAACAGTAATGAACTTCAAAGACATTTGTGGTATTCCATTCACAAGTATTTCTAATTTGGGGCAGATGTACGTATGTAAAACGACGCGCTGTAACCGGTATTTGTATTGTGAAATGTCTGTGCCCAAGTCTTGCTCTCTTCCTCCCCACAATTGTAATTTGTTTAGTGAAAGCATCTTGGGGCTAAGGGAAATTGGGGGATGGGTGGCAGCCTTCAGACTGGCAGGCTGAACGTGTGTGGCCTGAAAGAAAGTCTGTTTTGCATGAGAATTTTAACTAGGTTTTCATCCCCCAGAAAGAAAGCTCAAGGGACACTATCCACATACAAATTCCTTTGCCTGGAAACCAGGAGGAGAAAGCATTTTCAGAGATGCCCTGTGGGATGCCTTTTGTCTCTTCAGATGCATTAATAATAATTGAATTTCTACGTAAGTAAAACACAATTCTCCCCTCCCACCACCTTACAAATGCAGTATTTTCTTTATCTGGCAAAATTCATCCATTTAGTATCAACAACCTGTGAGACAGAGATGGGAGAGGCAAAGCATCTGGAATTAAACCCCCCTCAGTTCTTATCCTTGACATTTAATTTTAATTAACATTTCTATTCCCTTCTTATCTAACCAACTACTATCAATTTAATTCTTACAATGAACTCTCTTATCTGATTCTTTCTGTTCCTGTCACAGGGCAGCCTTTTAATTCAGGTACCATCTTCGCATTTCTAGAAAACCATTGTCATCTGGCCTTCACTCATTCCTTTATTGCAAGGCCAAACTCTAATTTTATTCAATCTCATTCCTTCTCAAACCTGGTATCAGCAGACCTCAGAGATATTTTAGTAAAATTCTGGACCCCCTCGAAAACATAAAAAGCAAAATCGAATGAGTCTCAAGAATTTTTTTGTTTGCTTCCGAATATATATAAAAGCTATAGTTGCACTACATTGTGGTCCATGACATGCATGAAAAAGTTTGACGTATTTCACAAATTACCAAGACGTGACACAGAAACATGAAATGAACACATGGTGTTGGAAAAAATGACAAGGCTGACAGAAATGCTGGATACAGGGCTGTCACAAATCTCCCGTTTGTAAAACAGCACAGTGTCTGCAAAGCACAATGAAGTGTCTTGTAGTAGGTGCTGTCAAATCTGTTCTGATCATGGTGACCCTGGGTACAGAGAACAAACTATGGTCTGGTCCTGTGCCACCTTCATAAGCATTACATTTGAGCCCATTGTTGCACCCACTGTGCCAACCTATCTTGTCGAGAGACCTCCTCTTTTTTGCTGTCCTGCATACCTATCCTTAAATTTTCAAATATTTGGGTGCTTAAGCCCTGTTGTCAAGTTCATGGCAACCCTCTGAGGTGCAAAGGCTGACTTGGGGGCGTAGATAGCTAAATCTCTTTCCTGACGTGTTTCCCGGTGGACTCACACCTCTAACCTTTTGGTTAGCAGCTGAACATGTTCATTATTTGCACCACCAAGAAGCTCCGTTTGAGTGTGTATTATGTGTAAATAATAGTTCTAGACCCTGACACATTGACCACAGTTTTTTCTTATAGCTTTTAATACTCTGTTTTCCGAGCAATGCGAATGCTCACTCTACCCATTAAATAACCTTGGAGTTTATTTTTAATCTCAAATTTTTGCTCCCTTTTTTTATGCTCACCTGGAATGCCTGTTTCCTCCCCGTGTTGTCCACTGCACTCCGCTTGCTCCTCCTGGAAGCTCTAACCTCCCAGCAGCTCAGCTGCGAGGTACTCCGTGATACTTCTCTGAGCTGCTGCGCTCTCTTCTCCAAAATTCTATTGCATACTTTCTCTGGTGCCCTCGGTCAATTGACTTTACTTACTACCGAGAATTGCCATTTCCTTATTCACGGTGTTTTCCCACTGTCATCATTAAGTGCTGGAGAAAAAGAACATATTTCTTCATTCACATGTTGTAGTGATCCGAATATCCTTAAACATGCATGCTGATTAGTTAAAGCAATATCTTTTACTATAAAAAAAAAATAGAGTTTTATATCTGTAAACAGAAATCTGCTACTACCCCTTCCAGTCAGAAGGCAAATATTCAAAATAAAGGGTCTATTTTAGGGCCCAGGTTGTTTTCTTGGAGAAACAGATGACTTAAGTTCAAGGAGATTCATTTGATTGTATCTTTTAGAAGGATGCTAGGAACTAGAATCTTGTTGGTTGTTTCCAGGGAGAGACAAAAATTAAGTAGTCTAATAACATTTAAGTAAACTAAACTCACTCAGGTAATTGGCTGGACTTATTTCCTTGTAGTGAACTGACTGAGGACCACAGCTTTTTTTCCTTGCTGGCTAAAGACTATCCATATGGTCTCGAGGCTACAGCTCTTTTTGCCCTCTCCCAACCCCCATAGAGCTTCTCCATTAGGCTATGCGTCCTTCTTCGAGGCCCGAAAAGGAGAGCCCCTGTCTCCCATCTAGAAGGGAGTCTTCTATAATATTGCATTCTTATGTAACCAGGAGAGTGACATCCCATCACTTTTGTCATGTTCTGCTGACTAGAAGCAACTTACAGATTCTGGCCACAGTCATGTTAGGGGGATTGTATAGTGTGTAGCAGCAAGGAGTAAAGCTCACAATGACTGTCTCATAATTCTGTTACTGCGACTTGTACATAATGGGCTCATGGGTAAGAGCTGGACTGCTAAGCAGAGGGTTGGTGATTCAAACCCACCAGTCACTCCTCTGGTAAAAGATGAGCTTATCTGCTCTGTAGAGGTTTATAACCTTAGAAACTTAAATAGGAGTGCCCTGAACCTAACTGATTCAATGACAATGGGTTTGCTTTGTTGTTCTTTGTTTACACTCCCATAGTGTTTTTATTTGTAATATTTATACCCATCATCATTTTATCTTTATTATATAAAAACAGTTCCTCTTCCGCACCATTTACCAATGCCAGAAAATAATCATGTTATTCATCTTTGATTATTTGTTGTTACCTCCATATGCTCAAAAACAAAGCAAAACAATAACAACAACAAAACAATTACCATTGAGTTGACACTCCCGGCAACCCTGTGTGTGTCCTGGCAGAACTCTGTAGGGTTTTCAATGGCTGATATTTTCGAAAGTTGATCATCAAATCTTTCTTCTTCAGTGCTTCTGAATCGACTTAGACTCTCACGTTTTCAGTTAGCAACTAAGTGCTCAATTATTAGCATGACCCAAGGGCTCCTACATACCCAACGTGCCATTATTTTCATTGGACTTAAAAAAAACTGCTCATTAATTATTGACTTCTCATGTGGAGGATGAGGATCTTATTCTCTCATAACATCCAGCTTTCTCCATCACATATACATAGCCCTTTCTTCTTGGTTTCTATTATTTCCATTACAGTTATCACTAGGCTGGTTAGATCAATTTTCAGTATTTACCATCAACAATTAAATCTTATAGTGTAATTTTCCTTCCTTAGAGTTGATAGACATCTTGTTTTCTCTTTCTGTTTCAAAAAAGGGAGTTGACTGCACTCCAGACAGACCAAGGCAAATCAAGAAGAGCAATTTACATACCTGATGGTATTATCATTGTTAGTGGACCTGTATCCTTGCTCTAGAAGATCTAGAATTAATAAAAGTATTGTCTTAGCCCAAAAAAGTAACAAAATTACACATATAACAAAAATAAAATAAAATCAAAATTTAAAAACTCAATAAAAAAGCCAGAAAATAATTAAAATTATAACAAATTTAAAATGGGTCAAAGGAGAACCAATGACAAATTGTTAAATTTAACCTAACCACATCAGCCTGAATCCATTTTCCCAATGCACTTCATTTGATAGTTAGTCTAGTTACATCCCTGATAGTCAGAGGGAGTTCATTGGAGGCTTAATTCACATGGGGACTCTGACAATAGATTTTGACTTTCACTGTGATCTATAGCTTACTGCAATCCAGGAGCTCAGAATTTAAGCTCTAATGGAATCCCCTCCTTCAGTCTTAGATGTAGTTATTTACAATTCTTGAGTCACACAGGTTGGTGAGCTTCTTCTATGTGCACTTAACCAACACTTCACTTAGATGGCTGCTTGTTCTGAGAGTCAGGCACCATCTGATTTCTTTAACACACTTTGCTATAGTACCCATACTTTAGTGTCCTCTTCATAAAGACAAGTATAGAGTAGGGCCATGCCATACCAGAGATGAGGGAACAAGTGATATCAAATTGATGGCGAGGAGGGTGTAGGAGGCCTGGTAGGGCTTCATCCAGAGCAATGTAACCAAGAGGAATTACTGAAACCTGAATGATGGCCAAACATGATAGTGGGAAAAAATGAAATAAAGGAAAGAACTAGGAGGGAAAGGGCATTTATAGAGGTCTAAATACAGGCATGTACATATGTAAATATATTTATATATAACAATAGGGAAATAAATCTATGTGCATATACTTATAGAGTTAGTATTAAGGTAGCAGACTGACATTGGGGCTCTACTCAAGTACTCCCTCAATGCAAGAACACATTGTCTAATAACCTGGCCTTCCATGATGCTCACCTTCCTGACATGATCGCTGAAGACAAAATGGGTGCATAGCAAATGTGGTGAAGAAAACTGATGGTGCACAGCTATAAAAAGATAAAGCGTCTGGGGTTTTAAAGGTTTGAAGACAAGAGGCCATCTAGCTGAGAAGAAACAAAGTCCACATGGAAGAAGCACACCAGCCTGTATGATCATGAGGTGTCCATGGGATCAGGTATCAGGCATCAAAACCCATAACCCCAAATCATATCAATGTGAATGAGGGGGAGTGCAGAGTGGAAACTCAAAGTCCATCGGTAGACAATTGGACATCCCCTTACAGAAGAGTCACAAGGAATAGTAGAGCCAGTCTGGGTGCAGTATTGCACTGATGAAATATACAACTTTCCTCTAGTTGTATAAGGATTCCTCTTCTGCCCCACGCTCCCCACCCCCCACTATCATGATCTCAATTCTACCTTACAAATCTGGCTAGACCAGAGCCTATACATGGGCACAGATAAGAGCTGGAAATACAGGTAATCCAGGCCAGATAAACCCCTCAGGACCAATAACGAGAGTAGCAATACCAGGAGGGGAAGGAGAAGGTGAGGGGAGAAAGGGGGAACTGATAACAGTGATCTACATATAACCTCCTCTCTGGGGGATGGACAACAGAAAAGTGGGTGAAGGGAGACATCGGTCAGTGTAAGACATGAAAAATAATAATAATTTATAAATTATCAAGTGTTCATGAGGGAGGGAGGGGAAAAATGAGGAGCTGATACCAAGAGCTCAAGTAGAAAGAAAAGGTTTTGAAAATGATGATGGCAACAAATGTACAAATGTGCTTGCCACAATGGATGTAGATATGGATTGTGATAAGAGCTGGATGAGTCTTCAATAAAATGATTTTTTTTTAAAAGAATACTTTATATATTATCAAGGGTACATGAGCGTGGAGGGAGGGAAAAAATGAGGAGCTCATACCAATGGCTCAAGTAGAAAGAAAATGTGAAAATGATGAGGGAAACTTATGTACAAATGTGCTTGACACAATGGATATATGTCTGGATTGTGATAACTGCAAAAGCCCCCAAATAAAATGATTTTAGAAAAGAATTAATTTTCCTTAAGTTAAGGTTTATGACAAAGTGTGAGCTCAAAATCCATTCATATCTATGGTGTATATATGCCCCCGATCCACTTTAGGTATGTCCATATCACTTTATTGGGAAACATTATAAATAATCCCCATGGGACATATGGTCATTCTGATAAAAATATTATTAATTTAGCCAATCATTTAATTTAAAGTAGTATTGAGAAATGCCTTGTAAATGTATAAGACAGCTTTTTAGACTAAAATACATCAGTTTTTGACGTGTGCAGATTGAACACTAAAGTGACTGGATGCTGTTTATGCAAACAATGAAGGCAGGATACAGGTCAAGACTTTCAATAACACTCAATCACAAAGGCAGCACCATGCCTGCCAGAATAATGCATGTCACAAAAAAGCAAAGAGTATGAAAATAGTAAATATATGGCAATCTTAAAATGTCAATTATTGCGTATAGTCAAAACAAAAATATTTGAGCCAAAGGCTCATGACATTAGGCAAACATGACACCTCATTGATTGGGAGACCAGATTAGAAGATTATATGACCTGAGAACAGATATCTATCGACCTTTGTCTTGGTGTTTACCCTTGTAGTAGTGGTCTCACACAGTGATGATTCTTTTGTGATTAATTCACTTCACTCAGCATAGTGGTTTCTGGGTTCATCCATGTCGTGAGATGCTTCGTGGTTTTTTTCACTGTTCTTAGAGTTGCAAAATAGGACTACTATGAGTCAGCATCAACTTGATGGCAGTGAGTCGTTGTTTTAATAGTCAATAGTGTGTATGTAGTAGAGTTTCTTTATCTGTTCTACTGATGGGCATTTGGGCTATTTCTACTTTATTATTTTGCAAACTACTTAGATGACCATGGGAGAGCATATGTCTATATGTGTTGTGCCTCTTACTTCTTTAGGGTATGTACCCAGCATAGGTATTGGTGATAAGGGATTTCTATTCCCATGTGTTTATTAGTCTTTTGAATGCAAATTTTGGTGAACTCATTTCATTTGCCCACTTTTTAATTGGATTTTATTTTTTTCATGTTGTGGAGTAACAGAATTCCACAGATTTTAGAAATTAGTCCCATGTCCATTGTGTTGTTGCTAAAATTTTTTCCCCCAGTTCATGGGTTCTCTTTGTACTCTTTTAATTAAGTCCTTTGATGTACATATGTGTTTCATTATTAGTAGGTTCCAGTTATCTAGTCTTTCAATGAGTGTTCTTCCTTTATGTTATTTGGCAGTATGTCTATGCCCTTTATGAGGGCACTTAGCTTTGTTCCAATTTTCTCATTGATGACCCACATAGGTCTGGGATGGATACTTAGGTCTCCGATCCATCTGAATTTCATTTTGTACATTCTTCTGCAAATGGAGATTCAATTTTGCCAGCTCTATTTGTTAAAGAGGTTGTCTCTTTCTCATTTAATGCTTTTTTGGTACTTTGTTGGAGATCAGTTGCTTGCAGTTGCGTACATTTATCTGTGAGTTTTCTGTTTGGTTAAATTTGTCTTTGCATTTATCATTGTGCTCATACTGGACTGTTTTAACTACAATGGCTGTGCAGTAGGTTTTAAAGTCAGTTAGTGTGGGATTCTCCTAATTTATCCTTCTCAAGGAGCTCTTTGTGCATCCTCGCTATCTTGAATCTCCACATAAATTTGATAATTTTTCTATTTCTTTAAAGAGTGAAGTTGGGATTTGGATTGGAAATATGTTGTATTTATAGATTGCTTTGTGTAATATTGACATTTTCACTGAATTAAGTCTTCCTATCCATGAATATGGGCTATTCTTCTATTTGTGTTGGTATCTTTTCATTTCTTGTCATTACGATCTGTAATGCTCTTTGGACATATCTTTTGTTTTTTGGTGAGGCTTATTTCTAGGTACTTCATCGTTTGTGTGTCTATTGTGCACGGTACTGTTTTCTTGATATCTTTTTCATTTTTCTTTGCTGCTGTACACAAATCCAATTGATTTCTGCTGGTTAATCTTGTATCTTGATACCTTATATCAAATCCCTTAATTCTTTCCTATAATAATTTTGTGGAGTGTTTGGAGTTTTCTACATATAAAAACATATTATCTATAAATAGTGAGAGTTTCACTTATTCTTTGCTCAATTGTATTCCTTTTTTGGATGTCTAATCCTTCTGGCTCAGATTTCCAGCACAATGCTGAATAAGAATGGTGGCATGGGGCATCCTTGAGACTGTAAATCTTTATGGAAGCAGAAAACTTTATCTTTCTCCTTTGGAAGAGCTGGTGGGTTTGAAGTTTGCAACTCAAGGCCTAACAACAGACCATAACACTAGGACTATAGAAGGAACTCTTTATTAATCACTAAAGGTTGAGGTCCCCAAACCTCTAGTTTTATATACCTAATGGTATTATCATTATTAGTGGGCATGCATCCTTTATCTAGAAGATATAGAATTAAGAAAAGTATTGTTTTAACAGAGTGAAATTCTGCCCTGCCAAGGTTGCTGCCATGCAGCAACCCCCAGGGCAAAGCCACTGTCACCATATCTGACCAGAGGCAAAACCTTCAACTGAAGACTTGGGGGATAATAGAGAAGGATAATATATCAAACTTAGTAATTGGACAGGATAGCAGTGAGATCTACTTTAAGGTGAAATTGACAACAAATCTCAAGAAAATCAAAGAATCAAACTGTCAAGGACAGGGAGTTCCAATGAATTTACTCACATTTCTCTTTGCAGGTCAGAGAATTGCTGATAACACACTCCAAAAGAATTGGGAATGGAGGGAAAAGATCCGGTTGAAGTTTATCAGGAACAAACAGTTTAGATGTTCTTTAAAATTTTTTCTTTTCCATTTTTAAAAATAGTCATTTTGTAAAGTGGTGTTCAAAACAGAATTGAAAACTGGCACCTTTCTTGCAAACGTCGGGCATTTCAGATCCTAGTGCTCATTGTTCTCGTTGTGCTTTCGGTGGTCAAGCCCCAGCCCCCTGCATCATGTCCTCCTCTTCTTAAAAATGACATGTGTGCACAGAGAGGTCATCTTGTCCAGGACTGTGCATTTGCAGGCTTGTGGGATAAATAAGACTGACCTGACCATTGCATGTTTTCACAATGACTTTCCAATTGGCCCTCAAGTTGTAGCATTTGCTTGCTTTACTCCTGGACTATAACTTTCAGTGGAAGATGGAAGTTTGTCAGAGAACTGAGCTGTGGAAAAATGACCTTTCTTTAACTTTTGAAGCCACTTTGAAAAGCTGAGCATCTGGATCCAAAGAAGAGGCATCTCCAGTTGGAGTCCTGGTGACAAACGGTGAGAGTACTGACTAGCTCCAAAGATGGCTTCACCGGAGACGAAGCATTTTAAGATGAAAATGAAAATCTTGCAGATACTCCTAGAGAAGTTCTAAATTTCATTAGCAATTAACAAAGTTTGTGGTAGTTACATAATCTGTTCTCAACTTGAGATCTAAGAGTGAAGGTGTGGAGTTGAGCCTGTCAATCAGGTCACAGCTTGATGACCTCATTTAGAACTGCTAAGGAGGTAAATAGCTCACTGGAGGTGGGACACTCTCTCACTGTCCCTGGGAGACAGTCCTGCTGACAAGACAGATAGAGCTACACTAGAGCCCCCGAGTTGGAGGAACCATGTGGAGAACCTGTCCAGTGTTGAGATGATTCCACTGCCACTGGATCCACAAGACTTTCCACCCATTTGCCTGTGTCATTCCATGTGTTGTGAGAGTCTGAAGAAGATTTTATAGATTGGTATCAGACATATGGGCTAATATCAGACTTATGGACTTGATCTAGACTAGGCTGGGATGTTTTCTCAATGTTCAATTGCTCTTGTATATAAAGCTCTTTTTAATACACATGAGTGTCTGTGAATTGGTTTCTCTAGTCTACCCAGACTAACACCAAGCTCTTCAGGCAGTAATGTATTCAACAGAAAGGAAGGAAGAAAGAATTGCTTTAAATAAAATAACTATGCAAATTCTGTTGTCTATATGTTTATAGCATTTAAGAGATTTTGTCATAAATGACAGTCTTGCATCTCCAATTGAAAGGTTTACTTGAATGATTAATTTAGATACCCTGTTAAGTGGAGATATTACTGTGCTTATGAACATTATGGTTATATTTTGGAGAACTTTGATTACACTCTATGTATAATACTCTGGAGGGCCTCAATATGTTTGAAAACTATTTGATACACCTCTCACTGAGGTGAAATATATGTCCTCTCCAAGAATCTGACTATTCTTAGTGATTAGTCATATTGCAACACATAGATTGCCATAAAATTCCATGCAGTCATAAGACTTCTAGGATGATGATTTCACTCAATGACATCAACCACTCCATAGGGACTATGTCCATCCAGTATGTAAGTAGAAAGCCCCAACTTCCTCCTGGATAAAAGCTGGTGGTTTCGAACTACTAACCTTTCAGTTAGCCCAACATGTAACCACTACTTACATTAAGTGATTAGGATCTCAGCATATATGCGTGGCCAGTCAGATTAATAAATATGCATACTTGATTATATCATACCTTCCTTCTTCTCTGATTTAGTCTTTGATGTTCCCAATGCATCAGCACATAAAAGCATTTCCATTGCTGGCAAATTTCAAGAGTTATTTTTCATACCACAGAGTCAAAGTTCAAACCAAATTCTTTTTCCCCTTACTAGTGAAACATGGAAGACAGCAGAGCAAAGCTGACTTATCAGGCTAGGTTAGAGAAGGTCATGACACTTCTCCCTGGTTCCCACAGGATGAGCCACCATGTAAGAAATTGAAGAGAAGCCCCAGCCATCATAGAGAGGTAGGTCCTGGGTGGGTGCTGAGATCTACAACCTCTGCTGAGATTCCAGTCCACAGATGACATCAACAAGATAAATGAGTGACAATGTTTCCAAATGAATACTATGCTGAGCTATCAAGTCATCCAGTCTTTCAAACATACAAGGTGAGGCCCCAGAACATCATCCAACATCCTCCAAGGTGAGGCAGTTTGGTAGGTTTGAAGAGACTCAAAACGCACAGTGATTGCAATAATGGAGTTGGTCATACAGGTGATCGTGAAGGTTGTGCAAGACCAACAAAATGTGGTTTTGTTGTACATTATTGTAATTAACTGAGCAGCAAAATATAACAACAATAAAACGGACTCTTTTGCTGAGTTTCAACTTGTCTTTCTGCCAACTTCACTCTAAGACATTCGTCACTCTTTCCCCAAATTGTGTAGTTGTTTAGATTTCTAGTCCTGTTCTATTATGTCTCTCCTTCATTCCCATTTCAATCGAATTAATGGGTTGCTTGAGTTGGAGTAAAATGTAAGGATTCAACACATCATCTTTAACAAGATCCTGAACAACATTCCAACTCCCTGTTTGATAAGCTTTATAAAAGTATGGAAAACTGAAAATCTTGACATGCCTTTCCAAATCAATCACTCAAATAAGTTAATAGATTTTAACACTCATAATGATCTTTTGTTTTTCTATATATGTTACTAGTCATGTTCATGAAATAAAATTATGTATAATTATATTTTCCATTTCTTTATAACCCACAGAAATGGGTGGAGCCATGAAAATAAGGTTGTGAAAAACCTTACAGAAGAGATTGGTCAGTTTTGTCATTCTGCTGGGCAGATGAGAGCCATCTCAGAAGCAGAGAGGGAGAATCCTGCGGCCATTGGGAATGAAGAACCACCTGTGGAGCTCATGCAAGATCCCTGTCTGAAGTGATGTAGGGAACAAGATCCCTGTCTGAAGTGATGTAGGGAACAGAGGCGCTGGAGGCCAGTGCACAGATACCATGAAGCTGAGCAGTAGGCTTACTGGTCCCCGGAATAGGCAAAGACCAATGGACCACGTGGCTGAGAGGCTGAGGACCAGAGAGACACAAAGCTGCTGGCTGAGAAGAGGCACCGCTGTGTACAAAACCGTCTATCCTGAGATGTTTCCTGATACTGACCTGTGGTAATGTGTTAACTTCCCTAACAAGCCCCCACAATCTTGAATATTGTCTGAGAGTTCGGTACAGTTTTTGCAATGGACGATCAAACCCTGCAGAGGGGATTATCAGACCCAGCAGAGAAGGAGAGTAGATACATGGGAAGAAGAGTCAGTATCAGAAGAGGGCAACAGAAGGATACAGGCTCTAGAGCTGCAGACCCTCCAGTTTGTGGCGTCAACCTCGTGCAGGTGTGAAGTTAAATAATCCTTCTCCCTACTGCTGCCGCAGGAGGTCAAATGTGTCCCCACACCATTTCCTCTGTCACGTATCAAAACAAGTAGGCAAAAAGTTAGTAACTTGGTAATATTGCTACAAGTCTATTTTACAAACACACATGCATGTGGTGCACACACACAGAGCTGACTTGCACCTTAACATTCTGTTATGCTTGAATTTAGCCACACAGCTGTCTTTTTTCCCCTCTCCATATTCACCACAGACTTATTGTTTCCTCCACATGGCTCTTTGCATATTTTATTAAGTTTGTGGTGGCAAGTTAAATAGTGTTCAATGTTTCCTCAAGAAGAGTGGGTATGAATCTTGGCAAAAGGACTTACTCCTGACCTACAGGGTTACCTTGATATCCCATTACTGATGTATACTAAATTGTAATAAATATTTAAATTTGTCCAAGTAGAACATATTAGAGCTGAAAGAAAATCACATAATATTCAGTAAGTGGGCCTTGGAGGAACTGATGGTGGCCAATTAAAAGACTATGAGGTGAGTAGATATGACCCTGAAGACTCATGTCTCGAGGAGAGAAAACATTTTTGCTGATTTGTCTAAGGATCCCATCCTCACTGCCTATTTTGTGATAATAATTTTGATAGTTAAAATTGTTGAAAAGTTTGCCTGACTTCATTTGAAGATAAATATTAAGCATTAGAAAGATAAGGATCCCAATTCTACCTTACATATCTGGCTAGACCAGAGGATGTACACTGGTACAGATAGGAACTGGAAACACAGGGAATCCAGGGCGGATGAATTCCTCAGGACCAGTGATGAGAGTGGCGATACTGGGAGGGTGGAGGGAAGGTGAGGGAGAAAGGAGGAACAGATTATAAAGATCTACATATAACTTCCTCCCTGGAGGACGGACAGGTGAAGGGAGACATCGGACAGTGTAAGATATGACAAGATAATAATAATTTATAAATTATCAAGAGTTCATGGGAGAGTGGGAAGTGGGGAGCAGGGAGGGAGGGGAGAAATGAGGAGCTGATACCAAGGGCTCAAGTAGAAAGCAAATGTTTTGAGAATGATGAGAGAAACAAATGTACAGAAGTGCTTGACATAATGGATGGATATGTGGATTTTGATAAGAGTTGTATGGACCCCCAATAAAATGATTAACAAACAAAGAAAAAAGAAAAAAAGAGGGAAATATAAGGATTCTTAGTGGAATAGCAGGTTATCCTGAGATTGCTAACCTAAAGGTCAGAGGTTTGACCCTACCAATTGATCTGTCGGTCTACTGAAGCAGTCTACTTCTGTAAAGATTTACAACTTTTAAACCTTTGTGGGCAGTTCTACTCTGTCCTAAAGGGTTGCTATAAATCAGAATTGACTCAAGAGCAAAGGGTTTAAAAAAATTTTTTTTATTTTGCTTTTTTTTACAGGTCATTTTATTGCGGGCTTGTACAACTCCTATCACAATCCATGCATATATCCATTGTGTCAAGCATATTTGTACATCTGTTGCCATCATCATTCTCAAAACATTTGCTTTCTACTTGAGCTCTTGGTATAAGCTCCTCATTTTCCCCCCTCCCTTCACACTCCCCCCTCCTCAAATGTTTTCTGTAATGAAGGGTGCCAGTACATAGATTAAATGCACACTCCTTTGACTTTAAACCTTTAGCAAATGAATTATTATTAAGAAACTTGTTTTAATAAACATATTCCTAGGGGAAATTTCAAAGTTTATAAAATTAACAAAATGTTCGGATCCTTGTCTTTGGGACTGTAGTTTTTTACTCTTCCCAAGATGGAATATTACTTAGGATTCTTCAGCCATGGATAGTGGAATACTAGGATAAATAATAAATTACATCCTGAGGACAGTGGTTAAGGTTTGGTTAATTCTTCAACTCAATAATATCAGGGATCTAAATCAAAGTTGCTATTACTCCTTTGCTGCTCCACTTTAAGTTATAGGCTGATGACTGTATTAATCTGCAGGACTGCTATAAAAAAAGTGCAATGAAGTTGGTAAGTTAAAGGGACAGAACTGTATTCTATTATAGTTCTGGAGGCTAGAAGTCAGAATTTAGGATGTTGGAGAGGCCATTTTCATCCTGAATGCTCTAGGACAGGGGTGTGAAATGTCCAGTAGTGGGCTCGATCGATAAGGCCCTTGGCATCATTCGGTCTGTCCCTGCCAAGCTAACCACAGACAAGACTCAAAACTCAATACTAGTTTACAAGGAGATTTTTTTCCCCATGGCAACATAAATTTATATTAAGTGAATCATAATAATAATGTTAGATTTGAGGCACAACCAAGAAATGTTCATAGACATAGATATACTGGACACATGCAAATATATGATGAGACAGGTATGTACTGGAACATGCCCCTGTGTTTGGAAAAACTTACTGCTTCTAGGAGTCACTGTATGTAAAACTTATCACCTCAAAGAGTCTACTGCACTCCAGACAGACCAAGGCAAATCTAGAAAAGCAGTTGTGAAGCAACGTCATCGATAACAGCTGACGTCATACACCTCACCAGAGGGAAGCAGTTTTAGCTCTCACACTAAAAACATAAACAAAAGAACTCACACTCACTGTCATTGAGTACATTCAGACTCCTGGCCGCCCTGCAAGACAGAGCAGGGCACTCCGGGGAGTGTACAAGACTGTCACTCTTTACAGGAGTGCAAAGACTCGTCTTTCTCCACGTCATCACATTAAGGGTGAGTAATAAGTGGGTGACCAAAGATAGCAGGTTAATTTTTAAGTTGATAATTTTGGGTGAATAATGTTATAAGTATCCAAAGAGCTGTCAGGAGAAAAAAAAAAGGTTTCCCCCCTGCTTTAGGAGATGGTATCGTTTCTCGTAGCCCAAGTGTCCCCGGGTTGTGATCAGCATACTTGCAAACTGCCTCTGGCTGTACGTGGCATACTTTCTAATGTGTCTGCTCACTTTCTCTTTTTATAAGGACACTGGTCATATGGGATGAGGACACACCCTACTCTGGTATGACCTCATGTTAACTAATTACCTCTACAAGGATCCTATTTTCCATGAAGGTTATGTTCACAGATGCCAGAGCTGGAGTTCAAGGTGTCTCTTAAGCAGTACAGAACTAAACCCCTAAGGATTTCCAAGGCTCCAGGCTTCAGGCTTTCATACGAA
Source organism: Echinops telfairi (assembly GCF_000313985.2). Classification (NCBI taxonomy): domain Eukaryota; kingdom Metazoa; phylum Chordata; class Mammalia; order Afrosoricida; family Tenrecidae; genus Echinops; species Echinops telfairi. Next base: position 25,403,448 of record NW_022103900.1, read on the forward strand.
TTTGTTCAAAAGTGGGGAGGGGGCAGGGACATGTTTTCATAGTCACTCTCCTTTTTAGAGAGGAAAGTACTTCCCAAAGGCTACAGCTCAGGTTTAATCAGGATTCTATTAGCTTTAGCAGATCACATGCCCAGCCATAGACAACACCTAGCATATTAAAAGAGATTTGCTATTTCGCTTATTTCTCATCCATTAAGTTTAAGAAGAGCATCATTTTCCATGTGATCCTGGACCCTCTTGTTATGGACTAATTTGCATACATTCAAGCCCCTTGCTAATAGATTGCATTGTCTGGGTTTAAATGCAGAAGAGTAACTTAAGCACAGGTATATAAACTGAAATTGGAAAGAAATTTGTATGTCACAAAAGATACCAAACATCAGTAGCTAAGACTTCTACTCTTTTGTTAGTCTGGGCAGACTGTAGAAACAAATCCATGGAAACTTCTATGTATAAGAGATAGTTTTATTTAAAGGGTAAGTGTGCATTAAGAAAGCATCCCAACCCAGTGCTTTCCAAGCCCGTAACTCCAACATTAGCCCATATGTTCAACATCTATCTACAAAGTCCTCCTCAATCTCACAAAATACGCAATGATGCCAACTGCAGGAGGAAAGCCAAATCAGTGAGCATGTAAGCATCCCGGTGCTGGCAGGGGTCTCCATGTGGCTGCTCCAGCACCCAGGGCTGCATCAGGATAGGTCCATGTGGCTTCTCCTCAGGGGTGTCTCACAGAAAGTGAGCCTTGCCAGCTGAAGCAAGGAACTGGATAAGGCAGCTGCACCCTGGTCTGATTATCAGAGAGCAAGAGACCCAAGAACACGAGGCTCACAGAGCCATTTATCACTCTGCCTTTCAATTAATCCCACATGTGTTTATTTGCCAGGTTGGCACAACATTCCTTAACTATCTCAAGTCTCAATTGGTTTAGTTTGGGGAGTTTGTGTTAAATAGGATCCTCTAGGGAAACAAAACCAGGACACTTATGATAGATAGATAGATAGATCGATAGATCGATAGATAGATACAACACAAAGGAATATAAAAGCTAATTAGTTCACAGAGCAGTGTAGAGGGCTCAGGTCAACTCACTTCTGTGAAACAGTTAATATACTGGAAGTCCTTCAACTCACGGGGGGCTGCTGGGTTCAAGGTCAAGGAAGCAGACAGCTGTCTTCCATAGAGCAGTGCAGGTAGTCCACCCACAGGCAGCAAACAACAAGGCAGGTCACCAACAGTTAGCCAGATGACAGGATCCTACAGGCCCCAGCTCAAGTGGCGAAGCAGGTCTCGAAGGAACCTCAATCTCTGGTGACACGATCCATCGGTTGGGTGTCCCACAGGTAGTGTAACTTGCAAGTTGAGGTAGAGAACTAGCTAAGGCAGTACTGGTCTAATCACCAGAGTGCAAGCGAGAGACAGGAAGGGCTTGCTGAGTCATTTATCTCTTTGCCCCCCAATCAAACTATGACCTTATTAATCCCACATATTCTTATTGGCCAGGTTAGCACAATAAATCTCCCTATCACAGATTTATTAATGAAAAATAAAAACTTGGTGGCACAACAGTTAAGCACTTGGCTACTTACCAAACAGTTGTGTCACGAGAGGACAATATGTTAGTCTGCTTCTGTGAAGAGTTACGATGTTGGAAACCATATGCGGCATTTCTACTCTGTCCTATAGAGTCATTAATCATCAGAAGTACTCAATGGCAATAGGTTTGGATTTATTGATTGGAAAGTAACACAGCCCTTTCTGCTACAATTGGATATATTATTAATGTAAGGAAGGAGATTCTTATCTATTTCTGAATTTGACATCTGCTACATGTCTTTTTATATCAACGATATAAGTGATTGGCTTCAAATACCTTAACTACTGGCAGTAGAGCATTTTTTCCCCTTTTGTCATTTTTTGTACCAAGCTCTTGATGTTATATAAAATATCTTTCGGGAGAGTACATTGATGGTACTTTCATCATAATTATGATTATCGTCATCTACTCTCATCAGTTGGGCTTTCTATTTTCTTGGTCATGAAAGGAATTGCCTTCAGTCACATGGCCTTTTAAAAGAGTGAACATTGAAAAATAAGTTGAAATGTCTATATGAACTGACCTCTGATTTAGATACACTACAGACTTTTCAGCAATTGCCCGTCTTATTGTGGAACATGCATTTCTTCATTTGAAAGCTTTTTTAAGAAAATAATTTCTTTAAAAATAGTGATAATTAAGTGGTCCTATGAAAAGATCAAGGACAAAATTCTAATCACCACTTCAAAATCACTGGATTTGCTGAAATTAGAGGTGAGCATTTATGTAACTATGACAGTAGTAAAAATAACTGCACAGCTAGTTTATAAAAGAGTGAATGCATCCAGTTATTTGTGTGGTTTTTTCCCCCCCCCATTTCATGGGTAGAAATGGTCTACCTGCCAAAGTGCCTAACCACTTGGTTGCAACTAAGTTGATTCTAACTGATAGAGATTCCATAAGCATCAGGGTAGAATCGTACTCCATTGAGTTTCTGATGGCTAGTATGTTTAAAATAAGGACTAGTGGAGAAAAACAGATGCATTTGAACTATCGTAAAGAACGCTGAAAGTGCTGTGGATTGTGCCAAAAGAACAAACAGCTAAGTCTTAGAAGAAGTATGCCCAAAATGCCCCTTAGAGGCAAGGATGGAGAGAGTTCACTTCATGTACTTTGGACATGCTATCAGGAGAGACCAGTCCCTGGAGAAGGACATCATGTTTGACAAGGTGGAGGGGCAGCAAACAAGAGGAAGGCTCTTGATGAGGAAGGCTCTTGTTCCAGTAGCTAGAATGAAGGACTCAAATTTAAGAACAATTGTAAGAATGGCAAAGGAGGAGGCGATGTTTCATTCTGTTGTCCATAGAGCCATTCTGAGCCGTGGATAGCTCAATACCACCTAACAATAGCAACCACAATTTTTGGAAGTAGATCACCAGACTTTTCTTTGGGGCTTCTTCTGGTTGGACTAGACCAGTGGTTCTCAACCTTCCTAATGCCGTGACCCTTTAACACAGTTCCTCATATTGTGGTGACCCCTAACCATAAAATTATTTTTGTTGCTACATCATAACTGTAATTTTGCTGCTGATATGAATTGGGTGACCCTTGTGAAAGGATCATTCGACCCCTAAAGGAGTCGCGACCCACAGGTTGAGAACTGCTAGACTAGACATTTCAATTTTTCCATTAGCAGTAGAGGGCAGTAACTGCTTCATGCAGGGACTCTAATGGTCAATGTAAACTTCTCAAAATAAGAGGTCAGCATGCTACCTGGTTGCTTTTAAAATTTAATTAATAAATGCTTGAAATTTGACTTTCCTCAGGTCGAGTGAGAGTGTTTTATACATGGATAAGTTGAAGACTTTTTTGGAACTCTGTTAGTGTAGTGGTGACACATTCAGCTGCTAAACCTGCTGGTCAGCAGTTCAAAACCAATAGCCGCTCCATGGGAGAAACATTGGGCTTTCCACTGCCATAAGCAGCGACAGTCTCAGAAACAAACAGTGGACATTCTACCTTGTCCCTCGAATCACTTTGATTCAGCAAACATTTGATAACAGTGAGTGAGTGAGTGGATATAATCTATGAGTGAATCTTGTGGGGTTTGAGTTATTGACTGATGACTAATGCTCCCTTGGAAGAAATGTTTAGTTCTCATTTACAAATGAGAAAGTGATTAAGAGGTCTAATGATATATTTGAAAATAAATAACCCTGAAGAAACCATAAACTCTTCAAAATGTAGCTTGTGGATTTTTCTAAAATATAATTGTATTCATTTACATTATTATGAAATATTTGATGTGAAGGAATATACATAGATAATATAAACACCATTCAAAAATCTACCATTCAGACCTAAATTATATTACATCTTACCATAATATTCAAATCATTTAAAAAATGAAATAAACCACAGAAAATGAAAGCTAAAGCCTCGCCCCATTTCCATTCCTTGCTTTTTCCACTCTCCAGTAACCTGTGGACATCATTTCCATGTAGATTTTAAGAGTTTTAGAACATGTAAACCAATATTTTGAGCATGTAATGTGTATGTAAATAGTACAACAAACTACTAATTTGATAAATTTGTTTATTTTATTCAATATTATGTTATTTTTCATGTTTATTTACATTGCTAGATAGATAGATCGGCCAAGTCTGTTGATCCATACTCTTCCTAGTGAACCATTGAGCTGTTTCCAATATTTTACTATTTGTTCATGTCTTCTTAAAAGAGTTTCTCTAGGCCAGTGGGTTTTGATTGGGAGTGATTTTGCACCTAAGCAGGCATTTGGCAGTATCTAGAAACATTTTTGGTCGCTACGCTTGGGAACACTGATATGTTAGCTATCTAATGGGAATAGGCCGGAGATCTTGCAAACCCTGGTACAACGCACAAGACAACCTCCTACAGCAGAGTTATTGCTTCCATGTGTTGCCAAATTGCCATCTTGAAAAGCTTTGCTCTAATTTATATAATTAAAAGAACTAAATAAACAGCGAGAGGTACCAGGAACACAAATTTAATAACATAATATAAACATTAATCTATACAATTGTTTAATTTTCCAAAATTAATCTATAAATTTACTTTCGGTTCAGTCCACATCCCCAGTTTTTTTTTTGCTTTTTAAACGTTTTATTGTAAATTGAGTGAAGCCTTACAGCGCAAATCAGTTTTCCATTCAACTACTCATACATACTTTGTTTCCTGCCAGTGATTGTAATGCCCACAATGTAACATCACTTATCCTACTTCTTCCTTGTATTTTTCAAGCCCACTCTTTCTTCTTTCCTAACAATTCCTACCTGTGTCTCTGGGGAAATACTGCCCCTTAGATATCAAATGGTTGATATTTTTAATGGAGCACATGCTTCTCTAATGTTGTTATTTACCTTATAGATTTGTCTATTGTTTGCCTGAAAACTAAACCACAGGGGCATAAGTTCAGTACTTGCCTGAAGTGTGTGACTAAGGGCCGTAGTCTTGAGAGTTTCAGCAGTCTCCTTATGACGAGCAAACCTGGTCTTTTTTTATGATATTAAAGTTTGTTCTATATTTTTCTCCCACTTTATCCGGAACCTTCTCATGTGGTTCATTCGGCGTAGTTGCTAATGGTAATTTGGTAACTCTCTAGTTCTTTTGGTCTCAAGAGCCCTGGAGGCTGAAGTTCACCTTGTCTAGTATCTTTTTGGACCAACTTTAAAATTAACATCTTTCCTTAAGTCTTTGCTCTGGACTGGGAGAGACCAACAGTTGCACCTTAGATGGCTGTTCACAAGGTTTTAAGACCATCGTTGCCACACATAGTAGCAATAACTGGAAGCAATATATTTGTGGACACCACTACGCCAATTGATTTCGATGTCCCCTGAGACTATGATCCTGAGCCACCAGGCATAGGGCCTCATTCTGTCAAGGTGTTTGGTCCCTACAGATGTTTATACATAATTTGTAAACATTCCCAAATGAGTATAAGATGGGATTTCAAAAATATTAATGGTAAATGGAATTAGAAAATATCGTATTTCCACAAACTTTTCAAAATTCTCTTGAATTCTAAGTCATCCTAGAGGCTCCAGTACAACCAGCGTGTACAGTGCTGATAATCTGCTTTCAAAAGAGCAGTTTCTGAAAAGTCTATGGAGCACAATTCAACTGGGATTCACATGGGCTCACCATTAGTTGGTATCCACTCCACGGCAACTAGTTGACGACAATAAATTTATCTAAGCAAACATGACCGAAGGCTCAAATTGAAAAATATGGACAGTTAATGTGGCACCATAATTATTTATTTCACACGGCATATTTTTCTGTCAAGCATTTCTTTTGGTTGAATTTTGAGTGGTGTATTTTGGCCCAGGTGGTGGCCTCCTTTATTGTTCTTAATGTATCTATTTCAATGTGCACACAACACTCAGCATTTCCAGTTAGCTCCTTGTAAGTACTTTACAATTCTTCAGTATAGACTCGTGATATGTAAGGCGGCATCAAAAAGTTTGTGGAATAATCCCATTATTTATAATTCAAATTTCCTTCTCCTTAAATTCCCTACTGTATGTCCCAGGGATAGCGTCAATTCCCCAGCAATCCAGATCCTCTAAATGAGAATTCAGTTTTTAGAAAGGGATCCACATTGAAAATTAACTTTCCAATTTCTTTAGCCATTCACATCTTCACTAACTCTTGACATTTTTCTAAATGGCTTACTTTATGAGTCTGAATTTAGATTAAACAAATCTGAATTGCTGTCAAGCTGAATCGGACTCATAGTGCCTTTATAGGACTGAGTAGAATTGTCCCACAGTGTCCCCATATCTGCACTTTGTGGAAGCAGGGCCACATTTTCCCATTGTAGAGCTGCTAGTGGGTTCAAACTAATGCTCTTTTGGTTAGCAGCTCACGATTTTAACCACTGAACCACAAAGGCTCCTTGGATTCAGATTGCATAAATCCAAATCCTACCTCCACTACTTAGTAGCTCAATAATCTACACCTACCTAATACCCATGGCTTGTCTATCAGTTTGTCATACTGTGGTGGCTTGCATATTGCTGTGATGCTATGTCACCGGTATTTCAAATGCTATCAGGGTCACCCAAAGTGAACAAGTGTCAACAAGCTGATGAAGCATTAGAAACATTAAGCTATCAGATGTGTTAGGCTGGATTCTCTAGAGGAGAAAAGCCACACACACACACACACACACACACACACACACACACACGCGTATGTGTATGTGTATATGTATATTTAGAGAGCAATTTACTTCAAGAAATGTCTCACCCAATATGGGACTGGCAAGTTCCAGATTTGCAGGCCAGGCATCAGGCTATAGCTTCTCATGCTCTAAGACCTGATGATGAGATGAGACGAGTGTAGGCTACAAAGAGATAGAGCATACTTTGGGAGGTACCCATTTGTAGACTAGATTCAGTCCACACCCCCAAGGAAACGGCCCTTCCACCTGACTGTTGCTTACCTCGCATCACAGAAGGGAAAATAGTATGTACAAACTGTAAACCCAAAGCCTCTCTGTGGGGCTGATCCATAGACCCCTGCAGGATAGAGCAGGACTGGCTTTACAGAAGCAGAGACTCGTCTTTCTCCTGCAACTGGCTGGGGAATTTGAACTGCTGACTTCGTGGTAAGCAGCCCAAAGCATGACTCACTACTACATGGATCCAAGCCAGACAAAGTCCTAGACAACTGCAATCTTTTCTCCATTCTTCATGATGTTACCAATTGATCTAGTTGTGTGGAATTTTCTTCTCTTTACATTGAGTTTTAACCCCTAATGAAGGCTGCAATCCTTAACCACAAATGAGAGATATATTGTGTCTGCTTCAGCATAGAAGATCATGGCCTAGTTAATTTGACACGTGCTATTAAGTCTCACTTGTATCCGGAGGAGAGAAGGTATCTGAGAACTGAAGGACAGATACCGTCCAATGTTAAGAAGTCAAAAAGATGAGGAGGACCTAGGACAGGAGAAGGAAGAGGACTAGCTACAAGGTAAGAGGAAAGCAGAAGACGGCAAGTAGACAATGGCCATTTGGTAATAGTTTGTGATAGCATTTTTAATGAATTTTAGGAATAATAGTCTGACTGGAACCATTTCAAGAAATACAGTAAAATGGAGATATAGAAACAGTGAACAAAGACCACATTTTGCAGGATTAAATGAGATAATGCACGCAAAGTTCTTGGAATGAAGCCTGAGCTCTACTATACTTTCAATCAATATTAGCTAGTGCTATTAATATTATCTGTTATGCTTATTTACTATAAGGCTATAGGTTTCATGATGACAAGAACGTTAGTTGTTTTGTTTAACCAGTCTACTGCTTACTCTAAGGCCTAGTGCAGCATGTTGAGCTCTTTTTCACTCATATATAAAATGATATTCAGACTTTCTTTTCTTGGATTGATAAAGATGTCTCTGATACAAAGAAGAAACTATTTCTAGCTTCCTGGCTCAGAACATCAGTGCAGTAGAGCCAAAGTTAAAAGGCCAATTTACTCATCTGGAATTTAAGTTGAACAAGAGTTGCTGATGTTAGGTACACAACCAATTACGTCCTGACTCAGGAGTATTCAACATTGAATATGACTAAGCAAAAGACCGCTGTTACTGGAATTAGGTTCTTGTCTTTTACCAAGAGAAAGAACTACTTTAGTATATATAGAGGTAACATTGGAGACTTTTAACACGGGCTCCCAGGAAGGAGAACCATGACAGCTGTGATCGAGAGAATTGGCTTTTACTATGAGCATGCATGTGTGTCTGGAGGCTTTTAAGTGTTCCTATGGGGCATGAGAGATTCTGAGAACTTTAGTTCAAGTATGCTTTGTTCCCACTAGATGACACTGGGCACACAAGATTCTGAGAAATGAATCAGATAGAATGAGAAAGCTTATGGAGGCTGGTTCTCCATCTCTAAGACAATATTTCTAACCAGTAGCTTAAAAGTTTTGTTAAGAGATAGAAGGCCTGGCTCTAGTTCTTGTCCCATTCAATTATACAAGGGAATCCCTCTTGCCTGTGTCTGATCTAGATGTCTCCACTTTTACTTCCCTGCCAGTTTCAGGGTCACTGGAACTGTAAGGCAAATGTGGTTGCGACGCAGTGCAACACACACACACGCACACACATGTGCAGTCAGTTTGGAGGAAGACAAGAAACAGAATAGAGGGGAAAGAATAAAGTTATTTTCGCTAATGAGTTTGCTAGCAGGACAAGAACAGAGGTCCACTTTTTTGTTCTATTGACAGTATGGCCTTAAATTACAGATCTGTTTTAGCTATAAGACCACATAACCTATGTATTGTTATGAGCTGTAAGAGCCCCAAATAAAATGATTATATATATATATAAACAAGACCACATAACCTTGTCAACAACTCTTTAAAGAAGACTTTGTAAGCCTTATTTTACAGATGATAATATTAAGGCTCTGGAAGATTCAGTTACTTGCTTGTTGTCAGACAGTGAAAATTATTTAGACTCATTACTTATTTAGTACTTGAATATGACTTCAATATGTCTGTCTGTATTTAAATTGCTTCATTTGAATGTTAGCATCCTTCTCTGGAGTGATTCTTGCCCAGGCCCACACATCATACATATATATTTCGTTACTTCCATTTTAAAAAGTATTTTGTTGTCAAAGATCTCTTTTTGGCCTCTCTTCAATGAAGAATTTATTACAGGCCCAAAATATTATTGAAATCAATGCCACACCTTATTGATCTTCAACTTTCAAAGAATTTGGCTAAAAGAATAGAAAATTATAGACTTCCATTATGATTCAACCATCATGAATTATATAAAACAAGACCAAAAATACCTTTAAATCTCACCATTTTAATAAAACCCAGAAAATTTCTGGCCAACACATTGAACTGTAATATTATTTGGAAAGACTTTGGCCTGTGTTTTGGGCAAATGACAAAGGAGCCCACATGGTATAAAAGTTCAGCCTTTGTGCCAGAGCACTGATGTATCCTGGATAGATGCTTGGGACAACCTCACAAAACATTTCAGAGTGATTGGTATTTTATTTGCATGTCCCATGAAGAGTCTGCCATCCTCAGCTAAGTGGCTAAAAGAGCAATGGGTGGGTATGAGGGCGAGAGAAACAGAAAATGTAACTTGCCTTAGGGCGATACTGAAGGACTGGCTTAAAAAGAACAGCAACTCTCAGAAAATTTTTTCAATATACGATTGGATTGCTAAACACATTGTCTCCATCCATGTCCTTTAGCATGGAAAGGCGAATCCACAGTGCCCTAAGGAAGGGTGCTTTGCTCAGCAACGTGGCATTTAGTTTCTGTAATTCTGCATGGAAATTCCTTCCAAAGCTGTGCATTTCTCAAAATACAGTAATTGCCTTGGGGTGTAATGAATTATAAAAGATGGGGGTGATCACAAAGAAAGAGCATAAAGGAGAGGGGCATGCACAGAAACCTCATTGTTTCCAAGCATCATCAAAACTGGGTCAGAAAACAAGTTCTGCTTTGATGTTGGATGTTTTTATTTTCAAGGAATTCTGTGTAATGAAGTGTAACCTCAGCAAATGGAAACTAGGCTCAATAAAAAGCCAGAGAGCTCATTACAGGAATGGAGGGTGGGATGTCATTTTCATGAAATATTTGTATAGAATCTCAATTCTTATGGTTTCCATAAAACTTTTTCTTAGCTTTCTTTAAATTTGACTAAGCCAGTGCACTAGAGAGATGGGCAGGTGGGATTGATTTCATATAGTCCTCAGCTCATACCCCCTTTGTCAAAATTAAAGATAACCTTATCATGCATATTAGGCAATATGAACAGGGTACTGGTTGGAAGGAAATTTTAGATAAACCTTTTCTGATATTGATTCCATAAATTTCTAGCTGTGTGATGTTGTCTATAACGTCAAGTTTCATATATATAAATATAAATGGGGATAATGAACATAAATCACTTTGCTGTAATGGTGATATAAGGAAGTTATTTATGCTAAATCCTTGATAGATTTGGGCTGTCTGTGAGAGGGCTGCTACTAGATAATCATCTCCAGAAACTTTCAACAAATATCCAAAGGAATCTCTGGGGGGCGTGCAGTGGTGGTGCGGTTATGTCTGGCTGCTGGCAATATGCATTCTGCTCTGCGTGAAGTTAACAGGTAATCAGATTTATGTGGAGTGAACTCTTAAGCTCTTTTCCTCTCCCAATCTTATATGCATCCCTCAACCTTCCTTGCCAAAAATGCCTTGTGGAGGTCAAAGATTAAAGTCTGGAATCTAATGGGATTTTAGTTTGCTATTCTTCCCCTCTAATTCTCAGAATATGCGTCCCTCAATCTTGGTGCCTAATGAAGATATCTCAGGCAGGCCCTCCCTCTAGCAGTTACGTTTGGGGATTGTTTTGGCAGAGCTGAGCCAGGTCCTTTAAGTTTTGGATTATAAACTCCAACATTGAATTATAAAGTCAATGTGAAATTCCTAGCATTTCAGCAGCCAAAATCCAAGTTCTTGTCTTACCAAGAAAAGGCTAACTTTTGGGGCCCCGGGAAGATGGTGCCAATGTAGGATTGCCCACTAGAACCGCTTGCTGTGGGATCACCATATTTTTAGGTAAGATAGCCGTGTGGGAGATGGGTATATGAGACTGGGTCTTGCAGCACCCCATACCTCTCTTTGGTTGGTTCTCCCACAGAGAGCGCAGTTGCACTTTTCACACGCTTGGTCCGTTTTCACAGTGCCTGCCTGTGCTTTGCGTCCCTTGTCAGAGCATCGGCAACTCCAAGCTGTGCCCCCTTCTCGCCCCGTTTAGTGGTTCACCAGCGTGGGGAAGTTGCTGGGGGCTTCCTACACCTCAAAGGGATCCGACAGGTGCCCACGCAGAAACCTGGAGGCCCAGATAGCTGGAAACCACAATGGCCGAGGAGAGTTTCCATTCGTGATTATTCCTAGACAAGGCCCAGATCTCTCCTGGAGATAAATAGCTCCAGCCGGTGGGAGAGAATTCCAGCACCAAGGAGCTGTTGCAGTCTGCAATGCGGCAGATTCTTAAGAGGTTGGTAGAGGTGTACCTATTTTGTTTTGACAAAGGAAACACGAAACTTCTCACCCCACCAGAACAAACGGAACCTGGCATTTCTGGGTTTCCCGGCACCTTTCCTGCCACGGGTTTTCCCACCCATGGACTCTATTCAGATCGCCCTCTCGTTGGAAGCCCCTCCTCCCTGGGGCATCCACTATGATAGCCCATTTACATCCTAGGATTATGCACGAGGAGGAGTGGATAGTTCTGAGCTGCACAGGAATCCACTGCTATAAACACAGTAATGGAAAAGGTACTCTTCCTATAGAATACACAGGGGCGATAATGAACTCTGGTAGATTCATTATACCACTCGCTTACTCCAACCACAATAACCTCTGGAACCAGTTCCCTCCACCTCAGCAACACATAACCGCCTTTAACTTACCGAGTAAAATCACATCTCCCATAGCCCTCTTCTCCAACTCATTAAAAATTACTCTATCTATAAGACATATGAGCTCATGACACATGGAATCCAGGAACAGGAATGGGAGTAGCGATACCAGGAGGGCAGGGGGAAAGCAGGGAGTGGAGGAGAGAAAGGGAGAACTGATCATGATGATTGACACATAACCACCCCTGACCCAGGGGTGGACAAACAACAGAAATTGTGGGTGAGGGGAGGCAGTGGTCAGTGTAAGATATGAAAAAAATAATAATTTATGATTTATCAGGGGGCCACGAGGGTCGGGGAAATGATGGGGGAAAGGGAGGAGCTGACGCCAAGGGCTCAATGGAAGGTAAGTGTCTGGAGGGTGATGTACAAATGTGCTTGATACAATTTATGGAAAAAATTAGTCTATCTAAGGGAAGGCTTCCTATGATTAGTACCACCACTTAAAACCTACTCTAGGACACCTAAACCCCAATCATCCTGCACTAACTAGCACCCAACTAACACTCCCTCTTCATCTACACACAATGTTTTCTAGCACCTATCTGATCGTCCTAAAGAGCCAGCCCCTTCCCCATACACATCCCAGAAGATTATGTTCCATCATCAGCTCACCCAATAAGCACCTCAAGCAACAGCCAACACCTGAAGATATTGTAAGAAAAATCCAGAGAAACAAAAGTCAATTACTGAAGATTACCCAAACCCAACAGTTTATACAGAAGAAGCAGTCCTTGAACTAACAAAGAGTGTTGTCTAGTCCCATACAAGAAATTAAGGGATCTGTCCTGAGAACAAATGAAAAATACAGGTGCTAGAATCCTCACATGGAAGTGCAGGAGTTCAGGAATAACCGCAGAAATAGCTAAAAAGGTGAATGATATAAAAAAATAAAATGGCAGAAGGGGAGAAACAAATCAGCAATCTTGAAGATAACCAGGCAGAATTCAGCAAATGAGACAAACAGTCAAACAAAAAAGAAAAAGAAACTGAAGAAAGTCTGAGGAGGGTGTGGGATCGCATGAAGTGAAACAATATTCGAGTTATTGGAGTCCCAGGGCAGGAAGAAAGAAATAAACTACAGTTTAAATAGAAAGTGAATTCTTGGAAGACAAATTTCCCAATATCACAAGGGAGGAGATGATAACCATTCAGGAAGCAGAGAGAACACAAATTAGATTAAACCTCCCCCCCAAACCCATCGGGATATATGGTAGCCACATTATCCACTTTCAAGGCAAAGGAGAGAATCATGAGAGCAGCTAGAGAGAACAGAGCAACAGAACCTCTTCACAGAGACCATGCTGGAGAGAAGAAGCTGGAGCAACATGTTCCAAAATTTGAAAGACAGCAGCAGCAATCCAAGAACCCTTTATTCAGCAATGCTCTCCATCAATTTTGAAGGAAACATTAAAGTTTTCTCTTATAAGGAAACATTTTGAGAACTCATGAAAACAAATCCAATATTACAAAAAATACTTTCCATTTCTTTATGGGCAGAAAACCAACAACTGCAACAGACAAACATGGGACCACCACGGGGTGTAACACCACCGAGAAATCAACACGCTGAAAAAAGTGTATAGAGACAATGGAGATATAAGGATAAGCATAATCTTCTCACATATACACACCATCCTATAAAGGAGAAGGAAGGTAAGTACCAATTACAAATAGTATGAGATGAAAGCAAATAATCTACCCTTAGATTTAATTACACTGATTGTTAATGGTTTAAATGCATATATTAAAAGACAAAGGGTCTGGGGTCTTAAAGGCTTGAAGGTAATCAAGCGGCCATCAAGCTCAGAAGCAACAAAGCCCACATGGAAAAAGCACACCAGCCTATGCAACCATGAGGTGTCGAAGGGATCAGGTGTAAGGCATCATCAGAACAAAAAATCTTACCATAGTGAATGATGGGGGGAGTGTGGAGTGGAGATCCAAAGCCCATTAGTAGGCCACTGGAGATCCCCTTGCAGAGGGGTCTCGGGGAGGAGATGAGCCAGTCAGGGTGTGATGTAACAATGATGAGAAATACAACCTTCCTCTAGTTCCTAAAGGTTTCCTCCCCGCTCCCACTACCATGACTCAAATTCTATCTTGCAAGACTGGCTAGACCAGAGGATGTACACTGGTACAGATAGGAACTGAAAATACAGGGAATCCAGGATGGATGAGCCCTATAGGACCAGTGGTGTGAGTGGCAAAACAGGGAGGGTAAAGGGAGAATGGGTAGGAAAGAGGGAACCGATTACATGGAACTGTGTGTGACCTCCTCCCTGGGGGACAGACAACCGAAAAGTGGATGAGGGGAGACATTGGACAGGGCAAGATATGACAAAATACCAATTTATAAACTGTCAAGGGCTCATGTGGGAGGGGGGAGCGGGGAGGGAGGGGAAAAATGAGGACCTAATGTCGGGGGTTTAAATGGAGAGAAAATGTTTTGAGAAATGATGTACAAATACGCTTTACACAATTGATGTGTGTATGGATTGGGATAACAGTTGTATGAGCCCCTAATAAAATGTTAAAAAAAAAAATAAATAAATAAAAGACAAAGGGTCGCAGACTGGATTAGACAATAAAAATCCATCAATCTGCTGCCTTCAAGGGACACATCTCAAACTCACAAACAAAAATGTAGACTGACAGTCAACGGATAGCAAAAAATTTACCAAGCAAGTGACAATCAACAAAAAAGAGGCAATACTAATCTTGGATGAAATAAACATCAAGGTACATGACATAAGGGAGATAAGAATGGGCATTACATAATGTTCAAGGATTCAATAGACCAAGGACCCATAAAAATAATAAACATATATGCACCCAACAAAAGACCCTAGAAATGTAAACAAATTCTCAGAGAGGAAAAGAGAAATCACTGGTTTAACAATTACAGTAGGTGATATTTCAATACATTCCTGTGATAGGTAGGTTTATTGTACCAACCTGGCCAATAGGAGCATGTGGGATTAATACGGTTGCAGTTTGATTGGAGGGCGAAGAGATAAATGGCTCGGCAAGCCCTGCCTGTCTCTCTCTTGCTAGCTGGTGATTCGACCAGTGTGCTACTGCCTTACTAGTTCTATGTCTCAACTTGCAAGCCACACAACTGTGGAACACCAAACTTTTGGATTGTGTTGCCAAAGCTTGAGGTTCCTTTGAGACCCGGTCACCAAGTTGCTGGTGTATACATTGCTTGAATTTGGCACTGTTGGATCCTGTCATCTGATTGACTATTGGTGACCTGCCCTGCTGTTTGCTGCTTGTGGCTGGACTGCTTGCCCTGCTCTATGAAAGACTCAGCTGTCTGCTTCCTTGATCTTGGACCCAGCAGCCCTCATGAGTTGAAGGACTTCCAGTATATTAACTGTTTCATGGAAGTGAATTGAACTGAGCCCTCTGTACTGCTGTGTGGACTAATTAGCTCTTGTATTCTTTCCTGCTGTGTGTGTGTATGTATGTATGTATGTATATATAATCACAATTGTCCTGGTTTTGTTTCTGTAGAGAATCCTGTCTACCACAATTGTTCTCAACAAGTAAGAAACTCAATAAAGAAACTGAAGAGCTGAACAACACAAGCAAAAACTTGACCTAGTGGACATTTCCAGAGCCCTCCAACCAATACATTCTTCTCCAATGCACATGGCTCAGACTTGGAAGTAGACCACATACTCTGGCTCAAAGCAAGCTTGAGAAAACACATAGAGGTCATTCCGATCACCTCCTATGACCACAGTGCCATTAAGTTGGAAATTAGCAATAGAAGGAACAAAAAAACCCCAAACACTTGGAGACTTAATATCATGCTTCTCAAAAACCAATGGGTGCAAGTCTGTTCGATGGCTGACCACCAAGTTGGGGGAAGAGAGAATGAGGATGCTCTTGGGGTCAGTGGGTAGGGAGGGTCTTTAGTGGCATGTAGTGGGAGTGCAGAATTGACCTGTGGTATCTGGGGGTATCCTAGAAACCCAGGTCAGGTAGCATAGAACACTGGAACTTTGGGGTGCATGTTATGCTCTAGAGGCTGCCTCGCTTTGACCCCAAATGGTAACTCCACTGGATGAACTTGACTTTACCCCAGACACACTTGTAACCTGAGGTCTTAAGTGGGAGAACACCCAGAGTCTGAGGTAGAAGAAGACAGCTGTACTAAGAGTCAGTGTACTGTTGGTTGGCAAACAAACAAGGTCTTGGTACCTCAACACCCTATATGCTGTATCAAGATATATATTGTCCTAGAAATCCTGTGATGGTTATGCCGTAATATTCTTCTTATATTCGTTTATAATAGGGTGTGTCTCAGAGGTGTGTCGCCATTGGCGCACACCCTTTTGAAGCTGTGTTATTTGTTTCTTTATTTTTTGGTAAATGAAACCCAGGGATGCTGAGCCTACAGGAAAAGAAAACAAGGGTTTTTTTGGGTAAGGGGAATATAGAATGGTGGGGAAACCAAGAGGGAGATATATCAAGAATTCCAGGAAGGAAGAGTATGTTTTAAAAAACATGTATGATTATGGAAGAAATTGTATAATTATGTTTGACAATTCAAACAAGCAGTCATATAAGCGAGGAGTCAACTAAATCCACATGGAAAAAGCACAAAAGCTTTTGTGAACCAAAGATGATAATTACACCATTCAAATATGGTGAGAACAAAAGCATCATAGCAAAAATTATGAACAACTAATTTGTGGAGTGCTGTGGTGGGTGGTAGGGCCCCAAACTCACCTGGAGAGGATCTAGGCAGACTCAGCCACTGGCAGGTCCTCTCCAGCTACAGGCAAGAGTCTCGAACAGCCTTACTACAGACCATTGTAATCTTGATTGCGCTGGATCAAACTCGATACTTGGCCAGGGGACCACTCTATAGACGCGGCCTGGATTGGTTCTGGGTGGAATTATCTCTCAGTTCCATGATAGAAATTTCTTCCCTGGGTTTTTGAATGTTGTTGGCAGTCTTTTCTTTCTGACACATTATTTCCATTTTTGTCTGTACACTATTGTGTTTTTATCCTTACCACTTTAGCATGCTTTTGTTTTTTATTGTTTTCTATTGGGTCTCCCAGCTGTAAAGCACAGGAAGAGTGGATGGATAATGAGAATAAATGATACAAGGGGATTTAGGGAATACAGGGGTGGTGGCGGATGATAGGGAGGGAAAGGGGATTTCGGGAGGAAATAATGAAGATGGGAATGGGGAGGGAGCACTAGAATGGATTGTGATTGCATAACTCATCTTAAAGGCAATTTAACCATAGCTGGGGGGTGTGGGGTGTGCTCTAAAATTGATGTGGGGCTGATTGTACAATTCTTGATATGAATGAATGATTGAACTATTGAATTATATGATATGTAAATCACTTGCCAATAAAACCATTGGAAGAAAAAAAATAAAAGAAAGAAAGAAAAAGAGCAACTTTTGGAAAAGACATAGGGCATTTTAAGAAAATTTTATTTAAAGACTCCTAGGAAGAAGAAAATCTTAACCGCTACCCTTGCTGGCCTCAGTATTTTTTATTGTTGCATTCATACCAAGTATTTTAAGGATTCCCACTCAGGAGATTATCAGGAATCTCCACTGAGGGAAAGGGTGGCGGGGAGGGGAGAGTGTGGTAACAAGGTGTTCTGGGAAATGTTCCAAGATGCTGTCAAAGGACTCCATACATGCTCTGTCCAAATCTTCCTTTCACTCCCTTGCCCTGTTCTCAGTAGTGCTCTATCTAAAATACATGTTCTACCCGCTCCCTGTGAGACTCTTTGTTACCTTTTGGACAGGGACATGTGAGGGTCATAAGGTTGACTTCCTTTGATCAGAAGTATTTGCTGTTATACTCCACTTAGCAATGTGGAAATAGACAAGAAACACTCAAACAAAAATAACTAGAGACTATTTATTAAGCTTGATGTAGCAAGGGAGCTAGCTACAATCACTTGGCATTGGCAGAGCTTCATACACAGGCAGGAGGGTGGGTGAGCTTTACAGAGAAATGAAGGGAGGCTATAGGTGTGCCCTGATGCAGGCTATTCTCATGGGGAAGAAGGCTGTGGAATTATTAGAAGTGGGGCTCCTATATGGCTGTGTAGGAAAGCACTTTTGGTTTTCTCTGATTGGTTATAAGTTGGATGTGGGGACAAAAATGAATGACTATCAATTATTAATCAAGTTCTGACTATTTTGAATTTGTCATTACAGGGATTTCTGTTGGCTTTCTAGGATGGATGCTTCAGATAATGGATCAGAGTTTTATTTTATTTTATGTTATTTGCTCATTGATTGATTTGTTAAATCAGTACAATAACACAATGAAAGTTTATCAAGAAAACTGCAATAGAAACAGAAAATCCAAGACAGAGGACTAGGCAAATATACTAGATTTTGTTACAAAGAAAACAAAAACTCAATAAACCATGTGAAATGGAGACTATGCCAAGCCTGGAATGCAAAGCTGCAAAGCGAAGCATAAAGAGCAGATCAAATATGGATGAGGTGAAGAAACTGAATGAAAACAGAAATTAAGTAGGCATTTGGAGTTGTAAGCTAGTAGTTGTCACAGTGTGGCCATTTTGAAGCATCCATCAGAAAAGTAACCAGATAACCAGTTCAGAGTGCTCAAGATCGCACCAGCATCCATATTAGTAACAAGAGAGTAATCAGTAGTCAGGGACCCTTGCCAGGCATACACAACACAGTAACTGCTGTAACACCCACTGTGAGGTGACACCACTCAATCCAGTACCATAGAATAGAGCTCAGACAGTGGTCAACGCCTTCTGCTGCTCTGCATGACCCTAACTCAGACATATCCATACTTCCACCTGCTACCAAATCCATCCAGTGCGGGCCTCAGCACTGCCAAAATTGTGACCAGAGCAACATCCTTGCCCCAATGTCTAAATATATTAAAGCAAAAAAGAAAATCAGAGAGAAGCAAATCAAGATATAATCAACTAATTAATACAATAGCACTTCAAGTATCAGAGACAATAGATAACATAAAATCACACACACAAGAAAAGATGGCATAAAAAATTTTCAAGAGGAAGAAATGCTATTGTTAATTTTCTAAGGAATTCAGAAGAATTTTATTTAGAAATTTTCAATGGATTAAAAGGCAGATCAGGGAAATTACAGATAAAATTTAAGAGAATTCAGGAGCACAATATATGAACAATGTTACAAAATAAACAATGAGTTAGAAATCATACAAAAACAGCAAGTCAAAATCCAGAATATTAACACTATAATTAAAGATGTAGATAATGCATTTCAAAGGATAAGAATATAATTGAATCAATGGAAGACAGAGTTAACCAGACCAAAGAAAAATCTCTTAAGACTAATCTGTAAGAGGAATAAACTGAAAAAGAATAACAAAAATAAAACAAAAAAACCAAAAGACAAGGAAGAGAGGCAAAAAATGTTGTGGGAGACCAAAGGATTGTAAATCATATAATCAAAAGCTGAAGGAGGGAATAGTATCAGAGCCTAAATTGTGAGACTCTGGCTTGCAGAAGGCTGTGGATGACAGTGGGAACCTAAGTTAACGTTCATGAGATCTACACAGGAAGTAAGCCTCCAGTGATTTCCCTCGACCACAATGGAGGGATGGGAATGAACTGATTACTGAACAGAGTGCATTGGAGGAATGACTATAGAAGATCAAAATGATCAATCTGACTTGAACGGTTAAAACCTTGTCAGTTGATCCCCCTTTGATACATGTTGGGCCTGATCTGGTCTTCAACATTCTCTCTCTCTCTCTCCCCTAGTGGGATTTATCTAAAATGTATTTTGTCATTGTGGGTAGCCCTCTTGAATTGTTTTCTATGTCTTTCTGATTTTCAGAATATGAAACTCAGGATTAATGAATCTATAGAGATGACAAGTGCAATCAGGTTTCCTGGCTGGTACAATGGGGGACACAGGGGAGCTGATATCAAGGAGCTCAAGAAGGAAGAGAAGGTTTTGAAACCGAGTGCTGTAGCAATTATACAATACTGCTCAATGGAAACTATAGAATGATATACCTCTATTAGCTCCCAATACAATGGTTTTGGAGAAAAAAAAATTCTGACCAGATAGAAATATAGAAAATCATTAAATTAAAAAGAATTATGTGGGAAATCATCAAGAGGAATATGTGCTCAGAATTCCAGAACATAAATAGGCTCCCCACCCCTTAAAAAAAAAAAAAGCACACAGAAAATTGTTGAAGATTTTTTGGAAGAAACAATAAAGCAGACCAAACTCACTGCCATCAAGTTGGTTCAAACTCATAGCGACCTTTCAGGACAGAGTAGAACTGCCCCTGTGGGCTTCTGACACGGTAACTCTTTATGGGAGTAGAAAGCCCTGTCTTTCTCTCATGGAGCAGGTGGTGGTTTTGAACTGCTGACCTTGTGTCTAGCAGCCTAACATGTGACCCACTATGCCACCAGGATTCCTTGGAAGAAAGCATCCCAAATATGATGAAATATGAGAAAATATACCTTCCAAGAGTTCAATGAGCCCAGAATATGATAGACCCTCAAACGAAAATCATGAAGCTCTATCATAATCACGCTTTCTGAAACCTAAGACAAAGGAGGACTCCTGAAAGTTGTCAGGGGAAACCAAAAAGTCACCCACAAAGGTGAACTGATAAGATTAAGCTCTGATTTCTTGGCACACACCGTGCTGGGAAGAAGGAAATGGAATCACACATGTAAAATGCTAAAAGAAATAAAATTATCAACCAAGGAAGTGCACTACGTAATGATGTAAGGGCTAGTCAAACAAGAGGATGTAACCATAACATATATCTACATATCCAAAAAACATTGAAAATACATAGTTCAAACAGTAACAGTAACAGAATTGAAAAGAAAATATAATACTAGTAGGAAACATTATTAATACATTACTTTTAATGAAGAACTGGGCAATTGTAAGGAACTCAGAAAGATACAGAAACTCTAAGTGCAATCAAATAAGCTGATCTCATCTACATACACAGAACCTTCAACTCAATCACAGCACAATACATATTTATTTTCAGCACACACAGAACATTCTTCAGAATAGAGCAATATGAGGTCATAATAATTCTGCAAAGCATCTTCTCAGATTACAATACTATAAAATTAGACCTCAACAATAGAAAGAGTCAGGTAAAAAAAATCAAATGGATGGATACTGAATAACACTCTGCTTACAAAACTACTAGAAAAAATAAAGTAGAAGAGATAAAAATAAAATTAGAAAACACCTTGAATCATACAAGAACGAAAACAAAACATGCTCAAATCTTTGGGACTTAGCAAAACTCAACAACTTTGTCCAGAAAATCATTGGAGGGTGGAGGTGGGGTGTCTTACAGTCACCAGTAGGAAGGAAATAACAAAGAATTAAGAAGAAATAAATTAAACAGAACATAGAAAGATTCAACAAGACACGAAATTGGTTCTTCAAATTAACAAACCTCCTGCAAAACTAACAAAAAAAATAGAAGGTGCAAAAAACATGGATAATAAATGAAATGGGAGATATCACAACAGAACTAATTGAAATGACAAGGATAATAGCAAAAAGAAGAACCACAACATTTGAAAACCTAGAAGAAATTTACAAATCAATAGAAACACATTTCCTTTCCCAGTCTAACACAATTTGAAGTCAAAATTTTGTACAGACCCATCAAAAAAGAAAAATGCACAGGTAACTGAAAAAAAAAGTTCAACAATGACACAAAGTCCTGTCCCAGATGAATTCATTGGTGAGAATGAACGGCAGACATCAATTCTATTCAAACACCACTAAAAAAAAAATCAAAACTAAGCCAAAGGAAAACATAGACCAATAGCTCTCATAAATATAGGTATAAACATTCTCAACAAATTTCTAACCAATAGATTACAACAACCTACCATAAAATAATGTGAAAAAAGTACAATACAAATAACACAAAATATAGCACCACTTTTAATAAAGATACTCAGCAAAACAGAATAAGAGAAACTCCTTACCACAACTAAGGGCATATACAAAACCAACAGTTAGCATTCTTTTTAAAGGAGAGAGCCCGAAACACCCCTTGAGGACTAGACAAGGGTTTCCCTTATTATCACTCCAATGCACTGGGCTACTAACCTCAAGATCCGAAGTTCAAAACCAACAGCTGCTCTGTGGAAGAAAGAGGAGGCTTTCTACACCCATAAAGAGTTACGATCAGAGAAATCCACAGGGTGACTCGATGGCAGTAAGTTAAACCTATTTTTTTAACAAAAAAGTCAATATTATCTTGGAAGCCTTCCAAAATAAACTCATTACCACTGAGTTGATGCCGACTCATAGCAACTCTACAGCACAGGGTAGAACTGTCCCTCTGAGTTTCCGAGACTGTCACTGTTTATGAGAGTAGAAAGTCCCATCTTTCTCTCACACAGCTGGGGGTGGTTTCCAACTGTAGATCTTACAGATCTCAGTCCAATGTGTAAGCAGTAGGACTCCTCATTGGTAGCCTTAGCAAGGACACTAAAGCTAGAAGGGAAATTAAAGGTACAAAAAAGCAAAGAGTAAGCCAAGCTATCTCTATTTACAGATGATATGATTTAATACATAGAAAATCTTTGTGATGCAACTTTGTGTTGCAAGACTATTAGAACTAATAGAAAGATTTGGCAAAGTGGGAAGATACAAGACCCAAATACAAAGATCAGTTGGGCCCCTCTAATAAAGAGAACTCTGGAAAGGAAACCAATACTGTTTTTTTTAATAACCACACTAAAGATGAAGTATTTAGGAACAAATCTAGCGAGCGATACAGAAGACCCTTGGGGAAAAAGTACAAGAAAAAAACAAAACAAAACAAAACAAAAAACTGTAAGAAACCAAAAGAGACCTACATAAATGGAAGAATATACCAAGATCATCAAAATAAAAACCAGGCACATTTAGGCATAACTGCAATTATACTTGGCGGAATATACTATTAAATATGATTGAAAACACAAACCAGCAGACGACAGACTAGATGACAAGGACCTCCTAATAATTAAACATTTATGCTGATGAAGATTTCATTTTAAGAATAAAAATGGAACCGACAGGGAAATTTTAGCAAGGACTTATCAGACAAGAGGCTAATCTCTGAAATTTACAGAAAGCTTCAAGACCTCAGCAACAAAATCACAAACAATCCAACTTAAAAACAGGTACATATATATGCACACACATATTCACTGCAGCATTATTCACAGTAAATAGAATAGAATACACAGGGTACGAAGTTATGAAAACGTATGAGCCATAATCAAATACCTCCAGGGAATGAGTCGATGGACTTGTGGGCAAGTGACCATAGTCTTGGAGGACACCAAAGTCTATTGGCATAAAATTGTCTTCAGAGACAATGTTCTACAGCCTGGTTTGGTGAGTAGCAACTAGGGTCATGCCTCCAGTGAATTCCCTCTGACCTTGTACCAGGGTTGCAAAGAGCCTTGCTATCATGCAGGGTACATTGGAAAGTGGATTATGGCAGATGCAGTTAGGTTAAAATTTAACATCTTATCATTTGACCTAATTGAAATTCATTCTAATTTTTAATATTTCCTGCTTTCTTTCCTATTGAAGTTTTCCTGTTTTACTTTGTTATTGTTTCTTCGCTTTGGTGTGCTTTTTAAAAATGCAGGCAAGGATAGGTAAAGCTATAGAGACAGTAACTAGAATAGCAGTTTCTTGGAGTTCTGGCAAGGGAGGCTGTGGGGGAAATGGGGAGCCAATAATAATGAGTATAAGAATGCCAAAATGTTTTAAAAGTGTGGAGATGACTGAGAACTCTCTTAATGTGCTTGAACTATTGAATTGTATAATACGTGAATTATATGCCAATAAACCTGTTTAAAAAGAGTTTGTAAGTGACCATCGAGGGTACAACTATTAGTTTCTCTCCTTCTGAAACAAAGAGTGAAGAAATTCAAAGATGCATGGGAGCAATTAATATAAAGGACCAATGGGTGGCTTGAACCTCAGACTCCAGGGCTCTGAGACCTGAAGAGCTAGATAGTGCCTGGCCACCACCACCAGCTACTGAGAGGGATCACATAAGAAGGCTCTAAGTTGAGTCGAAGAAAAACATGGAAAAAACTCAAAATCATAAGGAAGGCCACACTAATGGACTAACGGAATCCAAAGATTATGGAGGCCCTTAGGCACCGCTTAAGCCTGAAATTAAACTTACTCTCATGGCTCAATTTTCAGCCAAATGATAGGTCTACAAGGTTAATAACACTATCAGGGAGATACACACACTTGAGAGCAATCAACAATGCAAGCACTCACAAGGGCAACGACAGCCCAGGGATACGTCTCCGAATGCAGCCAGAAATGAGAAAGGACAATGAGTGGAAACAGTAAACACAGGGAGGAAGTGGAAAGAGTGTTGTTACATGAGTTGTTGTGTTATATGAGTCTTTGACTGGTAAACAAATTTGTTCTGCATGCATGATTCGCAATCAAAAAAAACAAAAACAAAAAGAGAAAATAGCAATATGCAAGTGTTTGGGAAGCATAATTATGTCTGTAGGGCAATTCAGTTTCCAAAGATAAACTTTGGCTAGAGATGGGAAAATACTGACAACTTCCCTTTACACACACACACACACACACACACACACACAGAGCATTTAACCTTGGAGTATTCTTTTTCATGCTTTGCCTATAGTAAAAATAGAAAAAAATTCTTGCTTTATATAAAGCGCAAGAAGAAAATCTACCAAATTCTTTCAGGTTCCACATCTGTCAAAAAGAGATAAGCTCATTGTAAGCAATGATGCCGTGAAGTCTGCACAATTTTTGAAGTCAGTGTCAAGTTCCCTGTCTACTGCTTCTGCTCATGTAATCTATTCAGCTTCCATAAAGGCATGCCCATTCTCTGCGTGCATCAAGCCTTTGATGTTTACCTTCAATATTTAGGTGGATGACTCCACAGATCCTTTCATGTAATTTTGATTTATAATTTTTCAGTACTCATCCACATGCCTTGTCCGAGCTCTCTAAACCAGTTCCCCAAATGTGTCCTGAGGAAACACGGATAAGGACACAGCTGCCTGAAGCCAATTGATAATGACCCGGAAGCCCGATGAAAATATCAGGAAGAAAGAACGAAGGAAGAAAGAGAGAGAGCGAACCAAGAAAAGGGAAGGGAATTTGAGAGGCTGAGAATGACTGAGGGACCAAAATGTCATACTGTGCTTCTATTAGACCGTTGGCTTATTTTCATTAATTCCATCTTAATGTATTTTAGATTCTAAGGCTAGCTCTGTGCGAACCTGGGGCACTGAGTGAAGCTTCGTGACCGTCTTTCCCACTCCACGTGGCTGCTTTCTCCCCTAGCATACTGGAGCTCTTTTGCACATCCCAAGGTGCTCGAGTCCTGGTTAAGGACGACCAAATGAATCAGCTTTTATGAGCGAGCCGCCTTCTGAACTTCCTACATGACCCTGCCTAAATACATTTATAACATGTTGTAGTGTTCATTTTAGCAGGGGTAAGACTATCGTTCTGAACAGGGGACATAGCTTTCCGGCTAAAATTTAGCAGTTAAGCTTTATCCCAGAGAGGACAATGTCTTAAACTACAGGAATCCTGTTTCTGCTATTAGATACTTGAATAGCAGCTATCCGTATAGTATGGCTTTCTAATAATCAGTCGGTAGCACTTTGTGTGGTGCTGTTGAATTATTTGGTACAGCTCTTCCATCCACTGTCTTTGTAACTCCCACCAAGAGTGGTAGGGGTGGTGGGGGTGGTGGAAAGGGGGTAGTCAGATCTGTTCTGACAGAGGTATAAGAAGGAAGTAGAAGCATGAGATGCCTCCTAAAGAGCCAGAGTATTGTCACTTCTGTCTTAGGCCATTGGCTAAAGCAAGTCACAGGGCTGAGCCCAGAACTGAGAGGCCGCAAAGGCACAGCACCACGACAAGGCCATGGCAGGACATGGCTGCCAATCATGTAGTCTACCACAAGAGGGACGATCCCAGGGATGTTAGACAACTTCTTCTCCTTCTCTACGGCACGCGAAGGGATTGAATGCATGTATTTCCCAATATTTCTAGTATGTTCAACTCTGAAGGTTTCTCGGTCATCAAGAAGGAGACCTGGTGGCGCAGGGGTTAATGGGCGTAGCTGCTAACCCAAAGGTGAGCAGTTTGAGCCCACCAGCTGATTGATCCACAGAGAAAAGG
>NW_022103900.1:25429816-25433686 GCF_000313985.2 Echinops telfairi
GGGTGGAGGGGGGGTGAGCACGCATACAGGCTCTGTGTGACTCCAATGTCATTCCACCGGGCAATAAAATGAGCCACTCCAGAAGGAGAAAGGGAGAATGTCATGACCTCCAAGAAAGAGCAGTCCCATGAGTGGAACCAGTCCAAGACATGTGGGCAGAGAAGGGCTGGCAGCAGCAGGGGAACTGCAGACACAAGTGCCGAGACCATGAGACAGAGTGATGGGCTTCCTGGCCCATTGAATGAGTGACTCTGAGTGCCTTCCGGGAGGAGGCTGGCTTGCAGAATGCGATGCCCTTTGGGCATTTATCAGTGCTAAACCTGTTTTGTAACACTTGCCCCCAAGCGGGGTTTAAATCCAGGGACCACATAACGGAGAGCCTGACAACCAGACAGGGATGTGTTAGCCACCATGCCTGGGAATTGGCACTAGGGACCAAAGAACTGTATCCTTGACATTTCTGATCCTGGCTTGTAGCCTATTAATCCCCCGCTCCCAATAAACCCCATAATAACTATTGTATTTCCCATGAATTCTATGTGGCCATTGCCATGATCAAGCCCAGTAGAGAAGAGGAGTGCTTGAGAAAACAGCTGGTGTAAGAACAGGGTGAAAAAGGTGGGGGAGTGGAGGCATGTCTGACCTGTCTCATAACCTTCCTGGGCAGATGTGCAGTTGGATTCTCTTTCTCCCTTGTGTAGCTTGGGTGAACAGATGTGCTCTCCCCGCTGTTTTTGCACTTAGATACTTCGTATTCTCTGCTATCAACAGTAGAGACAGGTGCTGCTGATGTACTTTTATAGATGACCCAGGAGCGCTGAGAGTTAGATTAATGGTTTAAGTTAAGTTGGTTACTTTTACTGACTCTTATCCAGCTATTTTTAAAAATTTATTTGTCTGAACAGCAAACACTTAAGAGCTGAAACCGAGTCACCCTTGTTGCTCTGTACATCATAGCTCTCCTCTGCAATTTTGAGCTTCTTTTTAAAAAAGTTATTTTATTGGGGGCTCATACAACTCTTATCACCATCCATCCATCCATTGTGTCAAGCACATTTGCACATGTTGCCATCGTTTGTGGGTGAAGGGAGATGTCAGACAGTGTAAGATATGACAAAATAATAATAATTTATAAATTATCAAGGGTTCATGAGGGATCGGGGTGGGGATGGAGGGAAAAATGAGGAGCTGATACTAAGGACTCAAGTAGAAATCAAATATTTTGAGTTTCTTAATGAGGTCCTAGGGCTGGGCTTGCCTTTTGGCACAGCCTCCACCTTCCATGATGACCTCTCTGCCTGGTCTGTCATCAATGCTTGTTCATTGGCAAGATTGGCACCTGCTTTTCTGCTTTTCACCCATTTACCTGATCTGTTTTGCTGTGAGTTATCAGCCCTGCATGTGAATGCGTTTCAAGTATAACAACAGACGTTTCCTATGCATGGGGATATTATTCTAACCCATTCTTCTTGTGCAGATATCTGAGGCTTGGAGAAGTTATTTGGTTCTCTTATAGTTTCGTATCTTTTTCAAGCTCTTTTTGAGTAACATGCAAGGATATTTTCTTATTTATGTGTCTGAAAATAATATTGAAAATAGATTGCTATAAACATGCTTAGAAAAAAAAACCAAAACAAACAAACAAAAAAAAACATGCTTAGAAAGATATTTGTCTCAAGGGCTCTGAAACTTTCTAGTCAATAGCTTCTAAAGTTAAATATGAACACTAATGGCTAGGCTTAACCTTTACTTGGCTACAGTTTTTTTGGCCATTAATAGCTGAGTAATTAGCTTTGATTTTTGAATAGCATTTACCTGGACAATTGTCTTGGCCCCTTGGATTTCTCTCAATATTGTTAAGTACTGGGCATGCTGGAAACGATACTTCTCAGATTTTGCTGGTGGTGGAATCTCAAAACAGATGTGAGGTGTCCTCTATGATACTCTCTCTATAAACATCCAAGCTAGGTTTCTTTCAAAGAACAGGAGCCTGCCAGGACCTAATCCCCTCTTGACTCTTTATAAAGCAGTGTTTATAAACAAGACATCTCTCTGGGGCAGTGTCAATTCCTGTCCTTTGGTGATGCTTTAAAACTGTGTGTCCTGGAGTCAGCATGTTCTTTTGGATAGAAAAAATGTGTTAAAACACAAACATACATGAGTAAAGCCAAAGAGCTGGAGTTCATTAGAACATCCCCCAAGTCACTTTTCCTCTTTTCTAGAAGTTTGTGCATTAAAAATAGAGCACACATTTAAACCGTAAGAACACTGAGGGTGGAATTTAATTCATCTGCGATCTTGTGTTGGAGCTGTCTCTGCATAGTTTCACAATGGGTGCTCAACGAATGGCCATCGATCCTGAAATTAAAGCCTACAGCCATTAAAGATCCAATCCCTGGAAAATGTAAAGGCATCCCTTTGTGTCCTTAGTTCTTATTTCATACAATGATTCTACATGGCATCCTCCCCCAGTCACTGGGTTGAGAAGATTCTTTAAGTGCAGTAATTACAGAGAAGATGTTCCAAACTAGCCTCACTTGCATAGATCAGTAAACCAGATGTGTGGATAAAAGACTGTCTCACTCTCTGGCCCATGGACTGGTGAGTTTTTCTTTTAATCAATTTGTTTCTTAGGCTCACTGTGTATTTGTACCCTTATAGAAACACATACAAAATCTTGAGAGTCAGTTGTCTTCTCATACTGTGAAACAGCTTATATGGCTCTGAGATGTTATTACCAAAAATAATCAACAGATCTCAATCATTAAAACAGAAAAAAACTAACCATTTGACAGAGAAGAGTTATTCAAAAGGAGATTGGACAGTCCAATAAGTGAATTTTCATTTGTGGACTGGAATGCGTTTCATTTCAGTTTCACTTTTAACCATAGCATATTCTTCAGAAATACAATTTAATGACATCAATTCTTCTCTGTCTTGCTTATTCAATGCCCATTTTTTACATGCAGACAAAGTTATTAAAAATGCCATGGCATGGGTCAGGCACACCTCAGCCCCCAAAGTAACATCTATGTTCTTTAACATTGTTAGTAGATCTTGTGCAGCAAGTTTGTCCAAAGTAATACATTATATATATGTGTGTGTGTATATATATGTATATATATTTACATATATATATATACCCATATATATATTATTGCTTCCATGAGCACTGCTTATAGTTCCAAGCAAAAATGAAATCTTTGACAACTTCAATTGTTTCTCCGTTAATCATGAAGCTATCTATTGGTTAGTTATGGAGATTTCTGTTCTCTTTGATCGAGCTGGAAGCCACATTGAAGTCTGCAGTCTTTGATCTTCATCAGCAAGTGCTTTAAGGCACGCTTTCACAAGCAAAGTTAAGTCATTTGCATATAGCAGGTTATTTATTAAGGGGCCGTCTTCCAATCTTGAAGTTGCGTTCTTTTCATATAGTCCAGCTTCTCAGATTATTTGTTCAGATTACTGATTAAAGAAGTATGATGAAAGGACACAACTCTGAAACACACCTTTTCTGATTTAAGAAATAAATCATTTTATTGAGGGCTCGTACAACTCTTATCACAATCCATACATCCACCGTGTCAAGCACATTTGTACATTTGTTGCCATTATCATTCTCAAAACATTTGCTTTTACTTGAGCCCCTGGTATCAGCTCATTTTCCCCTCCCTCCCCACCTCCCCATGAAACCTTTGATAATTTATGAATCATTATTTTGTCATATCTTACACTGTCCGGAGTCTCCCTTCACCCACTTTTCTGTTGTCTGTCTCCCAAGGAGGGGGTTATATGTAGATCCTTGTGATCGGTTCCCACTTTCTACCCCACCTTCCCTCCACCCTCCCAGTATCGCCACTCTCACCACTG
>NW_022103900.1:25435372-25443009 GCF_000313985.2 Echinops telfairi
ATGATCACACAGGCAGGTGTGCTTCTTCCATGTGGGCTTTGTTGCTTCTGAGCTAGATGGCCGCTTGTTTACCTTCAAGCCTTTAAGACCCCAGATGCTGTATCTTTTGATAGGAGGGCACCGTCGGCTTTCTTCACCACATTTGCTTATGCACCTGCTTTGTCTTCAGCGATTATGTTGGGAAGGTGAGCATAATGTAATGCCAGTTTAACCGAACAAAGTGTTCTTGTATTGAGGGAGTACTTGAGTGAAGGCCCAATGTCCATCAATTACTTTAATATTAAACCTATAAATAAGTGCACATCGATCTATTTCCCCATCATCATATATAAGTATATTTACATATGTACATGCCTGTATTTAGACCTCTATAAATGCCCTTTTTCTTATAGTTCTTTCCTTTATTTCCTTTTAATTTCCTCTTGTTCCACTATCATGCTCAGCCTTCATTAGGGTTTCAGTAATTCCTCTCAGTTACATTGCCCTCGATCAACTCCTACCAGGCCTCTTACATCCTCCTCGCCACTGGTTTTGGATCACTTGTTGTTCCCTTGTCCTTAGGGTTATTAACACTACTTGCTTTCACCCACTTCCCCTTCCCTCTCCCATGTTCCCCCAGAATCTTTGGTCCCATTGTTTTCTCCTCCAGATTGTTTATTCTGCCTGTCTTATCTAGCTAGACCAGCAGAGATAATAATATGCAAAATAAACAAGACAGAGCAGAACAAAGCAACAAAAGAAAAGAAAACAATAACAACAAAAAACGAAAAGCTTGTAAATAGTTCAAGGTCTGTTTGTTGACCTTTAGGAGTGTTTTCCGGTCAAGTCTAATGGGGTGCCACGTTCTGGCCCCAAAGTCTACTTTTGGTAATTCCTGGGGACTTCCTTTATCTGCTCCCCTTGCTGTTTTGTTGCACACCCTTTGTGTTTTGCCTCTTGTGGTGGGGTCAAATTGGGCGCAATTCCCACACTGTGTCTACAGTGTTGTCCCCTGTAGGGCTATGGGTCAGTGAGGGATGTCGTGTCTCATAATGGGCCCAATCATATGGTCTTTTCTCTGCATTGGCTGCTCTGAGCCAATCCTCAAGGCCTTTTCTGATTTTAAACCATGTAATATCCCTTTGTTTTGTTCAAAGGTCTACATCTTGGTCTGTGTACAGATTCCATATGAGCACAATTAAATGCTCCAGAGTTCCCATTCTTCGTGATGGTAGCCATAACTTGTTATGATCCACACAGTGAAATGTTTCTGCAAAGTCAATAAAGCAGAAGTAACCGTCTTACATCAGCAGTGATATCCCTCATTCCGTGTCCTATTCTAAATCTGTCTTGAATTTCTCAGAGGCTCCCTATGGATGGACAGCTGCAACATATTTTGAATTGCCTTTAGAAAAATTGTCCTTCTGCATTCTGTTGGATCACCTTTTGGCGGGGGCGGGGAGGGGGGGAGTGGAGGAGCACAAATACAGATTTCTTTCAGGCAATTGGCCAGGTAACTGTCTTTCAAATTCCTTAGCACAGATGAGTAAGTGTTGCTTGCCCTGCATCAATTTGTTGAAGCATTTCAATTGATAGTTCATCAATTCCTGGAGTCTAATTTTCCAATAACGGCTTCAGTGCAACTTGGGTTTCTTTCTTTAGTATTACGGGTTCTTGATCATATTCTGCCTCCTGCAGTGGTTGCATGGCAGTCATCTGTTTTAGGTACAGTGATTCTGTATATTCTTCCCATCTTATTTGACTCTTCCTGCATCATTCAGGATATAACAGGTGCCTCAATAAATAAGGATCACTTTGGTTATTAAATCCCTATTCAATGTCACATACAAAGAAATTCAGAACCTTGATATAGTTGAAAACTTTCAAAATACTACCAACCCAATGCTTTTCATATTAATACCAAGGAAATTCTGGTACATGCCTTTTATTTTATTTACTTATTTTTGGCAGCATGGAATCTGTATATTAGTATATTTTCCTGAAAGATGCCTTGACAAGTTATTGCAGTCTTGCAGTGTCCTGGAAGGTCCTAGCAAGCTCTGCTTCATCTAATGTCACCTAAAAGACAGAACTGATTGATCTCCCACAGTTTCTGGGAGCTAAAATGTCAACCTTTTTTTAAAATACGTTTTATTTTTTTTATAAACAA
The DNA here is from genome assembly GCF_000313985.2 of Echinops telfairi. Classification (NCBI taxonomy): domain Eukaryota; kingdom Metazoa; phylum Chordata; class Mammalia; order Afrosoricida; family Tenrecidae; genus Echinops; species Echinops telfairi. The sequence continues at coordinate 25,437,522 of NW_022103900.1, forward strand.
TTTCCTAACTTCCTTCCCTTCCAAGCCTTGAAGATGTTTATGAAAATACATCAGAAAACAAAATTTTATTACTACTTGACAATTTTTCCAAAAATAATTAGAAACTACCACAATAAATGAAAAGCCATCACTAATACAAACTTTTGTATTATCAGCCATACATCTGAAGTATGGTAATGTACCTTGAAATAATGTATACTGTATGCCTTTTTGTGAATTGAACAAGAGGTTTGAAATGCTGTTTTGGATCTTGCTCATGAGATATACAGGTGTTTGGAAATAGTAACAATCATGTATAAAACTCCATAAAGAAGAAAACACAGTGGTTTCTCAATAGTTTACCCCAAAGAATAAACAGATTTATCTTGGAAGAAGTACAGTGAGAAAGCTGCCTAGGAAGGAAGATGGTGAGAAGTTGTCTCGTGTACGTTGGACGCATCACCTGGAAAGACTCATCCCTGAAACAGGAGGTTGGTAAAGTAAAGCATCAACAGGAAAGACCCTCGAAACCAGGAAGACCCTCAAGAGCTGGATTGATGCGGAGTCTGCACTGACGGCTCAAACCCAACAATGGCACAGGAGCAGGCAGCGCTCCTTTTGGCTACCCAGGACGTCTACCACGCACCACACATCGGCACCGACCCAATGACCTCCAGCAACAACCACAATCATTCTCAAAGCCAACAATGCCTGAAAACTTGTTTCTTTTCTCTTTAAATTTTGCTATAATATTTGATCCTTTGGAAAGACCTGAATGGAACTTTCCCTTTGTTTTCATCTGTTTATGTGAATAATTCGTGAACTCTGGTGGTACACTGGTTTAGTGCTCATCTTATAATCAAAAGGATGGTGGTTCAAATCCACCAGTTGCTTCAGAGGAGAAAGTTGTCTGTTTTCCCCAATAAAGATTTATAGCTGTGGAAACTCTTTGCTCAATTATACTCTGCCATTATGAGGGTCATTATGAGTAGGAATGGACTCAAGAACAATGTTTGTTTTATTTTTGAGTAATGTGAATATGTATAGGTTACATTGCAGAAACACTGACTTTTTAATTATGGGTGCTGCATCATACACCCTAGGGGTGTTAATTAACAGAAGGTAAATGGGCTGCATTGCTTATATAAAATCATAACAATTCTGTACACTGAAACACACCAGCCCTGTGGTCAGGTTGTGTGTTTGTATTACCATTAGGACTATTAATGAGGGAATTATGGGCTGAAATTTTCAAATATGTGCTTGCACCATGGGTTGGATCTGAATATGTTTTTATTCTGGAACTTGCTGTGTGATTTCTTCTAGCTTTCTGTATATTGAGGAGAATTATGTTTCTGTGCTAAGCTTTGAAATCTGTTCAGTAAATATTTTGATGCTGCCCAACCTCAGAAAATAAGAGTTAGATTCAAAGACATGTATACAATTAAACGAATTATTGGTTATAGGTAATTCATGGGCCTTTGCTTCCTTGCTTAAATGTTTTATCTATTTTAAATCAGCCTAAGTCCTCATGATATTTGCGAGCCCGTGCCCTCATGAGACACCCATCCACTTTAATGTGATTATATCAGGCCTGCCCTAATGGGAAGAGAATGATTCTGACTATTCCAGATCCATCCTAGAGAATGCGTCTCCAAGCAGCTTAGTTTAAGGGTAGCCCTAAAGAGAAAGGAGTTCTCAGGTGGTACAAATAGTTAATATGCTTGGCTGTTAATCTCAAATTTGGCAATTCAAGTTTGTCCAGGGTCACCTCAAAAGAATGGCTCAGTGACCTACTTCTCAAACGTAGTCACACACTGTTGAATACAAAGCTGGTGAATGCAGATGTAAACCTCCGCCCTGATTTTACACACACACACACACACACACACACACACACACACACACACACACTGGAACTCAGCTCTACTCTGACATACCAGGGTCACATTAGGCTCCATGACAACTGGTTTATTAAAAGAAAGGGGACCAACACACCATATGTTTCATCTATAATGTGCCATATGTTTCATCTTATTACTGTGAACAACAACCACTTAAAGTAGAAATTAATATCTCTATTTTACATCTAAAGGAAATGGAGTTTCAGAAATACTAAATTACTTGGCTAAGTTTCAAGAGGTAGAGGGTCACGGTGTTAGGACTTGAACCCAGGTCTGTCTACCTCCCAAATCCAACCTCTTTCCAAAGCTCATGCTGTCACCGAGAAAGGGGAGAAAAAAAACCCAGAGATAATTTATAATATAAAATTTCAGACTCTCACGGGAACCAATTACCCATTTTTATCCCTATGCTAAGAGTTTAGACTTAGCTGAGGGTCTGGTTAGAATGTGGATTCTGATCCAGTGTATCTGGGGTAGAAATTCTAACACTCAGCAGCGGTTCACACCAACATGGGTACGTCTTCCCTGCCTCTTCATGCAGCAGGGTGGATTTAACACCTCAATCAAACACATTGGGAAATAGTTCAAAACGAAGAACATGCACAGGCTTTCATTAAGAGTTTACCTTTTAAGCTCACGTATTCACTGTTTTTCTAGCACTTGTTAAATAATAAACTGTAGCTGCCTTCAGAAGACAGGGCAGCCCATGGAAAATCAAATGCTAGAAAAGGCAAGTTGGAAGCAACAACCAATTTATTGGAACTGCTTTGCAGTTTACTGGAATGTGCCTTATTCCAAGCAGGACACACCCTGAAAGCACACCGCATTGTCGGCCAACCAGGGAGACATGACTGTCTAACACACACATGCTATCTAGCAATTTCTCAGACTTCCACTGATCAGACTCAACTGGTTTGTGCTTGTTGTCATTGATTTGGGTCTGACCCCTGGTTACCCCGTATGGAGCAGGACAACATACTGCTTGGTCCTGTACCATCTTCACAGTCTTTAGTCTGCATGGCCCCATTGCTGTGACCACTATGGGTTCTGAGTGCCTTCCAAGCTAATAAGTTCACCTGCCAGCACTGTATTGGATAATTCTCTTCTGAGTCATAGAATTTTCATTGACTCATTTTCAGATATAGATTGGCAGGTCTTTCTCCCTCATCTTTCTTAGGGCAGAAGAACGGTTGGAACCTGTCCAGCATGGGTGACTGATATTCCAAGTTTTGTGTCAAGTTGGCTGGGCCAGGATTCTCTGAGTTTGGGCAGTTAAGATGTCATCTCCCATTAATGTGATCTACCCTCCTGCAATCACTTCCATAATGGGATCTACTACACAGCCCAACAGAAATTCACATTCATCTTGGTCTTTAGGCCTGTTTCTGAGGTTATTTTGGGTGTAGATTTAAAAATTGCATTGGATATCTGCTCTAGTTTCTTAGATATGACATTCCCTTATATTTTCAGCTACTAAGTTATACTAATTTATTAATTTATCATTCTAGTTTTAAATATGACAGAAAGTCATACCCACAAATTACAGGATAGACAAAAAAGGTAAAAAAATTTTTCAAAGAGTTAGATATTAAGGGACTTCCTAGGTAAGCTCCACGTGGGCCTATGGTGGTAGTTGGTTACACACTGAGCTGCTAATGCTAAGGTCAGTGGTTTGAGCCCATCGGTTATTCTGCAGCCTTTAAAAGATTTAAACATTTTTGTGCTCAGGTAGAGAAGTTGTGCCATCTTATAACAAGACTGGAATATTTGTTAAAATGCTGCTGTCCCACATGTGATTCTTGACCCTGCTGAATATTAGAACATTTTGGGGAGCTTTAAAAACACACAAAGCCCAGATTCCACCTCAAATAATTGAATTCAAATGTCTATGAGTTGGGCCTTAGAAGGGAATTTTATAAATCTCCTCCAGAGTTGGGCCTTAGAAGGGAATTTTATAAATCTCCTCCACTGATGGCAGAATCAGGACCACTGTAAATTCCCTTCATAACTTGAATCTGCTTCAAGCAAGCATAGACATGGGAATGCAATCAAAACACAGTAAACACATATCGTAAGCAAATCTTGTGGATTTTGAGAAGCAGTGCTTTGGGACTGATCAGGATCTCCTTCAAAGATTTATTGCTTACTCACTCACATAGCCTCCAAGTCTGTCCGATTACCTAATGAGTAAGGTAAGTGCAGGCTCATTTGTGCTTACTTACTAATGTGTAGTGAACAATGTCACATTGTTCACCATATCAGTTTCTGCTTCTCAGTGTGGAGAACACTTGTCTCTCTCCCACCCGCACAGCATTTTCCTGTAGAATTATGGTCCCTTTTCGAATGCCCAGTCTGGAGAGGGAAGGAGTACCCTGTAATCAATGTTAACTAGGGTTTAATTTACTAATCTATAGTGTAGTGTTTCACATTATTTTTCACCATATCATGTCTCTCCCTCATAGGTGCTAAGATCATTTCAGCCTTTATCTCACTAACCCTTGCTAAAGGGTCCCTAGATGGTACAAAAAGTTAATACCCTTGGCTGTTAACCATGAGGTTAGAGTCTGAAGTCCAACCAGAGCCCTTGAAAGAAAGGCCTGGCAATCCACAGCTGAAAACCAGCCGCCGGAAACCCTGTGAGGTCAGTCCTACTCGGGTCACCCACAGAGGTCATCACAAGTTGACACCAACTGGTTAACCGTCCTAAGTATAGTTGCTTACCATTCTAGATGCTCAAGCCTAAACAGACTCATTTAATTAAATTATACAAATAAGGGATAACTCCTGTATAATATTGCCTCTTTGAAAATTTCATGGAATTAACGCTGGATTGCTAGAATAGGACAAGACAGCTTACTAAGGAGAGAGAAATATCTTAAGCAAAATCAATATCATACATGCCTTAATGAAAGCAAAATCTAATATTTTCCTGACTCAAAGGAAGCCTGCTCTGATGACAGGACAGCCTTGTAAAGAATATCTTCTTGAAGCAAGAAAATGCTTTGAAAATGATGATGGCAACAGATATACAAATGTGCTTGACACAATGGATGGATTGCAATAAGAGCTGTAAGAGTCTCCAATAAAAGTATTTAATAAAAAAAGAATATCTTTTCTTTTTTAACTATACTGAATGCCTGCTGCTTTTAATTTTTTTTCACTAGCGTTTATCCTGATTTTTTAATTAGAATTTTCTGAGATCGTAACCATATGTTCAAAGCATTGCTGCTTTGGCTGTGTGAATTTCCTCAGCCAACTCCAAGAAGTGCTAGAGAATTCCTCAGTGGCTGTGGCAGTGCTGTTGGCCTCTGTGAATTACCTGTCCATGATACAGCGCAGGGAGTGGGGCAGGTCTGCCCAGACCACACAGGAGGAAACTAAGAGGGAGAGGGAGAGAGGGAGAGAGAGAGAGAGAGAGAGAGAGAGAGAGCCGACCTCAACCTGGCCCACCAAGCCTCGAGGATGACATTCCTGGTCAGAGAAACCAGTGCACAGAGAGGACTGTGGGTCTGACCCCACCGTTAGACACACATCCCCTTCTCACTGACCCACAGTGCTAAGGGGGACAGCACTGGAGACACAGAGTGGGAATTATGGCCAGTCTG